>NW_023340095.1:15784907-15792209 GCF_004916995.1 Morone saxatilis | reverse complement strand
ATTAATAAAGTCTATCTATCTAACATACATCATTTTAAGGAAGCTAACAGCAGTCTACCCTGGCTTGTGCTCTGTCTTGTGGAGAGGGTGATTCTGTGTTGTGCTTTAACTGGGCTGGGAGACCAGATCCATGACAGGTCTGGTTCCAGTACTGTTTTAGGCTCCTGAAAAGGTTAGACTTTTTTAGTTCGGTAAGTCTGCTGTGGGGTTGTTCTATGGTTTTGTTCCTAAAATCATATCCTGCCCCTAGAACTACTTCTTATGTGAGGTTGGATACCCCAGGAGTGGCCAGTGTTTCTCCAGAAGGGGCAAGGCTGGTCACTACTTGTCATTGTTATTACAATAATGTAATAGTTGTACGATATTGTTGTTTAGAAACTGTTAACTCAGCTAGGATCATTTCCAGTTCTTCCGAAATAAAAGCGTTACATCTTCAAATTTAATTAGTTTTTCCTGTGATACTATTATATACCAATCATCATCATCTGATGAAGGTAAACCAGTAAATACACCAGTTATAAGTTAGGATAATAATAATAATGGATAAAAAAAAACATGCTTTGACCGCCTTTGACAACTTCATGGGTGCTGTAGTTTTAATTCTGCTAAAATGCTATAGGCTATATCAAGTAGGCAACTAAGGACAGAAAGAGTAATCACACAAAATAATCTCCAAAGCATTAAATTACTAATGTTTTGTTTTTGCACAACACTGATTATTTAGTGCTGTATTTTCAGTTTGAATAGCTAAATGTTAGAAGGGAATGGGGGTGGAGGGGTATTGAGCGCTGTGTGCATCATAGCCTGTCCCATGATCATGAAAGGGCTACATTGTCATTTATGTCCTACAGGATTCTGCTTGCAGCTTCTTAAAACTGAACTGCACAATGTTTCAGCTGAAAGAAATACATGCATCTACAATCAGGATGTTTTTTCCTGTACTGATCTCTTTGGAGTTCAAGTTTTGTTGATATAAGCATTGTGTGTGTTTGTACAGCTTTTCCAGTTACGCTATACTGGAACACACACACACACCATTTTAAGTCCCAATGCAAATGCAGAAAAACAAGCTACTAAAGCTGTAAAGTGAAGACACACACTTTTTAACATAATATTTAATTTAATGAGTCGTCTTTCTGTTAATTCAAAACTTGACATGGTCCTTTGAACATACAAAATAAATTACTTAAGCATTCAGCACTGTGGAAAAAAAGACAACAGGCAGATGTAAAAACTATCCATGAACAACTACAAAGAAAGGCTGATTTCCCTTAAACATCAAAAATGGTAAGCACGTATTGTAGCGAGGTACACCCAATGGTATTTCAAAGGGTTTTCTTGATGTACACAAATCATGTTCAGTAACTTACTCATAAAACTCTTAACATAAATCTTAGCCAAAAGCTTGTGAGGTCCCATAATGTATCCAATAACAATCAAAGAGAAAGTACCTCTACAGACAGATACTGTAGTTTCTACATTCTCAGTCAAACAGACATAACGTATGCACGTATTAGAGAGTATGGTTAACCAGAGGTTATGAAGAAGTTAAAAGAACATATTGACAATACTTAATAAGGTTCTTCACAGTGAATCTGCTATTTGGAGGTAAAACTAAAAATATTTACTGCAACTACTGTTATTATTAGCTGCATGCCTAATAATAACAAGTTAATCATTTGACGTTGGTTTACATAATAACATTGTTTTTGCCTAAAACCATAGAAAGCAAAAAGAGTAGACACTATGACATAATCTAAATGTGTAGATGTTTTGCAGCTGAGATGATACTCAAAAGCAGTCATTGGGAATTTGTAATGAATACATCTATGTTTTATCAGATATCCAAAAAAACCCATTAAAATAACTACAACGAAGTCCCTTTGTTTTTCCTATACAGATTCAGTGTGAGAGCACCTCAGAGGTACACAAATTCTTGTGGAGATGAGACAGTTAAGACATTAAAAAAGAGAATTCAAGACATTCCTTTTTTTCTAGTTCACGATACAATATTATCACCAGTTGTGCCTATTTTTACGCATCCCACCCGTATGGCTGCAGGTCAGAAAGCTTGAGAAGAGGACTTAGTTTATGAAAGCTTCATGCGTGGGTTCTAACTCTCCATGGAGTCCAGGAACTCTTCTTCAGTGATGAATTCCAGCTTCTTCAGGACTGTTTCTGAACTGGCTGCTGGGTAGTTTGCTACTGGGAAGTGGGACGTAGGGTGGTTGTAGGGGGCAGGGCCCTGGAAGGAACAGCAAAGGGTGCGAAGGAATGGCAACATCTGGGTGATGGAGGACAGGGAGCGTTGAGTGAGGAGGGGGAACTCCAAAGGCTCTGTGGAAGATTCCTCACTCAGCCCATTCAGTGTCTGGAATAACAGGACAGGACATCATAATCAGAGGGAGATGTGGTCATTTCACAAAACAAATCCTGAATGAATATGAATTTTGGACTTTGTATGATTGCTTGTAAGACAATATAAACAAAGTTCGGTTTAAGCTGAAGTTTATCAGCGTTGACACTGGGATATTCATTAAAATGATGCCATTTTCACAATAACACATCAGCTTCCTGAACCTCCTGCGCCAAAACTGGCTGATTATTTGACATTATCATCTACAATGGTGTGACTATTCACGACCAAGTGTCCCAGTATAAGCAAACAATTGACATGGGGAAAATGCCACACTGCTTTGTTTTGTGGAAACTACTAATGTCCTTTATATTCTATATCTGGAAGAGAGATGCTCAAACATTTCACACCATTATCATTTTAATAGTTTTTTTCAGGGAAAATAAATGTGTGCTTAAACTGACTTAAAGTAAGTTTGAGGTGTCTCCTGATCAAAAACAAAAGTATTTTCCATGGGTATATTATAACTAACAGTAATTCTCAGTATCTCATAAAAATGACAATTTAAGAATGTAGACTTTTAAATGGGAATAACAATCTAATCAAGTCAGAAATTTACAGTTTGAAATCATATAAACATTACCCCATATCGCTGTTGTATCCCCTCCAGTACTCTGACAACATGGGGTATGCATTCCTGCTCGCCTTCGATCAGCGCAGTCTCTGGGCCACTGTAGCAGTTCACATCCACCTCAGGGACAAATGCCCAACGATACCTGCACATGGAACAGATAGTTACACAGGAAAGGTGAAATAATATGCAGACAAAATAATGCAACACCACAACTTATGAATTGGGTTCTTACATCTGAAAGAGAGGTAGCCTCTCTGGAGGAAAGGCCAGGGACGTGTCCAAAAACTTGCATGCTGACAGGTACATGTCCAACTCTGTCTGAGAGAAATTCACTGGTCCATTTTTGTCAAGGGCTCCTCGCACCACTTTAGCCAATCTAGGTGGCACACAAGAAGACAAGAAAATAAGGTAAAATGTTTTCTTTGCATCAACAGAGTGTCAATGAAATCTGAATTTGTGAATAAAAGAAGTAACTCACTTTGAGACATCTTTATCTGCCTGCAGAGCTTTCTCTAGACGTACAAATATGCGAATCTGAAAAACAAGTAGATGTAGATGTAGTTGTACAGTATTGGGCCTATGTGTAAAGCCAGGATCTCAACAGATGGGATCTTACCAGCTCTGTGACCATGATTGGCCAAAGAGATGTGAGGTGCTGAGATGAAATCCGCAACAGGAGAACACGAAACATCAGGAACATATGGGCTGAAACAGCAGGGCTAGGGTTCATACGCAAAGCCTCAGTGAGACGCTCTGAAAGGAGTAGTGACGTGAACAAAGTCAATATGAATGTCTGGTTCTACCATTAAATTGAACACTGTTACATAAAGATCCATGTAAATATCCAGTACCATACCTTGGATGAGGGGCAGATACAGATGATACTGGTCCAGTTCTCCACTGAACATGGCAAAGGCCTGGCGCTTCAACAACATCGGTTTCTGGTCTACATTAGCAAACAGTTTCAGGGACCCACTCTGCATGCCTACAGCACAAATAAATACAGCAATATACATATGACATATGGACTGCACTGGTCTAAAACCTGAACTCAACCTGCCCATCTTTGAAAACCTGAAGGGATTTACCTCTGTTCTTTTTTTTTATAAATTATTTTATCCCACAGATTTCTTCTCACATTTAGAATACAGTTGTTATCTTTGCAGCACCACACACATTTCCTAGAGGTTGTACTCACTCATGAGGTCTTTAAACATGGTCTTCTCATGAGTCAGGAGGTGGTCAACAATGGATTTCCAACTATAGAGAACACAGTGGAGTCAGGCAGAGGACATTAGACACTGGCTATCTTTAATTTATTAATGTAATAACGTTAGAAGATATATACTTTATTAATCCCCTATTGGAGAAATTGTTCTTTTCACTCTTTTTTATTTCATACACACAGGCTGAAATACACACTTGTGCACTTTTGAACCTGCAAACATACAATACAGCAAGATCATTTTACACATTTTAAGAATGTCATGTGAAAGTTTTACCAAAGATGAGACTCTACAACTGTGTTGTAAAAAAATCTTTTAAAAACCCTGATAAAACACATCTGCAGGATTAACCTATTAAACTTAATCCAGTAATACGGTACAGTAATCTAGCATTATACATTCATCCTTCTGTAAGTTCTGCTCAAAAAAACTAAAACCTCACACACTCAACAACAACAATTTTCCGACCGACATCTCCTTTAAGACTCACAACCTGTCTGGAACTGAGTAATTATATGTATTGGAGTACATTCTGCGTGGTCAAAATACACACTGCAACTTAAATGTCCAGTGCGTACGATTTAGTAGCATATAGAGTTGTGATTTACAATGCCCTCACCCTGTACAATGAACTATGGTGGCCACGAAATTCATGAAAAATGTAAAAGGCCCCATCTACAGCCAGTGTAAAAACGGCTCATTCTAAGGTAAAGAATGATCAGAGGGGAACGCACGGGCCCCGGGGACTGAGGCCATTTGGCTGTTCAAAACCTGGTAAGTTTGGTGATAAACAGTTTCTTTCCAAGTGAGAAACAGAGAAGATGTTCTTTCCCAAGAACTATATGTTATTTGGTCGGATCCCCCTTTCTTCAGAAGTTTACTGTAACAAAGACAGTGTTATTATGAGCAAAGGACAGAGTTTATTCTCTCAAAAACACCTTTACCTGCATCCAAAAACAAGAAAGGCAGGTGTCCTCTGTGGTAGACAGTTAAAGTGACAGTGTTTTCATATCTCTAACTAGTAATTTTCCTTGTGTAATGGCGTCATGAAGTGGGTAAAAGTGTAAAGGCATACAATCATGTGAATAGTCCATATCCAGTAAAGATCATCCCTCTGGGTGTAGTCCTGTATGTTGGGGTTTAATATGATGTCATCCAATGTGTATATTGTATAAACAATATAAGTTCCTGGTTGTAAAAGGTTGGTGAATAATTGTGTTTAAATACATTTCCATCCAACAAACACACCTACTAACCTGGAAGCACAGGAGGCATCCATGGTGAAGAAGAGGGGGTCCATGAAGAGCTCAAAGACCTCTTTCTTCCAGGCCCTTTTGGTATAGGCATACCCACTCAGACTGCTAAGCAGCTGAGCACCCGCTTCAAAGCTGGGCATGTTGTAGGCACTAGAGTAGAGCAAGCCCAAGTTAGACGAAGTGTTATTAAGACCAAAGCTGTTAGCATTAACAGCCCTGCAACAGTAGTTACCTGTGGTTCTTCAGGTAGGGGAAAACATAGTACATGAGTCGAGAAATGAGAGGAACAGCTTTCTCCTTCTCATCACTGCGGTATACCATGTCCAGAAGTGGTGCCAAGATCTACACAGTGAGAAAATGTGTTAGGCAATACAAAGACACAAAGATTAACCCATTCATTCTCTCACCATAAACAATACTTCAAAAGCCCTACCTCAGCCAGGAGTATAAGAGCTTGCACGCTGTAAACGGAGGGAGCCGAAGACGAAACCATGGTGCTAGCTTGAGCCATTGACTCTGATCGGGAGACAAGGAGAGAAAGAAGAGTGAGCTCACTTGTGATGCTTGTAATAAGAGCAACATGTGCAAATGCAGATAGATGATAAATAGGATAGAAATGTTTCATCGTAGAAAAAAAACTGATTCCTCAGAATAAGTCTGATCTGATTTTAAGTTACCCTTCCCTCTAAGGAGATAAGTACCCCTAAACTATGCCAGGAAAATTCCCCAGACAGTCAAGCGCCCAACCTGTACTGTTCCATCAGATCTAAATGCAGATGTCACTTAAGTATTCTTTATGAATACAGATCCTGCTATCCGAGCCCCAATAATGAACTCTGAATTTAATCAAATAAATGACTTATTTTCCTCTTGCCATCAAGCTCTGGACATCATTGTCTCTCCACACGGTTATTCAGAGGTTTTTTTTATTTAATCTGACACCCATCTGTATATGGAATAACAATAAGCTTAAATTTGAAAGCTTCTCCTTATTTATAATATTATAGCTTAAAGCTGCCCACTGTGCCTCTCCCAGTGTTACCCCTCATTAATGCTGTTTCCAGGTGGTACCTGGAGCTGTTGGGTTCCATGGACATGGGGGCAGATCTTTACTTTTAGGTCAAATTTCAAAAGAGAGTAAAAAAAGTCGTGCCCATCCATGGATTACTAACATCAAGTGAACTACAGAAAGATCAGTGTTTCCATGGCAACAGTAGTGATATGTAAGCTCTACTAAGTCCAATCTGACAGAGGGCTATATTGATCCCCTGGGTTAATTTTTTCCAACCAGTGGTTAGAAATTGCAGATGAGGTCATGCATGCGTGTACCGTGTGAGGTAAAGTTACCGTAATGGTCACCATCCATGTCTGCATCATCAGCCTCATCTGCCTCAGGGCACACCTGTGGCTGAACTTTGACCTCAAGGCTGCGGCTGAGCCAACTAGTCTGCTCCAGAGATGACCCTGCAATCCCACCCACTGCCTCGAGGATCCGCTGAGTCACCTCCTGCACGACAGTATCGCCATCAATATCACCACAGTATCTCACACGCACTGGCTCGGTATCTCAATCATAGCTATAGCTATACCACATCATACCTGCAGGTCTCTACTGTC
Organism: Morone saxatilis; assembly: GCF_004916995.1. NCBI lineage: Eukaryota > Metazoa > Chordata > Actinopteri > Moronidae > Morone > Morone saxatilis. Next base: position 15,785,120 of record NW_023340095.1, on the reverse strand, counting down.
CTTCTTGTTGTCCAGGTTGGAGAGCCTATTGACAAAGTCATTGAGAATTCTGCAAGACAGAAATCGTTAATGAATATCATATTTTCCAAAAGTTAATTAAGATGGAAACATGTTTAACAATCTGAATAAATCAAGCAGACTTGTTATCAGTGTCACAACATGGAATTTGTGACGGGCTTATCTTAATGAGATGCAAATGAGCACCATTGTGTT
>NW_023340095.1:15769370-15784734 GCF_004916995.1 Morone saxatilis | reverse complement strand
ACTTGTTGCTGGTTTTCTCGTGGTTAGTCACATTTGATCATTGTGGCTGTTCGTCTGGTCTGTTTTGTTTGTTTTTTGGTTTGGTGTGTATGCCCTGATACAGTCTATTTAATCACTGCCTAATGGTATTCGGTAATATAGAAGTACAACTACTACCAATCAGAGTGCAGAAAAAGTACTGAATGTGTAAAAACTGACCCCAGCAGTAAGAAGTGTCCAGGTGGGGCCAGGTTGAGTTGAACAGACTCCCGTAACAGACTGAGGAGAGGAGCAACGTTCTCCTGCAGAGCCTGAGCTGAAATACTGCATACAGAGAACAGATTATTATAAACACCTTATTAAACCTAAACTTGGGACTTATGTTGTATGTTGTTCCTATTTACCTCTGGATATAGGCGTAGCTGAACTGTAGCATGGGGATATCGACCAGGCTTGACTTCTAATTTAGAGAAAAGTAGTAAATGCTACAAAAATTAAGCAAATTTGGCTTCAGAAACTTCCAGAATACACATTTCTTGCATGCATATGTCTACCTGTTCTCCTTTGATCTGATGTGGTTTTTTCACTACCTCCTTGACTAGTTGTAGGATGGTATCTGTGTGCAACGTGTTCAAGGATTTCACCAGATCCACAATGGTTAGACGAGACTCACTGGCCACAGGCAAAACCTGGGGAAGACAGAGTTTAATGAATGTGAAGTCTTTCAGTGAGATAGGTGTGACTGTGTCCTTTGTTTGTTTCTAGACTTACTGTAGTTCTTACTTTGTTTTTATGTCTCCTTTTAGTCTTTCTTCTGCTCCATACTTCTCCAAGTGAGGCCATGAGTTGAACCCCATACTGGCCAGTTAGAGGGACCAGGAACTCCAGTATCCGCTGCCGTAAGATCTAAACATGAACACAACGTGAATGAATGAAATTTTCCATAATTATACATGCACATGGATAAATAGGATAAAGTGTGGAAGCAAACACAAACAGCACAACGATATGTGTCATTACATATGTTTGTGTAACACACACCTTGGTGCTTTTAAAGTAGACAGAGGTAGAAGTGTGTCTGGTGCTCTGAGCGGAGTCAGATGCACGCCTCTGAAACTCTTCCCTCATGATCACCCCCCATAACAATGCCATACTACTGAGCATGTGCGGTAGTGCCTCGATCACGGCGCTGCGTGCGTTACGGACATCCACAGGATCACAGGCAACCAAGGACTGACAGGGAGAGAAAGAGAGAGGAAAATGTCATATCATTGATAGAAGAAGTACATCTGTGTATGTGTGTGTGTGTTTGTGTGATTCATCCCTCACCCTCTTGTTGTCCAGTAGACAATAGTGTGCAATGGTGGTCAGGCCTTCAAGCAGAGTCAGAGGGTAGTCAGGGGCAATGTTTTCCCTCCTACCACTCAGGCTGAAAACAGAAACATACATAAATAATTTAAAATCTAAAAATGTCCTCAGTGTATTTCTGAGTATATCACATAAGCTTCTAGACGTAAAGATAAAAAATATGAGTGGCTGAATTCTACAACTTTATCTGCAATTTAGGGACTATTGCTTTCTTTTCCTTCTTTTGCGAATAATCAATTGGCTACTTGAACAGGTTCTTGCACATTTACTATGATATGCACTAGCATACATACCCACTTAAACTGATTATCTGCTTCAATTAACAAATTGGAAAACTTTTTTGTTTGTTGTTTTTTGCACTGTTTTATTATGGTGCTTGTCAAGTAGAAAATATTCTTCCTTTGGTTGGTTTGCTTGCCTTTACTTTTTTATATGGGTATTTGTCATTGGCCCTTTGTGTGTTTCACTATTGGTTGACCTGACTGGCACCCCTAAACATGAAAAAAGACTAACTTAAAGTTGTCAGATTGTCACAGTGTGGGATTGCATTTTCAGTGCCACTCAGCCTACCTCTGATTTGTCTTTCCTCCCTCATGCTCGTAAAGCTTGACCAGCTCGTCCAAGTTCTTGCAGATCTGACTGATGAGTGGAGCCACAATGATGCCTAACGAGCGACCCAAGTATGGCAGAGAGGAACACAGCAGTGACACCCAGTGGGGGTGCATGGTATAGCCGTACTGTGGCTGCAGGGCCCTGGCTGCGGCAGACACAAACATTCCTTGGGCTGTGATGGGGTGGCTTTGGACATACTGAGCTGCCTTGATGGACTGCTGGAAAAGAACTGCAGTTTGCCACTCACGGGCCAGGGGGGTGCTGGCCGTTGGGAATTCCCGAGGCTCCCCGGGCTGGCCAGATGCCCCACTGGACCCAGCTGCTGAGACAGCACCACCAGGCCATACGTGGTACTCCAGGACTATGAGAGCCTGGAGGAGTTTCAGTAGTTCCATCTGTAAGGGGTACTGTTCCTGCCCCCCTCCCGCTCCAAGATTCACCAGACTCTCCTCTGACAGGCCTCCTCCCTGTTCATCCAGCAGCTCCACACATTTGGGTGGCCCCTTGTCCGTTCCCCTCTGGCTGACATACATGGACGCAGAAAGTGTAAGCAGAGCATATTGCTGCACTTTACACCCCGAGAGGAGTCTGCGGACAGGCTCCAGACTGGCCCCATTGCTCTCTTGTCCCCGTGCCATGCAGCCAAGCTGGTTGACAATCCGTGTCAGCACCTCCACACTCTTCACCTGAACCTCCCTGTTTCCCTGCATGTCAAGAGGACCCAGGCTCAGATAGGAAGGGTAATGAGAGCGCAGGAATCGAAGACACAAGGACACCAGCAGTTCAATGAGCAGGGACGGGGGCACAGAGGGGGAGGAGGAAGGGGAAAGCAGGCAGCCGTAGAAGCCATGGCCATCCTGAGCCTGTTGGTGTCGCTGCAGGAGGTTGGAGACCAGATTTAAATGTGCAGCAGAGCTGGTGTCCAGAGAGGTGGAGGAGAAGGCATCCACCAGAGGGCACTCAGCACTGCTCCTCAGCAGGCTGTCTAGCAGTGCCAAGCCTTGGAGCAGATGGCGCCAGCCGCCCGCCACAGGATAGAGCAGCACGTGACGGAACAGAGAGTCGATGGCTTCTCTCTTCTCACGTTCCTGTTTGAGCAGACGAGACCTGGCCATGGCTTCCAGCTCTAAATCCTCCTCATCCTCACTTGACAGTGAATCAGATGCCTGCGTGTGCTCGGACTCTGCCCTCCGCAGGCCGTTGACCACACCTCCTTCCTCAATGCTGCGGTAGGGGACAGATCCTGAGCTGGAGTTCTCAGTGGACGCCTGGGCCCCGCTTGTGTCAGCTGACTCAGTGTGTTCACTCTCTGCCTCCTCCTCCTCCTCTCTAGCCTCTTCCTCTTCTGTCTCTTCACTCTCACTCCTAGACATCACTAAAGCGTCTGGTAGTTTAGCCAACTCTGTGCCACTGTCTAACTCTGCCCACAGGGATTCCCGATCCACAATGTTCATGAGATTTAATGTGGTGACCTCTGTTGCCATGGCATCCGCAGATGTCCCAGACGTTTTGGTGGAGCTTCGACTTCTGCTGCTTAGAATCTTTAGGTTACCTTAAAGAACGAAAGAACCAAAGATTTTCATCCAACTGAAATTGTATTCACTTGCACAACATAGGCAACGAATGCCAACAACAGCACTTACCAACAGTGAGATTTTGTTTGACTCTCAGAATGGAGCAGCGCTGAGTGGAGGGGTAAAGCAGCAACAACAGAATAGGCTCCAGGATCCGAATAACGTCATTGAGGGAAAGAGCCCTGACCAGCCAGCGCTGAGCCGCTGCACTTATGGAGCCATCTGTACAGCTGAGACTGTCCACCACAACACACAGAGACCTGAGAGAGAAACACACGTGTCAAGAGTCAGAAACAAATCTTTCAGAAGTAGGCTGACTATTGTAAATGATCTCAGTTAGTCAGAGAGAAACAGGAGAGAAAGCTTGATGGGGTTCAGAGTTCCCAGTCTGTAGCTGCCTGAATGCAATGTAATGTTAATAAAAACTGGCAAACATAAAGAAGAGACACATTTCCTATCCTTAAATTCTTACCACCAGTAGGGAAACACAATTTTAGCCTGAAGGTAGCACTGTTACCTAAAAGGGTTTACATTATGCATAGTTGTCATTTTCCAAAATTGACTTGTCTGGTCATTTTTGTTTTTATTTTTAAGATGAAATTTAGCACGTTTTCATACTCAATGGGACTTTTTGCTGTTTTCAACTGCTGCAGGTTTCACTGCGCTCAATGTTGGATATTTGCATAGAGTGCACTAATGCCTCCTCGTATGGCAGGTTCAGGTATCAGAAGAGCCTGACACACACAGTATGTTGAGGATGCAAGATATACAAAATCACTACTGAGACAGAATATACAGTATTCAAGAATTACACAAAGACACAGGGATAAAGATAAATGCAGACAAAAATAAAAAGACAATACACTCCATTTGCCTGAAGTCTGCACTGCTTTTCCAGTATGTACTTACCGGTCAAAAGAGCGATTGAGAGACATGGTCCTATTGCTCTGGATCTCCCGCGTCAGGTGCCATAGAACTGTGAAGCGGTGTAGTGCTTCCAGCCTAACAGCCTAGGGAAGACAAACAAAGGACAAACCGTTGGCTTTTTTTACTCAACTGGTCACATTTCGTGGTAGGAGAAATTAAAATGTGTGAACAAATTGTGGTTCAGCATGTGTTAAGGTATACTCACCTTGTCTTTGTGCAATAGCGCCTGGCAGATTATGTCCTCACAGATTGACGCAGATGGAGCCAAACAGTGAAGCCTGTAAAAGAGTTCCACACAGGAAATGTGCTGCTCTCTCCGCTCTGTGTCCAGCTGGCTCCACAGTACCTTGGAGAGCCTCTGGGTCACACCAAATAAAAGAAAATCTTATAATACCGCATTCATATTACAGCTTTAAGTTACAACAACATTTTTCAATTCTATAACCTAACCTGAAAGAAATCTGTGCGCTCCTCTATGGCACGAAGCAGAGCAGGATAGATGGGTGGCACGGTGACCATCTGCAGCTGCCCACTCAGAGGGTTGGAGTCACATGTCTGGTAGCGGCTGTGCTTGTCCTGGATGACCAGTGCTAGGGACTGGGAGTGGTTGATGAGTTCCAGCAGGGAGGCCACTGCAGTGTGCTGGATGTTGTAGTCTCTGGACAGGCAGCACAGTGTCATCAAGGACCTCAACCACACTGGCAGGCTGTCCATGTCAGTGCCTATGGAAAAAAAACAACGTTTTAAATAGGTTTAATATATATAAGTGCAATACTAAATCTCTAGAGTACTCTATGTAGCTGAGAAGGTGGTCACAGTGTTGTTAGAAGATTACAATCCAATTGTGTGCTGACCTGTGCGACCAAACATGTCGGTGTGGAGAGCCAGAGTCTCCTCTTCACTTAGGTAGACAGGGAAGGTGGTGCACTCCAGCAGCAGGTGGCAGGTGGCGGTGAAGGCCTGTCGACATGCCTCAGAGATCTCTGCCTTGCCCCGGGGCATGTAGCCAGCTGCCCAGTCCAGTCCTAAATGCCCACACTCCTTTTTCTTCTCTTTGGGGGCTGCTGAGAGCTGGGCGTCAGACGTAGGCCGGGCTTTAAGCTTGTTCGGAGTGAACAGTTCAGTCAGTTTGTCTTTAATTTCCTGTCCCCCTTTGCTCGACAACAAAGACTTCTGTTCCACCAAAGCAGCCGTTAGCTCAGGCTGGGGTGCTTCCTCCTGTCCCCTGACATCCTCCACCTGCACTAGCAGGTATCTGAAACAGAGAAGGAGGTCAAATATTTAGCAATCACAGTTAAAAAAAAAAAAGAGGTCCACGTAGGTTACAGCTAATTTTATAATGTCTCAGTAGTTTACCTCGTGGTTATGAAGGCCAGGATGTCCTGCAGACACTGGCTCATGGTGTCTACACTGCCTCCCTTCCTCCACACTCCCTCGCCTTCTTTGCAAATTCCATTTCCCTCGGCCTGCAACCCCATCCCTGGTGGGAGATGTTGCTCTGACGGTGAGGCGCTGATGCCCAGTCCACTGTCTTCAGACCTGAGTGTCGGGTAAACACCATCTGCAGCTTCTGCCTCATCTCCTCTTTCTCGGTTCAGCTCTTCATCTCCATGGTGACCATTAACCTGACTAACACCACCATCTTTTTTTCCCTCGTTTTCTATATCCTAGATAGAGTATAATTAATAATATGAGGCACAGTTAAACATCAGAAATATCATTTGAAGGACCAGTGTGTAGGATTTAGTGGCAAAATGCCTAACCTGAGTCTTTTTGCTTTCCTCCTCTGGTGATTGGAACTGCATGTTCTCTGTGTGTTCCCCTGCCTCCGAATCCATATCAGCTACAGGCATCTGGATCTTACTCAGGACCTTGAAGCAAGCACGTAGACCCTGTGTAACATCTTCCAGGCTAACAGTGTCCATATGGCTGCGCAGAGTGCACAGCATGGTGCTCAGCATCTCAGGGAGGAACTGTGATTGGATGTCAGCATGGAGCTCCTGTGGGAAAAATACATGTAAAACACACTGTTTGCGTACAGAAATTTCTTTAGGTGTTTGTGTTAGTTAGACTTGAGTCAACTCATGCTGAGTAATAGTCAATATTTGTTTAAGTGAATACCAGGTGTGCAAAAAAGATACATTTTTGTTTATTTTGTCAAAATAACACCAGTTTGCCTTTCTAACTGTGTAAATATGTTGGATTTTGCTAAAATGTCAAACCACATAATTCTGTTTTACAGGAAAAGTATTTGTTCTGGGTTTAAGAAAGATTCCCCTTCCAGTGTAAGTTTCACGGCATCAATTTTGTTTCACAAGGGAAGGAACAGATGCAGTGCAAGTACACGAGTTATTTACCAGAGGAAGAACGTCGAGCAGAAAAATGATAAGATTGGACATCTCCGTGACAGAAGGAGCAGGGTGACTGCGGTCATGCTGAGGAGGCGTTGGTGGATCATCTTTGTCACTATAGAGCAAAGACAGAAATAAAAACAGTCATCCTTGACAGCTGATACTGCTCTAATACTGCATTCTATGTAAATACCTTTTCCTATAATCTTGCATTTTTTAAGTTTGCATCATATACTGTGTAGTACACCTGACAGGTAATTAATGTAATGGCCGCCATACCTGAGAGATGTGCACAAACGTCGGGTCATGTACTCCCACAGGTATTCACTGTTCATGGAGCTCACGAGCATATTCACCGTCTTTATTATCTCTGATGCATTCTTATTCTCTTTTATCTTACTGTTAAGAAGAAAACATAACAAAAGCATAACTTGTTTGTGCATGTTCGTGGTTGTCATTTGCAATTTTGTTACATGTTCAGTTAAATATGTATTCAGCAATGAACGTCCTTGCATCTGTCCAAGCATCTATCACTCTCACCTGGCTAGCTGGTTGCCCGAGAGCCCTAAGCTAGTGATCATTTCCTCCCCCACCATCTCTCGACAGTAGTTGTGGAAGGCTCGGACCACCTCCAACAACACGCTGCTCAACACCACTGGACCTGTGCAGGAGCATTGTCATTATGACAGGCTTAGAGTAAAGCTGAGACATTGACAACAAGAGTGGTGGATCAAGTACCTCAGCATTTTTATGTATTTGTGTACTGTACTGCTGAGTGCTGCCTACCTATCTCCGGTTTATCCAGCAGACTGATGATGATGCGAAAAGGCCGGAGGTATTCAATCACATTCTCCCGGTCGTTCTCCACACCCTTCTGTTTGAGGATGTTAATCAGAGCCTGAAATGAAAGAAACAAACACATGAGAATAAGAAACACAGGTGGCAAACATACATTGGTATTGTGTTCATTGTGTGACATGTAAATTAGGAATTATCTTTCAGGAATTGTTTACTGTAGACATTGTGTTAGTTTAGTTTAGTTAAGACATTTTGGGAAATATGTTAGTTGTAGTTATTATAGGAATACTTGGCTGGTGCAGTCACTTTCTGGAGTCTCTGCAGGTTGCCTGGAACCTCACTGTGATAACAGACAAGTTACTGCTCCCAGCCAAGAAATAGTCTGGTACATAACCCCCTCTATAACCACATTACTAATTATCATAAAGAAAAAGGGTGGTATTGATTTACCTAACTTTAGGCAAGAAAGTGAACAAGCATATTTCCCAAAATGTCCAACTCTTTAACAACACTGACAAATCAGGTTATACTGTATTTTTTAGGCTTTGTGGTGTGTTTGTGTGCTAACATGTGAGTGCTAACACACCTGCACAAGGTAATCTCTAGAGTAGGTGTTAAAGTAGTAGGATGTATGTTCCTCTGTAGTAGTGGAGAGGGTGGGGTGTGGTGCCACCATTCCTCCTTTTATGTTAGTCCCTGAAAACACATAGAGAGGGGCAAACAATACTGAGTTAACTGAGAAACGTAGAAGTTGGTAATTCATTACTGAAGTGTAATTAAATGACCAGCACCTAGAAGCCATGCGTAGAGGCGTCTGTTGAGAGACATGTCTCTGCGGAGTAGTGTAAGCGAGGCGGCAGACACCACTGTGATCATGTCTTTGACACTCATGGCAATACTGGCCTCCGCTGGGTCCTAAACCAACAACAGGCATAGCAACAGTTGGTCGAGGAACAACAAGAAAGCATGGGAGTGTAATGACAGGACAGTCCCTGTGTTCAATGGAAAAGGTAGAGAGGTAGTATTGGAGGTAACTCACAAATGTAATACACAATATTCATAAACAGTGGTTGCTCAGAATAAACAAAAGAAAATATTAGATAGCTGACAATAGCAGTGATAGCCATTACAGGATGCAACAATCCTGTAATTCCTGTTTTTGTTTCCTAAATAACCTATATCTAGTGATGTTATGGGATTGATTGATTGACTTCAGGAATAGAAAAGGAGAAACACGTCAAAGTTGTTGTCCAGAAAGACAGGAAGTGACTGTGATTAGATGTGTACCTACCACGCATTCAGCAAAGGGGAAAAAGTAGAGCAGGATTTCAAGCATATTCCTCTGCACCAGGACATTTGAATCTTGCAAAGAAAGACACACTGACTTCACCTGAAGACAAACAGAAGCCAAGAAGCTCAGATGTTCAGACAGATGACAAAAGATAGTGATGGAAGAGACTGTACAACAATACAAAAATATCTTTATAAGTGTAGCTCTTCATTATTAAATGTGCTTCATACCATATGTGTGCAGTATATACATACAACAGACAAACACAGAAACTCACCACCAGTTGGTGATCGTAGCCTAGCATGTGTGTTTGCTCGCGCAGGGACTCACTGCGGTCAAAATGTGTGACTATAAAGACGGAGGCGGGTAGTCGCACCATGGGGCTGATGAGCATAGTGCCCCACAGGGCACCATAGAAGACCTGCTGACCCACCAGCAGTGACAACTTGAGCAGTAATGCATCAGTCCTGGAAAAACAAAAAGACAAAATGAATAAAAACCCATTGACATGAGGTTCATGAATACATCCACTTATAAATCTATACTCCAGAGTGGCAGGCTGGCCTTATGGTTAGTGATACCAATCAATCCTGATCAGAATTGTACAGTGTTTCAGTATAAAAGTACTATTTAGGCAGAATACAATCCTAAGGGGTCAAAGTTGTAAATCCAAACTCATGTTCAGCCCTGTCTTCATACAGATTGGATGATACCGTTGCCACTGTTTTAGCACTTCCTAATTTACTTTTTGATACCAAGTGTAGCCTCCTGAATACAAACATACATAAACAGTGAAAGTTTGACAGATTATGAATAGATAAGGATTATATTGTTATAAAAAAGGTTGACAACTAATCCCATGAGAAAACCAAAACCATCTCTTAATGCTTATCTGTGGCTCTCAGCCCCAAACCCATTTGTTCCTTCTGTAATGAGTCAATGTAATGTATACTTTCATTTGAAAACAACACCAGGTCAAAACCTTGTATATGACTGGACTGTTGATGCTTAGCGGTAGTGTCTATAATGTAAATATTAAATGTCTCTTGATTTGTCTGTGAAAGAATCGTCTCTATATTTTCCTTTGAAACACTTTACTGAGTGCTTTTGTCAGAGTGCTTTATCTGTGCACTCTCTCTCATGTCTATCTGCGCATTGAGAGCTGTTTGGAGGCAGAAGTGCCAGGAAGCACTATCCACTTCCTTAGGTGTTCAGACAGAGTGCACTGTGGCTCATGATCGACAGTGATTCGCTAATCAGGCAAGAATACACAATCATAATATATTATAAACAATATAGATTATATATTATACATGATATTAATGATCTGATTCTAGTAATTCAGGAATACGCATCTCATTTGCTTCCAACTCACTACAGTGCTGATGTTAACCATAATGCAGGAACATGTCACCCAGTGCAACAGTGTGGCTCACTGATGTGTTTTTAATCGTTTTTGGACGATGGAGCTCTATTGCTCAGAGGAATTAACTATGTCAGGCTTTGTCTACACAGACATTCATTTTTAGCAGGAGTATCTCATTGTTGGTTTTAGTCTTTTTCATAATTTGATGACGATTACAAAATATAGAATATTATCAGCCTTCTCCTTAAAATTAAAAAACACAGTTTGAGATAATTTCTTTCTTTCTCCTGACAACCACAGTCTTTACCTGTCGTAAACCCCCAGTCCCTCCTCCAGGCCTGGAAGTAGTCCTGTTATGAAGGCCTGAAGACTGGGCAGCAGAGCCTTCTGCAGTGGGAGATAGTAGCGCTCGTAAAGTGTCAGCAACACAGGCTTCACTGCCATGGCTGCGTGGCCCAACAGCGGGAACAATCCTGAACTGGAAACCAGTAAGACACACACACCCACAAGTTTAATCATTAAACAGCTGCACACGTAATCTGGCCAGCTCTCTCCTTAAAGCAGAAAAAGGTTTCTGCCAGTTTCTTCACCTGTAAATAAACAGATCCTTGGCCAGCCATTTCGTTCCAATGATTTTGAAAATGACCTCATAGGTCTCCAGAGCCTTGAGGTGTACTCCGCTCGGCAGAGCTGGGTGCAGGCACTGGGCGAGACGCTTCCCTATGATCAGCCTTTTGGGCAGTAGTGAGTAGCGAAGGTTACTCTGCAGGGCCTGAAAGAAAAAGACAAAAGAAAGGAAAAACACTGTGCAAATTGTCATAGCACAGTTTCATGTTTAACAGATGAAAATGTTCTGGTCTCATGTTCCCTGTGTGCTTTAAGGATTCGATTCTGTGTGAATCAACACACAGACACTCCAAAGTAAATATCCGCTCTGCGAGTGAAAATTAAAGTGGCACATTTATTGCCTAAAATAAATGGCCAGAAGAGGAGTACGGTTATAAAAGCGAGAGAGAGAGTCTCACTAAGAAACAAGAACTTCCTCATAAGTACTGAGAACTGAAACACACAAAGCAGCTGTGAAGTTGAAACCCGCAAAATGCGGACACGTAAAAAAAAAAAAGGTTACATAAGACAATAGAACCCAGATCATCATTACACTGAATGACTTAGGATGTTGAGATATTTAAATAAATATATCACAGTAAAAACAGCATTAAAACCACTATAAAATCGTACCTTATTAAGCTTGCCCAGGCAGGAGATGAGATCTGCCCACTCACTTGAAGACTCAAAGTTTCGCAGCGCCTTCTCAATGACCGCCGCATAGCTACGGTAACGGTAGTCATTCTGCAGTTCTAACTCCTCAGGATCCATGATACATCAGTCTGATACCAGCATGTTCAGCACAATATTTCTGGACAAGAGTTGAGACAAACAAGAGTTTGTAAGAGAAAGAGGCAGTATGTTTATCACACTCACAAGAGCAATCAGGTACAGGATAGTCTCTGTCTGTCTGCAACCTGCTTCATGTCCCTCTGACTCTGAGGCTTGTTTATGGCAAATAAAATTAGCCAATTAGCGCTGTTCACTGATATACACAGGCTGTGGAGACAAATGTCCTCATTCATGACTGGTCAGGGTTTGTCTGATTGACCTGTCTCTCAGTCTGAAGAGGGAGGAGTCCTTCTAACACAAACTGTGTGGCCCTGCATGCACTTCCAGAGAAAAACAAGTCATAGACTGGGCACAAACACACAGAAGGATATAGTACGTCTCTCTCTTGTTTAACAACTAAATGCTCCACTACCTTCACTGACATATGCTAACTTTGTCTGTCTGCTGTTTGGTGCTGGGCAGGTAGCGTACAGCTTTTATCACTGAAAAAACCACCTGCTGTGGGGCTAGAAAGGAGGTTAATCAGAGTGATGAGATGAACCAAACTGTAAAGTGAACTGAAAGTTGTTAAAAAGCTCTGTAGAGCTTTTTTTAAAAAAAATCTTATTTTAGGCACTGAACACTCAGAAGGTCACCACTGCTAAATATACGACAGAAAGAGAAAAGTGGCTTTCTGCTTTCAAGCACATGGCACAGGCAGTGGTGTGTCTGAGTGTGTCTGAGTGTGTGTGTGTGTGTGTGTGTGTGTGCATGTAGTGTATTTGAACGAAGCTAAACAGAAAGTCGGGTGGGGGAGTAGGAGGGCAGGATTAGAGGAGCAGACATCTGGACTCCCTGTGCCTGAGCTGAGAGGGGCTTTACCATCATGGACAAACCCAACAACACGTGCTGAGGGCGGCTTTGTATTGTCAGCCTATTGACAGAAAAATAATCAAAAAAAATTAAATTCCTCCCAACATTTGCTGGTTCGTGTTTTAAAAATGTGAACATTGTTGCTGATGTACTAATATCTCCAATCTTCAAAATTCTGTGGGTTTTTTTTTTCTGTTGCTCAATCAAAATAATATCGATATGGAGACATCACTCTGGTGAATTGATTTTTTTTGTGACATTTTACATATGAAGCAAGTAATAAATGAATGTAAAAACAATGAATATGTTAAGGTTAATCTACAATGAAAATAATAAGTGGTATTAGGGGAAGCATCATACTGCCAACAGCTGATCTTCAGTGCGATAATAAAGAAAAAAAGTCTAAGCCAGATCTTGACCCACAGCAATGAGACAGTAGTAAAGGTTTATTTCTTGTGGAGAAAACAGGAGCGATAACTCTCTCGAGTCCTTCCACGAACTGATTACGCTCTCGTACTATAGCCACAATTAATTCTGATCCAGCAAATGTACCCAACAGGAAATTGTGCAGCTGGTTATTACAATAACCGCAAATATAACATTATAACACATTTCACATGGTGAACTTCACAGGAAACGTGGATCAGTAACAACTTTAAACAACTACAACACAAATACAAAAACAAGAGAACATAAACATGAGATAAGAAAAGGAAGACTCGCACCACCTGTACCCAAACCCTGTTAAAAACCACGTCATCATTGTTATAAATGAGGGAAATATTCCAACTGGTTAGTCATATTTAACCAAAACAGACTAATGACATCAAAACACTGCTAATCCCTAAAAGCCACATGCAGGACCCGTGACTGCAGTATTTGGAAAATCCTGGCTCCAACCCTGTCACCAGTGGATTAAACGCTCCAACGACAGCCTTGGTACAATGTATATGTATGTTAGGTGTTGCTATTCTACACAGATCCACTTCAGATGTTTTCTCCTCAGATGGACCATAACTCTTCCTGCAAACACAACAACTTATTTGTGTGCAACCTTGAAGCAAATGAGGATCCTAAAAAAACTGTTTATTCACAGGTGACAGCTCGATAATCAAATCGTGCAGGCCAAGCAGAACTAAAAGCGCATTCTCACTTCCTCATTGTATGTATCAGCAAACCAGCAAGTGTGATAAAAGCATGCATTTCTACAGGCTGCTGTAAGGCAGAGGAGTGTGTGTGTGTGTGTGCTTTGAGGGTGGACGCACTATGGCACACAGCAAGCTGCACTGATGGTCTGTGTCACCTGACTGACACCACCACAGGCTCGAATCTCACTGTGTTTAGCTGTCAAATTGCAGAGGAAAATATATAAAGTGTGGCCAAATGACAGCTGTCTGCTGCAGCTTTTGGCCTGTGAGTATACTGTAGCATCAGTGCAGCCTACTGCTGAGTATATTATATAACTGCACGGCCTCAGATCACACACTGGATTATAATATCACTGCCTCCAAGAGTAACAAACAGTGTGGGCTAACGTTAGTCTGATATGTTGGTGCACAGCTAGCCTAGACACATTTTCGTCATTAGCTACTAAAACCGAACAAGGGGGAAATGAATAGCGTTAAATATAACTTAGCCGTAAAACCGTAACCTTTAAGTAACGTTTATATAATAATATATATAAAGTGTGACACCACTGCTGTAAGAAAACAGCATATAGCATTAGAGCAAACAGCTAAAAGCGTAAACACAATCAGCTAGCCATCAGGTGCATCAGTGACTCACCAGCTGAGAAACGAGCCCCGTCGCTTCAAATGGGTCCGACTGGAAGGAGCGACAGCCCGGTCCTCATGGTGCACAGTTCACGCTGCCGTCGCTTCAGAGGAAACAAGAAGCAAAAAGCCCGTTTGTTTGTCCTGAGGAGGAGTGAGTGTCACTAAACATCCCCGGAGGGTAGCAGTGACAGTAGCAGGGACAGGAGCAGTCACAGCGGGGCGGGATCCTCACTCAGCTGATTCAGAGCTGGACGCGGCCGGACGCTTCACTTCCTGACAGAGAAAGAGGGGTGGGGCGGGAATATTTCATACGGTAAAGGGCATGTTTGCTCTTTCAAACCGAAGTCGAAAAGTCAGCACACGAAAAACAAAAAAAGAAATTAGACTAAATTGTCGCCCAGAGCGAAAATAAACCAGTTAATCCGAGCAGCTTTTAAACGCAAATGTACACATGACTGTGAAGTCACTGCCCTCAGGCTTTGGTATAGTCCAGGATGTACCGTGTTTACAAACCTATCACCTCACTGCCAGATATTTAACAACAATGCAACCACGCAGTCTATGACAAAACAACCTTAGCCAGAATTGTATTTGTTTATTTTGTTACTGCAAATCCAAAAAATGAATGTTCTGATATCGTCTAGTTTTGTTTCGACATAGGTAATTAAGGGATTATTGTGTTACGTATTATACAACATAGACTAACTTTAAATATATACAATGAAATTAGGGAGATATTTCGACATGTCATAGCATGAAAAGCACCTGTTCTGCTAAATTTAAAAAAACCCCACCAATACCGGATTTTGTGGCTGATACTGGTACCAAAACACTACCGCTTTTGTCCACAGGGGCCGCCAGAAACAACAAAAAATGTAACTCACTCAAATATCAGCAGCGTTTACCGCTCCAAGTAGTAATTAAAGAACACAATGACACATGTCAGTGTTACACTATTAACTATTATATTCATTGGGCTATTATTACTGATGCATTAGTGTGTAAGCTGTTTACTGTTGTAGTTGGTGAAACTAATATTTAATAATAATAATAATAATATTTCTGTCTACAAA
>NW_023340095.1:15760690-15769270 GCF_004916995.1 Morone saxatilis | reverse complement strand
ATTCTGATTAACTATTTATACACTGTTCTAGAGTAAAGCATTGTATTGTATAACCTGATTATATGTTTTGTATGTAAAGTAAATGTAGTAGAGAAAAAAGAACAATATTTCCCTGTGAAATGTAGTGGAATAGGCTATAAAGTAGCACAAAAAATGAAATATTCAAGTAAAGTAGAAGTGTCTTCAAATTGTACTTAAGTATAGTACTTGAGTAAGGATATTCCACATTCCACATTCCAATATAATGCTATATATTTTTAAACGTACAATACTATTAAGAAGTATACATGTGTAATGTATGTATGTATGTATGTATGTCCAGGAGATTGAGATTTCATAGCAGCCATTTTCAGGTGAAATACTAGGATACTAATTAAGGCTCTGTCAAAGTGAGGTCAAACAGGAGCTCTGCTACATTTAATGCAACAGAATCTTAAATGTGTTCAGTTAGTTAGTAACTTCACTACTAGATGCCACTAAATCTGCTGGTCTTAACAGGAATAATTCAAATCACATGTGTGGGTTTACCGTGTGTGCACGTACTGTGACTGACCCAGTTTTTTTTTTTAATCCACCCATAGTATCAGTGGCCATAACAAGGTCACAACAAGGTCATATACAAACTTACTTCAGGAGTTACTAATACAAATAATTTTGGAGATTATAAATCTGGAAGTCCAGTTCATTTGTTTTGACTCTGCACATTTTATCACTAAAATATGTTGTCACCAAATATGTTATACTATAACAGTTGTAGTGTAACATCTATTTGTTTATTTTACCAGAAATCTCCCTCTTTTTTCTCTTTCTGCACTTTGAAAAGAGAAAACATTGTGTTGTTAGTCTGGATTCATATAACTATTTTATTGACAAACATGTCATAGCAAGATGAGATTGTGTAATTAGTAATTAATAACATAAATAATTAATAATGACCTAATAATTACTAAGGGTTCTGGTATTGTACTGGCTATCTGTCCCTCAAAATGTTTTTTTCCCGTTTTTATTATTTCTAATTTGAGTGAAATACTGCATATAATGCATCACATTAGTACAGCACTATCCTCACATAATGAATCTTCTTGTTCCTGTAACATACTGTCCAGTGTTTAGTCCTGTTCTGCATTCCTATAGTTTTTAATAACAATGTCAAATGTATTGGTTCTGACAATGATACATTTTCAACTGAGGTTTTGGTTATAACTCCTTTAGTCAGATCACAGATTCTATGTGTACAGTTAGTTTATGTCTCTAGATGGCGCTCCTGTATTATTATTATTATTACCTTCTACAATTGCCCAACTGCCAACACTCAGATTATGTGGTCAATAAGAGTGATTTATGTTTAAAGTATCAGTACAAATGAATAATTTTAAAGATGTCCCGACATAGCACAGCTGTATGTTCGTGAAAACCTGCATTATGTAATATTTAGCATGAGTTTAATACAGAAAACTTAATATTGAATAGCAACAACATCCAGGTGTTCAAACTAAATCAGCAACAATCTTATAGGATGAGGACATGTTTTCTTTGTATGTAGCCAATAAGAGCCTGTGAGGAAACCAGGGAGAGGTGTGAACTACAGTAACAAGTTTGAATATTGTTACTTCCTGGTGCTAAATGTATAGCATAAACAAACAATGCAATGGCTTCCTGGACGTTACAAGGTTGAACTTGATGCTTTACATTGAGTAAAATTCTCACCCTTTTGCCAAGAAGCCATTCTTTGTACATTAACCATCATCCTGGGGAAAGGGAATGCAAACCCTTTTCATCCAACTTGTATTACCTTTTAGTATTTTGTACAACATATTCAATTACAAACAGACAAATACAATCACCTCTTGTGACAACTCATGGCATACTTTGATGATGTGAGTCAGGACTGAAGTCAACCAGAGGTCAGTCTCTATTGTGAGTCTTCACCCACATGTTGTGCCCTTCCTGTTCTGAACGTTCAGTGGGAGGAGATCTAAAGTTGTTTATAGTGTTTGAAGCATTTGCCTTTTATTGGATTTGGAAATTGCTTTTTTTTCTTTTTGAATCTGAAAAAAGTCAATAATACTTCCCCACACTAACCCCTATACTAATTAAACTTTGTATGAGATGTTTTCTTGTGATTTGCTGACATCATAGTGTTTCACTGTTTATTTTAACAAGTTTGCCTGTAATTGAAAGTGACAAGTACCAAACAAGTACTCAATAAGATCATGTTGGATAACAGACTGCCTGGTCATAGGGGGAAATTTTTACAAAGCAGTAAGTAAAACTTCTGACACTGCATACTATACACGTTTGCAGCATTTACAGGCCTTTTGTTAAATAGCTTCTAACAATGCGTAGGCAGCTATTCCTTAGTCTTTCAAACTTAATTTATCCACGCAGCACCAGAGAACATGAGCCCACTGTTATAATAGAAAATCTTTTTATAGACTCAGAGACAATATTTACGTATGTATGTCTAATAATAGAAAATTTATATATAGATAGAGTGAAAAACACCCAGTATTGGAAAGTAGCTATAAGCTCTCTTTTGTTTTCTATTTGCACTACACCTGATGTGACTGGACTATTTGTTGCAAATGTTACTCAAAGAAGCTTATTGCTGGTTCGGAGAATTCTGGGCTACACACACAGTCACGCGATATACAGCCCTGTGAAACCTGTTATCCAGGTTCACCAACGTGTTTGTGTGTGTGTTTGTGAAGTCAAAGGTAGCCTGTCTATAACTAATGTGACAAAAAGGGGGAGCTATGGTCCCCTATATACTGTACACATGGAGAGTGCTGTATAACAGTAGACTGGTGTTTCTAATCAGCCACTACCAAGTTGGGCAAGGGGGAGGGGGAAACAATGGGTTTATTGTTACCTCCGCCAAGGGAATTGTTTTCCCCCTGTTTGTCTATCAGTTAAAGACATATCACATAAACAGATTTTAATTATATTTGATGGAAAGACTTTTGTCCAAGGAAGAACTGGAATGAAGAGCTTCTTTATTTGCCTACAACTGATTTCTAAATTCCTGTAGATGTTTGCTACTTGATATAAACTACCATCATTCTTAAATGCACTGTGCAATTTCAACAAAAACTCAGAAGACATCGGCATATATAAACACTCCCAAGTGATCCTGCAGACTTCTGTGCCATTTTGCCTGTAGGTGGCTCTACTGCAACATGGTACATTCAAAGAGACAAATCTCAGCGGTCATGGATCTAACTACCCTGATATTTTGCACAATTCATTTATGTATAAAACCCAAGATTTAGGTATTCTCAACAAAATAGCATGATTGTCCATCATGTCTATTCGGATAAATATAAGGATTCAGAAGCAGATTAAATAGAAATGTAGAGAATTGTGCAGCTTTTGCAGATACACTCTGAGTGCATACTGATTTTCCAACTTGGCCCAAGATTCCAGCATACGCATTACGAAACTCATTACAACTATGATGCAGCAGTTTTTAATTACAGTATAGAGTTTACACAATAATATTAATAAAAAAAACATCTTATTCTAATCATTAGGAGAACTTAAACCAGAGGGGAAAAGTAGTTCAATCAGCTGATGCATAGATAGTGAAAAAATTATTTACAGACGTAACCATGGTTTTATGAGTTGTAGATAACTGCCAGAGGCAGAGCTTTCAGTGGATATGTTGTCTCATATTTGTCTCACACATGCAGTATTGGCACTAACACCAAAGCAGGTTGACCTACATCATAGAAGACAGCTAGGTTTTTCCCTGTACATGAGCCCTTGTCCTCCTGAAGTTTGTCCATAAATAACTTTGTGAGGATTCACTGAGGTTTTTTTTTAAGACAGCGTTGTAATATCAGAAGTGAAAAACATTTAAATGTATATAGGGTAGGAATTTAAATATATTTGACCCCAATTTACATTAATGAGATTTTTCCAAAAATGGAATAAGGCATTGGTTATGTAATTTAATGATAGTGTGGATGTTACATTCTGCTACATTGTTCTGTTTAATGTCTGAGCAGAGACAACCACAGGGCTGCCCATTGACAAGATAAGGGATTAGAGAAAGGAGACCGCTGAAAATAGGCTAACCTGCCAGCTTCTATTCCTCTTGTTCTAGATTCTTCTGTTTGCTGGCAGCAGAGAGGAGAGCTGTGGCTTTGAGGCATTTTACCCCATAAAGCTAAATTAAGGCTAATGAAGGAACAAAGAAGGTTGTGAACTCTTAACACTTAGAGAAACTGTCAATAGCCACAATAAGCATAGCCAATAAAAGACTTAAATAAACTGCAAATTAGTGGTCAAAGTCTGCATGTGTGTTACATTTAGATATACTGTACATTGACCCGACAAATCTCAGTTAGGTGTGAGGAATCTGATCTGATTTTGTGGTTTTAAAACAAGTTTTCACATGTAGTGCAAACTTTCACAGTCCTGAACGTGATACAGTTTATTAGGCTTTCAAATCTGATATGATCTCATCAGTCACAGTCAGATACAGTGATGTAGTAACTGAACATTGTCCTGTATTGTACTGTAGCTGCCACGTTTCCAATAACATTTAGTCATTTCCAGTGCTCAAGTGTTCAAACTCTCGCAGAGTCTATTGTTACGTTTGTTCCAAATCTACAGCAGAGTTGCTTCAACATGAACCTGCATCTCCACAACTTATATTTTGTCTGCTTATAAATAGCCTGCAGGGCAGCACGGTTAAACCAATCTGGCAATTTGTCATGAATTTTCACAGCTGTTGAGCCCTGATGCTGTTCATCACCACGGGTCTTATGACCAGGATGACGAGGCAAAAGCTGGTTAAAGTAAACAGCATGTTTAATAACACCAGACAGGAAAGAATAAATGCTGTTGTGATTATCACAGTTTATAATAATGTATATGACTCTACCATGGCCTATCATACAGAACACCATTTAAATAACAAGGCTTTTATTTATTCATTTTGTGCACTATTGTCCTTAAACAACAAGTAAAAAAAACAAAAAACAAAAAAAAACGTAGGAGCTAAATTCAGATTTGAGCAAAAGTGCAATAGTTGTTTTACTTCTTCTTCTAGTTTATTATAACTTTTATACTTTTATTCTTTGTCAGAATTCAAAAGCTTGAAAAAAAGAGGATTGAAATAATATATACACTAAAATGAATAGGCTTTTATATCATTTTGTGTTACCCACATAAATTAGTGCGAGTACATTGGCTTCATGTAGGCTATGTGAGGCTGTGTTTATGTCTTTGTTTACATCTTGGATGATATTCTGTATAGTGTCTGTTGATCTTTCCATCAATCAATAGAACAAAGTAAAATAAAAAAGTTGATAATTAAAATGTTCCTCTCTCATTACTAACCTATATCATTTCCAAGATCAGTTTCCTCTTAATCTGATCTCTGCCATTAACAGGGGTTATTAAATGGGTGAAATGAACGGGTCAGAAGTAGCAGCAGCACACAGTAACACTGTAACACGTGAGAAACGTCTCTATAATAAACGCATCTGAAGGCGCGACGGTCGATGGTTAAAAACACATGATCTTTATCTATGATCTTTACAATCAAAAAGAAGGAGACGTGGATAGGGGACACAAATATCAAACTAATGAATTCAGACTTTGGCGCTGCCGTTTTTTTCGTCGCTCCACAAACACGCAACACAAACGGGCTGCTGGGAAATGTAGTTTTCAGTGAAATGGAAATTTCCAAGATAGGTGTAGAGGAGTGAGTGGAAATTTACTGTTTCCTTCCCTGCCTTGCGGGGTGTTTTGTTGAAAGTCAACCATATTAACCTTATTCTCATCTGACTGCTGAATTACTATATTATTAGGACTACAGTTATATTATTACTTCAGAATCAGAATCAGAATTGGGTTTATTGCCAAGTAAGTTTTTACACATACAAGGAATTTGCCTTGGTGCATAAAAATCACACAAAAAACAAGTTATTTTTAAAATATAAATAAATAAAGATAAAGATAGAAAGATCTAAAACTGTACAGATATTTACAATGTGCAGGATAGACAAACCAATGGGAGTGCATTAATGTAATGCATATATACAGGGTGGGTTTAAGAGTCAGTGTCAGTGGCCTTTTTAATGAGGCCAGCTGCAGACGGAAAGAAACTTTATTGGGGAACTGGTGACTACTACTTCTGTATCATTGTTATGATGTGCATGATGTTGTATGCCATGTAACATAAAAATAGTAATAATAATAATAATACTTATTATTGTTATTGTTATTAGTAGTAGTATGCATACCTCATTAAGATCAAATATGAATTGTATGGGGTCTGAATATGATCCTCACAGTTTACCCAAATGGGAGCTGTTGCTGCCTGTGCTTGCAAAACCAAAAGTAGGCTATACATCACTTTAGATTTGTTATGGGCATTATTATTCACAAAACCTTTTGAAACATCTATTATTCAACTATTATTATTATTATTGTTCAAAGAGGCAGCAGTTGGCAGTTTCTAGAGGGTTCCAGATTACAAGTGTCACCCTAAAATCTGATTAGAAGTGTAATCAGTCAAAGGGTTTCTAGTAGTTTCTATGTGACTGTGTTGGGCTATTTCAGGTTAATTGATATCCATTGGCGGTTGCTGTCCTGGACAAGACTCCCTAAGCTTAATTAGGCTTTTTATTTGATACTCAATGCAGTGGTGTAGTTGGCAGGTTAATAAAAGTTGTATAACTCTCTCCAGTTAAACAATAACCAATACAGGAGAGGCAAATCTCTATAAAAGTTGTATAATGTTTTAGAGGAGCCATCATTATTGGATTCACATAAGGTTGATACAATTTAGGTGTAAATTATTCGTTGTTTGAAGTAAAAAAAAAAAAAAAGACCCTAACACAAAGATAAATCCTCTTCCTGCAGATAAAGCAAGCTGTGTGACCCACAACGTCACGGGTGTGTTACACGTGTGGGGCGTGGAGCTGTACGGGTGCCTATAAGGGGAGAGGCGGCGTTGTTTGACGGGTGTCACAGCTCCTTTTGAAACTCAAAGAAACAGAGAAGACGACGGGCTGAAAACGTCGAATCGGCACATTCACAAGGAGCACTGCATGGTACGAGGAAGCGGCGATCCTGGGGGGGTGGCACGGGGTACAGGGTACTGGGTACTGGGTCTTCACCTCTTCTCCATCCACATCTCCGCTGTGGGGCGTTCAATGTCGCTTTAGCATCTTTAGCGTGTCTGCTAACGCGAGCTAACAAGGTACCATCTTCACTGTTCTGTGTTTAAAAAACAATGGAGCCGGTGAGTCGAGTGTGTAGCTGTGCTGGAGAGAGAGAGGCTTTTTATTTCATATGTGTTGAAACGTTCATGTGTCTGTGTTTTCGGCTGTGGCGGCTGCTCTGTCATTCATTATCTTTGTTATCATTGACTCTTTGAGTGTTCAGACATCCGGCGGACGCAGATGTTTTAAAAACACCTGAATAGCGTTATATATGTCAGACTTTCCTGTGGTGTTAAATATAGAAATATGAATCCTACAGGGCATATAAGAGAGCGAATAGTGAGGAATACAAGCTCCTTGAGGATGCGCAGCCTTTTGCAGTCGGATGAATGAGGGACTGTTCTAGAAATTTCCTACCTCCTTCCTCATAGGTGTAACTGTGCGCTGCCTGGTCGTGGACTGGTGTCGCCTCTTTTGTATTGACAAAGGCAGTGTCAGGCTGACATCTGGCCATTCATTAAAGCGCCATTGTTCTGTGCGAAAACTATCCATTATACGCCACTTTAACATCATGGCGACAGCTGGCCTTACCTGAAGCCAATTCAGCCTGAATTTGATACCGTATCCACTATTATAGTTTAAAATAAAAGTGAAGCATCCAGTAGCTTTAAGCTGTGTGGATCCGTGCAAGAGTCTACTACTCATCTGAAATGTCTTTTAAGTTGTACAAAGGGAGCTGGTCAGCACAAGTTTGGCTTTAATTGTTTTGGAGAGTTGATATTTAATTGTATGGACTTTGCTGTACCTTAGGGTTTACTTAAGTAACCTCTCTGGGCTTCATGCATGTCAGGGCAGGTTTGCTTTGGTGTCTCTCTTGGCTTGTGAATATTTGGCACGGAGTAGTCTAGCATTAACCATTTTCTTATAGTGGAGCTTCCTCTCTACCAGGGTGACTTTGCTTCACGATTTGACTAATCTGTTTCAGAAAGAGGAAGAATATGAATCAGCTTGTGCTAAAGTTAGTGTCACCGTGGCACTGACAGCACCATATTAGTGGTAGTGGCCAGAGTGAGGGCTCCCGCAGTAGGTCTTGGCATCGTGGGACGGTAGTGATTATTTTTCAATTCCACATTATGTAACTTTGCACATAAAATTCTATTAATCTATTGAATGACTTTGCTGTATTTCAGCACCACAGTCTCTTGTGCAGTTTATGGTGACCACATGGAGTGTAGCCCTTGATGATGAGTGAAATGAAAAACAAAGACTTCTTTTATTGAGAAGGATGGTTATGCATAAAGCCTGGTTGTGAAGACGAACGCGTGGGGTTATTTTCTACCATGCATGGCAGGCTAAGACCTCAAGAGAGGCCAGACATCCAAGTGTGTGTGTGTGTGTG
>NW_023340095.1:15739152-15760676 GCF_004916995.1 Morone saxatilis | reverse complement strand
GAGAGAGAGAAAGTGAGAGAGAAAGAGACCAGATGTTCTCACACATCATCATGCATAATACTTTTCGCTGACATAGGGATTCAGTTTGATCCATCTCTCATTCTCATACACATATATCATAGAACTCATTAAGTTTGTGATCTGACTTCTGCTGTATCCTGAGGTAACTTGGGTTTTTCCATTTCATTGGTGAATGTAACATGGGTGCATGGATTATGGTCTGGTGTGGGATAATTTAAAAATTACATTTTTAATTGGTGCTAACTTTGTGTGATGAAGTAATGTCCCGGTGTGTCCCTGTACTAAGAACGCTAACGTTTTGTTAAAGGTTCACAGATTTGTCTTTAGCATAAGTGATGTGAAATAACAGTCTTTGGATATATGTTTTTGTTCCTTCTTGACACGACTTGACTTGATTTCTTACATAATGTTATTAAGCTTTCTTTGAAGTTGCATGGCTCGAGTCCTTTGTGTTAAAAAGATTAAGGAGGAAAGTCATACGTAGGTTAAACCCCAAGGACTGGCGTTGGAAAAATACTGCAGTTACAAACCCAAATTAACTCTTTTTTTTTTTAATCTTCATGTGGTTTATAGAGTGCTGTGCCATATTTGACCATTCTTTTCATCTGTGATTTTGATCATTTTATGTTGTATACTATGATGTGATGTTCAGTTTGACTCCAGTAATATGTAAACCTCTTTGCGTTTCTATCCTGTTTTCAGAGAGGCTGTTGTAAACTTTCAAGTATTTTGTTCGTTATTTTTCTATCTCAAACTAAAGCTCTAATGAGGTGTTTTTCTTTGTCTTTGCTGTCTTGCAGGAATGTTAACTCTAGGCTTTTCTAGACCAGAGGCCTACAACATCCTCCTTAAAAACTAGAACGACCTCAGTGCCGGTGGATAACCCCCTCCGAAGCACACCTAGTGAATTTGACCTGACGGTGGATACTACAGCTTCCATCCAGACAGCAAATCAAAGCAGAGCATTTCCATTGCTCCTTTTAATAACTAAATCCATAACTTTGACTATTTCCCTTTTTGCGAGGATTTCAGAGAGCTTTGAGATTTGAAAAAAAAAAGTAATCTCTAAAAATGGGTCCTGGAATGGAAACGGCGGACATAGCTGTGGTAGCGCTGTATTTTGTCCTGGTGCTGGTCATCGGGTGTTTTGCCATGTGGAAAGCCAATCGCAACACTGTGAGTGGCTACTTCCTGGCTGGACGCTCTATGACGTGGATGGTGATAGGCGCATCACTCTTCGTCAGCAACATTGGCAGCGAACATTTCATAGGCCTGGCTGGGTCAGGAGCAGCAAGTGGCTATGCTGTTGGAGCATGGGAGTTTAATGCACTTTTACTTCTGCAGCTGCTTGGCTGGGTCTTTATCCCTGTGTATATCCACTCGGGGGTCTACACCATGCCCGAGTACCTGTCGAAACGCTACGGCGGCAACAGGCTAAAGGTTTACTTTGCTATGTTGTCTGTGTTGCTTTACATTTTTACCAAGCTGTCTGTGGACTTGTATGCTGGAGCTCTCTTTATACAGGAGTCCCTGGGGTGGAACCTTTATTTGTCTATCGGCCTGCTCATCAGTATGACTGCACTGCTCACTGTCACGGGTGGATTGGTGGCAGTAATGTACACGGATGCACTTCAGGCAGTGTTGATGATTGGTGGAGCCCTAACTTTAACCACCATCAGCCTAATCAAAGTTGGTGGGATAGAGGGGGTCAGAACTAAGTACATGCAGGCAGTTCCCAATGTTTCTGCTATAATGGCCACTGGAAACTTCACTTATTCTCCTTCCTGCCGCATTGAGCCTAAACCAGACTCGCTACGCATCCTTCACGGTCCCCTAGATGAAGACATCCCATGGCCAGGCTTCATTCTTGGCCAGACCCCTGCATCTATTTGGTACTGGTGTGCAGACCAGGTCATTGTTCAGAGAGTGCTAGCAGCTAAGAACATTGTTCATGCTAAGGGCTCTACACTCATGGCTGGACTTCTCAAGATCCTACCCATGTTTCTAATAGTCATTCCGGGAATGATCTCCCGCATTTTGTTTGCAGATGAGATCGCCTGCATCGGGCCGGAGCACTGCATGGCTGTGTGCGGTTCTCAGGCTGGCTGCTCAAACATTGCATACCCACGGCTAGTCATGGCAGTCATGCCTGTGGGACTCAGGGGTCTGATGATGGCAGTGATGATTGCTGCCCTGATGAGTGATCTTGACTCAATCTTCAATAGTGCAAGCACCATCTTCACACTGGACATCTACCAAACCTTTCGAGGGAAGGGGTCCCAGCGCGAGCTGCTGATTGTGGGACGCATGTTTGTTCTGTTCATGGTGGCAATCAGCATTGCCTGGGTCCCTGTCATTATTGAAATGCAAGGTGGACAGACGTACCTCTACATCCAGGAAGTTGCTGGCTATCTCACTCCACCAATCGCTGCCCTCTTCCTGCTAGGTGTGTTCTGGAGACGGTGTAATGAGAGAGGTGCCTTTTGGGGTGGCATGACAGGTTTCACACTCGGTACCATAAGACTGATCCTAGCTTTTATTTACCGTCAGCCTCGCTGTGACCAGCCAGATAACAGGCCTGCCTTTATTGTTAAGGTCCACTACATGTATTTTGCGGCTGGGCTCTTCTGGATTTCGGGATTGGTGGCGGTGGTGGTCAGCCTCTGCACCTCTCCACCAGACGAAGAGCAAGTTCGCACCACTACCTTCTGGGGGCTGCGCAGCATTGAAAAGATTCCTGTGAAGGACAGAGAGGAAACGTACAAGCTGACTGAGAAGAGCCACAGTAATGGCGATGGCAGCCACCATAAAGAAATGCCCCTGGATGTCAAAAAGGAGAGGTGTTTGGATGGGGCGGATGTCAAACTCCTGGTCCCATCCACTGACCATGACCCGGCAACCCCTAGTACGGAAACATCCTCCTGCTCGACCCCTGCAGAACGCTTTGGTAATGGAAGGATGGAGATGATCAGAGCAGAGGAAGGCTGCCACGGTAATGGGGAGACTAGCAGGTGTATTCGTGTACTGGAATGTATTTTTGGATGTAAGGAGCAAGGACAGAGCACTCAGCAAAAAGTATCGAAGGAGGATGAGTCAAGAGCGATTGCTGAGATGCTGTATGAGCCACCTAGGGTTAAACTTCTTCTCAACTTGGGTCTGCTATTCGTCTGCTCTGTGGGCATCTTCATGTTTGTTTATTTCTCACTGTAGTCAAACCCTGCACTGAACTAATGGGGACAGGTCTGGGGGCTTTTAGTAAGTAAGTTACATGGGGGCGGGGTTGGCGCTGTTACAAACGAACATTTAAATCTTCCGAGATTTGAGAAGCTGTCTGTAATATTTACAGTTGTCTTTTGTAGCTCTCTAACAGGGATCTAAGCATAATCTAATCATTTTTAAATGATTGAAGCTTCTCCATATGAGAAAAACTGTACTCCTTTATGACTATGAATCTTACTTGGCACTGGTGGGTCTATTTTGTACAGCGCTTATTGTTAATCCTGCATTCAGAATATCTACTGGGATTTTCAGAATTGTTGTACTCAAAATGAATTTATTATTTGCCTTCATATATGCACTTGTCTTTATTTTTTGTATGGTGAAAAACAAGTGTATTCTGTGATTTAAGCCCCCCCCCCCACTATTGTTGACAGTGACTGTAGGCTTAGTTGCTAGTGTAGCATACGTATGTCTGCAGTAACTCAAAAAAATGCTGGTCTTTAGGTTATAGACCATGACAAGTTTCTGCCGCTAAACGCAATATTATTACTGCATTATATCAGTAGAACGTCAAGTATGTGATTACTGTTAAATTTGTATTGTGCCCTTGACAGTCATTTCAAGATTGTTAGCAAAATACTTTATAATGTATTTTTTTTTTTTTTTTTTCGCTGGAGTGAATAGGTAGAAATAATATCCCACTTTACATTTTTTAAGGGGACCATTATGAAGTTTGTAAAACAAGAGTTAATAGTAAGTGCTAAGAATCATTACTTCTCTGCTGCTGTTGTATGTGACCAGTTTGTTTATGGTGATTTTCATAATCACTGGTTTGATTTAGCCTACTGGAGGTCAAGCTTGCAGTAAATACCTGGTCTTTAGAATATGTACGTGTTCTGCAGCACAAGAAATAAAGACAAGCACAAGATTACAAATTGTTATCCTTTAAATAATGTTTTCATCCTAAAAGAAGAAATAGCCAAACGTAGTATAGCACTTATTCATTTTGATTGGCTTTTCAATGTGTGTGTGTGTGTGTGTCACTGTAAGGGACTTTCTATTTTATGTTTTCTACTACTGTTTTTGTTTGATGTTGATTTTTTTGTGGCTGTATTCTGTGTAACGCTTTAAAATTGTCATGCAGCCTACTATTGTATCATAACGAAAAAGCCACAAGTACCAGTGCTCATCATTCTCTATCACTATATATATTTTATGCGTATCTCATTTTATGTTTGTTGAAAAGTGTGTTGACTCTATTTTAACATGTGTACCATATCATTCAGGGTCCATTGAATCACCCACACTATATACATTTCTTCAATAGGCTCTCTTGTGTATCTACTGTCTGTCAACGTAAATTTAGTGCACTGCAGTGCTGAAATGTCATTTAATCTTGTTTCAAGTGCACCTTTTATACGCCTCTTTACCAAATGTGTCTTAGTGTGCAATGCTAAAGTGAAAAAAAAGTCAAAGAAGACAAAAAATAAAGAGTTCTGAAAATTGTGTACAGTGAATACCGCATTTGTTTAAAGCCATTTGATAAAAAAGCTTTGTCATGTAGTACATTTTCAGTTAGCTGCCTATCAGCCTATCACCTATCAGAGGATGACAATGCAAAGCAGAAGTGACATTTCAGATGTTTGTTGCAGGATTAGTATATAACTGCATGACCTATATTCATAACATTATCATAGGTAATTCAACGAGGTCCATTAAGTTGCTGGCATTCATAGATTGTCATCATTTCCAAAGTTTAGTTCCAACACCCTTACCCCCTAGAATCCTAAAACATAAAGAACAACTTTATGTTTCTATGTATTTTGGAATTTGTTGAACTTGTGTTTGACAGGCAAATCCTTACTAATGTCAGGCACAGGTGATGCATAACATGGAGGTTTGATAAAGTGATGATTGCTCTATGGGAGGAGCTTTAAGAACTTTTTTCTGAGAGAATATACATTGTTATTTTTATGGATTTTATTTTTAGACACTGAAAATAAAGTTTCTGTGAAGACTAAAGACAAATGTGTACTCATTATTTATGTTATATAAAATAAAAGGAGGGGTTGGTGAATATACTTTCTTGTCACACTGGCAACATAACTAAAGTCAGTTTGGCTCAACATTAACATCCATTTGAAATAAAGTGACATTTATTGGCTTGTGGTGTATTAAAGAACACAACAACACTAGAAACATTGTTTATTGGTTATGTGATCATCAGCTCTTTCCAAGTTATAAGAAGTCTAAATATCTGTTATAATAAATTTGCCAAATGATGATAATTCAGATGAGAATAGCTGTGGACTCACCGAATAACTATTATTTGTCAGTAATATTTTGTAACTTGTTTCTGCATGTGGCGAATAGTTCAAAACTCTGAGGTGGTATGAAGGAGTTCATACTGGGCTTTGGTTGAAACAAAATTGCCATTCAGGGTTTCCTTTATATTTTGGGGCTTTCTGTTTTTGTTGACCAGGATTACATAAACCTCAGCAAGGCCTTTATTAATCTGCTCAGAGCCAGAAGAGGATTCGGTGATTCCATGCTTCTTTACACAAGACTGAACCAATCAAAAAGCCAGGATCAATGGCTTACAAATCTCCACTTCTTACCGGTTTAGCTCCATACATCCATGTTGACCAAACCTGTAACTTTCAATAATTAAGAGTGAATTAAAGGATAACTTGTGAAAACAGACTTTAAAATGTAATCTTACTTGTTAGGAAGCACAGGTGCCAACATACAAAATGCAAAACTAAGCAATATTATAAGGGTCCCTATGGTTAGGTAATGTGCTGACACACTGTTTTTAAGAGTGACACAGTCCACACTGTTGAATTAATCTCTTTTAGTCAGATGATGGCAATAAGAGACCATGAGATGTATTCTTATTTAGACAATGACTCATATCACTGATGTCCTATGACTCCCCCATTGCAGCAAAGTTAAAATGTAGCACTCCACTGGGAGGTGTGTGGGTAACAGTAAATTGAAAAAATGACCTGCCTTACCTTGATCTTGACAGAAGGTAAATAAATAACTTATAATTCACTAAATGGAAACCTTTCTTTTAGTGTCACTTTACCTTCAGTTCCTCAGTTTGTTGATCTCAGGAACAGTATATTTTTCTAATGATAGTGTGCAGGAAGAGGTGATGAATGTTTGTGCATTATTCACTCAACCACGAGTGAGAATGACTTTGAATGTTTCAGCACATTAGGACGACCTTAGTTCACCTCTGCCTAGAAGCCAACACCCCTTTACACCTCAGGCGTATGTCAAATACTAATTGATGAAGGATTAGACCTTAGGCCTGGTGAAATGTTGCTGATTAAACAATACCTTTTTTGACACTTAAATGTTATTGCTACTGTGGTATCATTGCATTTATTTTCTGTGGTAACCAAGCACTTTTGTACTTTTGTATGGAGCCAACTGACAAAATGTTGCATGACATTTTCTAATAAATCATCAGTGACTCGAAAACAAGTTATGTTTTTTTGACTTGAGTGGAAATATACAATAGCATAAGACTGACATATCTAATACTTGCATATTACATCGCCTACCGAATATACTGAATGCATCAATGAATTATTAGTTAAATAATTAAATTGTAGTTATAAGTGATTGTTTCATACTTTTTAGTTGGTAAAACAAAGACTGATCTACTGTAGCCATTTAAGTGGCATTGTGGGGCTGCACTTAGGTACAGCTGTGCTTTGAGCTAAATGCCAAGTGCCAAGTAGCGCTTGAAGATGGTGGAAATGTTATTCAAAATGTGCTAGAGGGAAAGTAAAAAAAAGAGTCAAAGTCATGCATGCATCCTCTTGGGAACATGGGTGTTTGCATAACACTTTGTGCCAGTCCATCCAGTAGTTTTAGTATAAATATTTTACAGAATAAGTGAAATATTTTTGGCTGGCTGTACCTTTAATCAATAGGACAGATCAGGATAGATATGACTTGAACCCATAGCTGCTGCAGCAAGGACTCAGACTTGGTACATGGGGTGCCAGCTCTACCAGGGTGCCCCCAAATCAATTTATTTGTTGGTGTTCTTAGTGTCTGGTTGTTAGCTTCATACTGCACACATAGTACCAATACTTGTCCTTTAACCTCCAGTCAACTGGTAAAATACATTACACTTTACCATTACAGATTAAAGGACCAGTGTGAAGTTTCAGATTGCAACTAACTGAATTCTTTGAAGTTTGTGCATTTTAACCTATGTAAAGTGTCTTTGAGTTCTTTAAAAAATACCCTAGAAATAAAATGTATTATTATTATTATGTGTTGGAGAAACTCTGGTGGCAGCGGCTCTCTAGTTTTTTAGTTTTCTGTCTTTTGCTCGCTTCCTAAACAAATGCCCGCACTAACCAGATCAAGATCATCATGACATAAAGCAGTATTGCATATACTGCTTTTGTCCATAGAGGCCGCCAAAATCAGCACAAAACCACATTTCCTTGTTATAAAACTTACACAGGCCTTGTAATGGAGTATTTCATAGTGTAGTACTGCTACTTTTACAATGATCTGTATACTTCCACCTTTGTTTATTTAAGTTGTAGCCTACAGATGGATAGCTCTCATGTAGTAGCACTCATGTAACAGACTCTGACCCTGTCCATAATAACCTGTGCTTGTGTTTCCCTTCTAATTGAATTAAAGCTACAGATCAGGACTTCAGCCTTCTTGTGCTGTTGTTATTTTTCATCACTGCTGTAAGGCACAACACACTCTTTGAGTTTGACAGCTCTCTCTGTCACTTACCATTCCATGTCTCTTACACACTCACACACTAACTCCTCTACTAAACACCACCCAACCCATACCCTCCCTCTTTCCCAAGAGGAAACTAATGATATTGTCCTTGTGGAAAAGTACTGGCATCCATGCCATGCTTTGTTCATTGTCTATTTCGGACAGTGAAAACACAAACAATAGTCTGAAACAAATGCTCCAAATGACTTCAATGCATTGGAATGATGATATTATTAGATGGGATTAATAAGGCTGTGTGCATTATTGCATAGTCAATAGCTATTTGTAACATGCATTTAAAAGTCATTTTATATGAATGTAATTATATAATGTACAGTTATTTTTTGCAGGCTTGCAAATTTCATCAAAATATTGTCCACAAATTACAAAAGTTCTATTCACAGATATAAAATTTGTATAATGTACAACATATAACATATCAGTGTCAGGTGAACTCTGTGGAGGATAAGATGCCAATTTGTTTGGCATACTGAACAAGACTCCCCCACTAAAATACCATAACTTAAACATAACCTACTTAGTCTACATCCTACTGGTAATCTGTGTCAGTGTCAGTGACCCAGCTTTCTCCCTCTATTGTGACTACTTAATAGTCAAGATAATGTTTTAAATCTTTGGACAGGGGATATAAACATTCATGCCCTGAACTAGTCCTCCCAGCACTTCATTATGCGCTTACAACAAGTTCTATTATCAAGATATTAAGATATTGCTTACGTTGGCTGTCAATGGAAAAGACATATATATATATATATACGCAGATAGTATATATTAGTATATATATAGTATGGGTGTAGAGGTAGGATGATATAGTATAATTGGTAGTATTATTGATAAGTATATATTAGACTGTTTTCAACCAAAATAAAAAAAACTTGTAAAGGTGAGGTAAAAGCTGTTGTAAGTACACGATTAGCCATAACATTAATACCACCTGGGCATCCTGGCGGTTATAATCTAGCCTCACAATTTGGCCTTTGTCAAAGTCGCTCACATCCTTACACTGCCCATTTTTCCTGCTTCTAATACATCAACTTTGTGGGCAAAATGTTCACTTGCTAGTGCATAATATATCCCACCCACTGACAGGAGCCTTGATAACCAGGTAACAATGTTATTCACTTCACCTGTCACCTGTGGTCATAATGTTATGGCTCATTGGTGTATATCTGCATTTGGGACACAGGTCTATCGATGTTTGTTTTTTCACTTTGATGCATGTTTTGATAGCATTTCTTGATTTGAACTGTTTGAAATTCTATTATCCAGCAGCTGCATCTAGGTGCATGCTGATTGCATCTTGACAAATGTGTCAGAATGCCTTTAAATTCCATATGTTTTTGACAACAAAGAAGCAGTACCATTCAAATCAACTCTGCTTCATAGGGAGTGGTACATATTTAAAACAAACAATAAAACCCTCCCAATCAACCTTTACATCTGAAAGCCTTAAAACTATTTACTTCTCTTGTAGGCCAGTCTAGCTGGTTTTTGACAGTAGTATGTTAATAGTATTGAGACTTCTCTGGGTGTATGTTGACATGCCACTCTTTTGTTTCCTTTCGTGATAATGTGCAAGCATGTTCCACGAAATCTAAACAGGCTACATTTTTAAAGATCCAATCTCCATGTAACAAGCTCAACCAGGCTAGTCGATGAGTTAGTCAGTGAGCTCACTTGGTGAAGTCTTTGTTTGGGAGAAAAACTTTTTTGTGCATTGTTTTGCATTCACATGCAGATGGAAGCCAGTCTCTGGTCTGCAAAGGAAGGGCATAGGATGACCTCTCGAGCCCACAAACTTTCCGGGACCTCAGAACTTTGCATAAAGGAAAATCAGAGATTAGAGTGATCAGTGAATACTAATGCATTGTATGAATGGGTAATGCTCAAAATAAAATAAAATGTATTTTGTTTTGCATAATCCTATTAATTTTTATCATTGCATTTAAAAGATGGAATCATGGTTATTAAGACCATACAACAACTGAAATGAAAGAGACTATCTACATGATTTTACATTTTTGCTTGTTTTCTTCCATCACCTGGAATGCCTTGAGCTTCATTTGCTATTGAGCCATTTTGAAACAAAAAATGTCTCTGTTATTCATTCTTATTGTGATGAGAACGGAAGCAGCCATGTAGGGAATGTGGAGTGACCTTTCAAATATATGGCAAACACATAGTCAATACATTCCTAACATTCCCCGTGCACAGCCCCGACTAAACTTTGGCGGCAGGCTTGGTATTCTGGCATTAATCCATGGAACTGGGCTTCAGTGGCAAAAGGAAATATTTACCTCCCTTAGTAATAACAGCAGGAAGAATAGTGCCTAGAGCATAATGAATGAGAATCAATGAAGCATACACCGGTGAGGCCTTTTCCTGTATTTCTAGGTCAAACTGATAATCGAAAACAACATTGTTGATTTGTGACGTACCAACAACGTGGCTGCTGGAGTGCCAAGTGTGAAGTGCTGATAAAGAGTCTGCTGATGTGGAAAACTGAGTTATTGATATGATTAAGAAGAAAACAGCAGGTTATGTATGTATATGTAATGAAGCAAACTTTATCAATAGTTCTTATTCTTGTGGATTATAACGTACAGAGAAAAACAGTCCTTATCGCATTTGTCACATGGTCTTAATAGCATGGGACTTTGAACTCACTGTGGAGGCTTTCAGAAAATAGGCGAAGATGTATGAAAATATCTAAAACAGAAGGAGTGGCAGGTCACGTTAAAAGTGTGTAATGTTTCAAGCCTTCTTGTTCTCTTCACAGGGCCCAGACTTTATTCACCTTGTACCATGTTTGGCATTTTCCTGGGAGAAGCAGTGTCATAAATATATGTAATAGAAACATGTTATTTCCCCCTAAACGATAAACAGTAGTGTTATCTCGGCAATGGTATTATGATTAAAATAACATGTTAGCTTTAAAAGGCTACAACTGTCTAAATGTGTGATTTATTATGCTACGCTGTGCCTGTATGTCATTTTTGTCAAGACCTAAGTCAAACTTAGATACTAGTTTATATCCTAAATGCCTTTTCAGGTGTGTCATCATTTCATAATTTTTATTTTTACTCGTTTACATAATGGTGTATGTTGACTCCTGTGACTTTATGAATGACATCATAATACCAATACCCACGAGCAAGCACACACACACACACACACACACACACACACACACTAACAGAAACACTTGACCTGTGAGACAACAGAATATGCCTCAGTTGACTGTGTTCATGCCTATGTGGGAATAAATAAGTAGACACTAGTATATGGTGTCAGTGTGTGAATCTGCAGATTCTGGGTTTTTATAACATTTGCGTCTAGAGGGGAGGTTTATGGTTCACTGGCTCCACTGCCCGCTCTTGCATGTATCAGTTTTGCCTTGGGGTTTCCGTCCTGCTGTTCTGGTCCGTCTCTGACCACTGATGTTAAATGCAACCCGGCTTGTGATGACGTCAGATGGCCATTGGACATTTCAGTCACAGCTTTACTGTGTTTACACCCAGGAGGAGCTGTACCTCATGATAGTACTTTGAATCAAGTATTTGCGTCATGTGGGCCTTGCATAATTTCCCTGATACTGTTATATTACATTGCACTCCCTTATAACTGTAAGTTCTAGTTAGTTTGATAGAAAATTATGAATATACAAATGACATTATCTGCAACTATAAAGATTGCAGTGTTGGACAGCCAACTGAAGCGGTGTAACCTAAACAGAACAATGGGTACCATAATTATTTAAAAATAAAGGTGTGCATTTAATGCAACATACTTGTATGTTGAGGGTAAAGGTATTGCAGCTTTGAAGTGTAGTTTGGTATCCTCAGTTTATAAATTGCAACTAATCAGTTATAAGATCAGTTATAAGCCATTAATAACCTTTGGGTTGCCAGGTTGTGGAAAATCCCATTGAGTAGTCTGACCACATGACCACTTACTTGGACCAAAGTTTTAGAAAATTGTAGAATTATGCTTCAAATCTGTAATACTTTTAACCTCAGCATTCAAGAGTGTTGCATAAAATTCACATCATTGAATTATACCATTGTATTTCTACTTTTACCATTGCAAAAGATTGGTCTGCTGAGTGATTTTACATGTGGGAAAGATAACAAAGCTCTTAAGATTGATGCAGTATCCCTATCTTTTATTGTGAAAAGCGTCAGATGTTCTGGTCCCCTGGTGTCAGTTCATTTCAACACACATTGTGTTGTAACGTGCTTTCAACACACTGAGCCAACAGAGAAATTCCTGATCTTTTAAAGAAACATTAACTTATAAAACATCAGATGCCACATAATCAGGATGTGCAATAGTTGAAAACTGACCAGAAACCGAAAGAAATAGATGAAAAAACTCCAGGGGAGATTTGGATACAATTTAATTTTTTATTATACAAAATCTAATTTCCATTAGCTATTTTGCATTTGCAATAAAACAGTTTTTAATATGCAAATTAGATTAGGATCTTGCTGTCAATATTTCTCCCTGTCATTTCTCTGCTAATCCTTTAGAGTGTGGAAATTTACCAGTCTCAGTTCCACTTATCTGTGTGTAACTATTTTAGTATCTGTTTCTTTGTTTGTGTTCTTTGTATGTACTGTCCCATTTAAAAAAAAACTTTTTTCCCTCTACAGAGCAGAAAGTCAGCATAGTGTCCACCCGCTGGCACTGCATAGCAAAACATAAATAATCTGGGAATGATCAAAGGTGGTGGGAGTCATCCTCTCCAGCAGTGTAGCTCTGAGGGGGAGAGACACCAGCACTCAAACACAGGATCTAGTTTCAAGCTTTCTTGTCAGCAAACAGATACAAAGCTGTAGTGTCCTTGAGCAAGACAATGGCTCTCTAATGCATTCAGAGTGCTGCTTTGTGGCTAAAATTCATACCTCATTTTACCCTATAAAGACCCTATTTCAGTTCCATATGAAACCATATGACACAAATTAGCTTTTTCGTTTTTTTTTTACAGGAAGACAAAAAGAAATTTAAGTGCATGTCAGTATGACTCCAAAATGTGTTGCATTATACTGCCATCTAGAGGAAGTTACAGTAAACTACCATAGACTGGAATTAGTTTCCTTTGTATGGTGCTCTGTGTGGGCAGATTAGGAATTACACGTGAATAAACAGTCTCAAACCAGTCAGGTCAATATTAAATTGTTTTTGACCCATATTAGTTGCCATAGTTTGGAAACGGTGTGTGTGTGTGTTTTTGTGGCGGGTTATGACTTCCGACACTCCCTTTTCTTTATCAGCTGGAGGAAATATCAGCATTTTGTGTGCATAACACTTTCAAAGTCATGCCACACTATCTTTCCCTCTCACCTGCACACAAAAACTCAAAAGCCACTGTTCAGCCAAGCAGAAAAGATAAAAAAAGTAAACAAAAGTATGAGCAGTGGTTGACTGTGTTCTTCTGAGCTAATCTCTTTGTATCTTACTCTAACCAGCCGTGCTCCCTGCCAGTGCCTCTTTACTTTGTTTTCACTCCAAGGTGTCTTCATCTCCTGACCAGTTTCTTGACGTGGCCTTCGGAAACCTGGGAAAAGGTTGGTACAGTATAGAAGAGTTGAAAAAATGTTCTTCATGTGGTTGGATATGCTTGAATGAGTATAAGTGGGTGGCCAAATAACTTTGAAGCAGTTAAAGGTCAGTTTGGGCACTGAGGATATGACCTTTTAGAGCTTTATTACTTGATGAATGCTGCCTTTTTTATAGCTTGTGTTCCTTATTCATTCTGTCTATATATTACAAAACAGTTTCACGGCTCTAAAAACCTGTTTTCTCAGCTTCTTACCATAAGTGATGGGGTCCTACGTAAACGTCTTAGTCTGGGCTATTTCACTTTACCTCACTCTTTATAATATATTGTTTTCTGTGTTATACTGGATTGAAATGGGCAAGACTGGTGTTTGAAAAATTATAAATTTCCATACTTGATTCAATGCACATCAGAATTTAGATAAATTTGAATCTGGCAACAGTTAAAAGTTAGTTTGCCGAGGCCACTGTCAATCAAATTTGAACAAACCACACCCATTCAGTCTGAGTTTTTTAGTTAAAGTCTTAATAAATAACATCTAAGGGTGTTTTTTCCTCAACTGCGTAACCATGTAATTATTATTTACCTTAGTTGACATGAGCTATTTTAGTTCTGTAGAAAACACAAATGTGTTTTCACAGCCTTCGCTTATTTTTCCCAGGAATATGTGTGTGTTATTGAATTATCCATAGTAATTAAGTTATTTAAAAATCAGCATGTTCACCTTGGGTATTTGGTGAAATAACTTTTGATAAAAATGTACCTTAAATCTACTTCCCCCTCCCTTATGCTTACTGTAGAATTGAGTTTGCACAAGTCTAAGTTCTATTAATACAACTAGATATTAATAGAATTTGGTTTCAATACACTCAATTCTCTGAATAGACAAATAGAATTTGTCTTAATCTTTTTGGAAATAGCAGAAAATCATCCTTTGTTCCCCTCCGCCCAACTAGATGAGTGCATCTGATTGGTCCAACCTGACCCTTCATCTGGAGGGTTCCCTGACCAGTGCTTTGGGTAATTACCTGGACAACTGGAGGCGTAATATGACAGCAGCAGCCAGTGCTTTGGACAAGACTCTGGCTGAGGAGAACTTCAGGAATGTCATCTGGTATCTGGCGGTTATGATTGGGATGTTTGCCTTCATTGTTGTGGCCATCCTGGTGAGCACAGTCAAATCGAAGAGGAGAGAGCACTCTAATGACCCCTACCACCAATACATCAAGGAGGACTGGACTGCTCAGATACAACAGAGTGATGTGATCAATAACATTTTAGCTAGATAATGCAACACTTCACTTAAAGCAAATCCTCAGTAGCAGCAGCATGACTAGATGTTCACAAAAGCGGCCCTTTCTCATGCTGGTCAAATTTGTAATCAATATTCTGTATCTAATTGTGGTTTAGCTTTTTTTTAATATCAAGATCTTTAATCCATTAGCATCAATTATGCATTAGGACAGTAGTTCTCAACCTTTTTGGTGTACTGCATAATTGACACTATACTGCTATCTTCCAAATGGTCTTCTTTTTTCATGTTAAATTAATTTAGAAAAGAATGTTATTTAACACTGTTACTGTTAAAATTTTTAATTATTGTTTTATTGTTTAGAATTATATATTCATGTTGATTCAGGTAAATGATTCAGGGTCCCTAATGATTCAGTTTCAGGGCTTTGGTATTGTTCCTGCTGGCTCACTGTCACACTGTTATGGCTTACACTTGAATAGAACAGAGCCATCTTTGAAGTTATAAGTAACACCTGTGCTTTTCCTTCTATGACAAGTCAAAATGTGTGCTGTGAAAAAGGTCTATTGTTGCTGTTTGGGAACAGCTATTATCTTCCGCCACTATCCATAAGTTCAAGTAAAAATAATTACTTTATTTGCCTCTTACTGCTCTTTGAACATTCATACCTAAGGCACTCTATGCTCTTTTTCAACATTTTGGAAAATTGATAGGCATTTTCACTTAAATAATATGTAAATATTAAAACTTAATGGATTAACATTAACATTAGCTGCTTCAGTTTCAGGACCCTGGTATTATGCATGCCACTGTCACACTGTCATGACTTACTGGTACACTTGAATAGAACAGGGCCAATGTTAATGTTATTTATCAGATTCACATGAACTATAATCCTACTTTTGTGTTCTTGTTTATTGTAAAATTATAATATTATATTGTTTTCCAAGTTACGCCACATTTTTCCACATTTCCACATATTCCTTGGCAACTGCACAATGTACCTGTTTGGGAATTACTGCATAAGGATCTTAAACTCTCATGAGTGATAATTACTGTATAATTCTGCAGGTCGTTCTTGGTTTGTAACTGCAGAGGGCAGCAGAGGCTCTTTCCCAAACAGCTGTAGAACTATTGTACTGGAGATGAAGAAGACTTGAGGGAGGCCAAAATAGAGGTGCAGCTGCTGCTTTGTCAATAGTATAATAATGGCGTATGTGAAGATTAAGTATACAGTTTAAGAGGAAGATCCTTCAGTTAATGTGTCGGTTGGGAAGAGAAAAAGTGGAAAATTGTTGAGAAAGAAGGCCCATTCAAGTCTTCAACTTGCTTTAGTAGCAAAGCAAATCACACCCAAATCAAACGGAATGTTGTTAAACAGAATATATTCAGTTCATGGTCAGAAAGCACATTGCACATGCAAAACTCATGAGACCACATCTGCAGAACAACGACTGCACACAGATTATTTGAGTTGCCCTTTACACACCTGTTGGCTTCATGAGCTGCCACTCATTTTCTACACTAGCACCAAACCACACATCCACCACGTTTTTTGGTCCTTACAGACTTAGAAACCTCCAAATAACTGAACCCCCAAATCTCTGGGGCTCAGCTCTCTCCTCCCACATCACTGACTCCCTCATAGAGACATCACAGGGAGCAAGAACTGCACTCACTAATAAACCCCCCACCGTTGTCCTTTACTATCTCTCTTTCTCACTTGCAGTTTTATTTTTAGCATTCAAACAACTGGTCTCCTAAAAATGGGCCTGTCCTGCAGGGGTAGGGGGAGAGAAGCTGCGGCTATGTATGGTATCCACCCCCCCCTCAGTACCTCACAGGCCTGACAGAACTCCTCTTTCGCCTTTGTGTCTGCAGAGGGAAAGGCGTGAAGGAGTGATCACAGTGGGAGAAAGGAGTTGCTAGGTCCTGAAGATGCTTGTAAAAATTGGATTTATCTGCAAAGCTTGCAATGCTTGAGAACTGCCACTGACGGACCAACTTTTACCTCTAAAACTTTCTGCAGCATTTCCTACATTTCCCTTCCACCTTTCACAGTGCTTAGGTGACCTTTTTGATTGTACAGTTTTATACTCTGAAACTAAAACCTAGCTCTGACGTTTTGGGGTGTGTGGTAGCTCCGGACCATGCTCTCCCTGTGGTTGTTCCTGCTCCCTTGCCTGAGCCTTGTGCCTCTGGCCCCGGCTGAGAAGGGCCTGGAGTTCCCACAGTATGATGGGAAAGACCGTGTCCTAGATATCAATGACAAGAACTACAAGAAAGCCTTGAAGAAGCACAGCATGGTGTGCCTGTTCTACCATGGGCCCATACCAGACAGCAAGGAGCTGCAAAAACAACACCAGATGACTGAGTTGGTGCTGGAGGTAAAGTATTTAGAAGAGGAAAACCAAGCAGAAAGCAGGTAGAGAACAGGTGCAGGGACAAATTAAAGGAACAGGACAAAGGAAGAAGAGCAGGGATGAAATTAAGAACAGTGTCTCAGAATTAGATAAAAGAAAAGAAAGATCAAGGAAAGGACAGGGGGTTTGTTTGGATGTTTTTGTATTAATAACCAGACTCATATAAAAGATTTAGAGTTTAAAAGCTCCACATTACTGCTCCAATAAACAGAGAGCCAACTAAAACTCCAGATCCTTTCCATTTGAATGTATGTATGAGTTTCCTCAAGGTCAGTGTGTATCTGTATGTGCTCCATGAGTGCAGAATAGTCCAGTGAGATGCAGTGCTGTCACTTAAGGTTATCTCTATCAGTTTAATTCAATGTGCACTTCTATCCCTTAGAAATGTGGCTTCCTAATTCTCCCTGTGGCTCTCCTCCGCTGGCAGAAATAGGCCAAGTGCTAAGAGCTTATGTGTATTATGTTTGTGAGCAATACGTATGAAGGGCACAAGTACCTTCTCCTCTTTTGGAGTTTTTGGTGGCCTTTTGGTGGCAAAAGCAAGACAGCTTAAATGTATTTTGTATTCAGGCTGAGCTAAGCAGCTGGATACATGTCTAATTGATAGATTGAATGAATCGCTTTGTTTGAATCCCATACAGTAGGAAACAGAGTGCACTGTGCCCTGTCTCATGTTACACATGGCTGAGGGTGAGTTGCTCTTTGATCTGTTGAAGGTAACTTGAGCCCGGTCTTGCAGTACTGATATTAGCTTCTCTTATTTTACACAGCACAGGTGGACCATGTTACTATAGAGTGAGACACCCATGTACAGTAACCATGTACAAAGACGACCTTGTTAAAACTGATCACAGTCCACTGTACCCAGTGACTGCTGGTTGAGAAGTGAGCAAATATAGTATGTAACGTATTTGCCAAATTGTCCCAAATATCCACAACTTGCAGATGGTTTTTCACTCTTACAACTTGTTTGAGATCTGTTCACTTCCTCTTTGAAAACTTAAATGTGTCATGTGGAATTTTCTCACACAAAACACACAAAATATGTGATTAACATGGTTTACATTCACATTTGCCTGCTAGCAATGCTTCTTCACTGCCATTGCTGGGGCATTTATATATTTATTGGCACGTCACTGCTGCCAACTGTAGATCAGTTGAATCGGACCGCCTGAATCAGACGTATGCATTAGCCTCCTCGTAGGCAATACAAAACTGGGACCCACTTGTGAAAAACATTTCTCCATAGTGCTACTACTGGATACCTTTAACATCCAGAGCTTTTCACTATTCATTGAAGACAGTATATTAATCATAGTGTAAACAAACATTGTTCCATTTGTGTAAAAGAATCCTTTCTTGCAGGAGTCTCACCTACTGTAGGTCACAGAACAATTGCCAGAAGAATTACATATTCTCTTGCTATGGTTATATTTAGATCAAGACAGTCTGGGTGATTATGTAACCATGTCTCCTTGGCCCCTGGGCAGCTTGAGCACCTCTGTCATATTGCCAACTTTGGTATTAATATTTCTTTCTTAAGACCTCTTACCCAACACTGCAGTCAATCTCCCGTTAACCCTGGGATTTTTTTGTTTCCAGTGCTCAGAACCCAAAGTGAATGATTTTCAGTTTTTGTTGTTTCTTTTCATGTTACTTTGTCATTTAATGATCTTTTTCTTTTTGGCTGCAGCTTGCAGCTCAGGTTATGGAAGAGAAAGACATTGGATTTGGGATGGTCGACTCCCACAAAGATGCAAAGGTGGCAAAGAAACTGGGTGAGTATACGACTACAGCATAACCTTCATTTAGTCTCCTTCATCTAATTGATACTTGCAGGTTCAGCAAATAACTTTAAAAACAGTCTTTGAGTGTGATTTCCCTCAATCATAGGCCTGGAAGAGGAGGGCAGTGTGTATGTTTTTAAGGCTGATCGGGTGATCGAGTTTGACGGCTTGCTCTCTGCTAACACCCTGGTGGAGTTCTTGTTGGACGTGAGTAGAGTAATTTGAGGGCAGATTCCCAGCTGCTACCCCTCATCAACACCAGTCTTTCCAAAGTCAACATCTTTCCCCAGTACTTCTATCTCCACTTTCTGTCTGTCTCTAGCTGTTGGAGGAGCCAGTGGAGGTGATAGGAAATGCTCTGGAGCTGAGAGCCTTTGATAGGATGGAGGAAGACATCCGCCTCATTGGCTACTTCAAGAACGAGGACTCTGAGCGTGAGTGTGACAGGCATAAATGATATATTTGTACAATGCGTATGTTTTTTGCTGTCTGAACACAGCATCTCTACCTTATTAGATGGGTCTGTGATGGACTTTCTGTGGCTCATGCCCTTCATTATAACATGAGCGCATTTTAACCCCTTCATCTCCATGGATTTACAGATCCATTTTTACCACTGCTGCTCACACAGCTGCCACTGTCTGGTCCCATCTCGCATGTTGTGGAAGAACTGAGTAGTTTAGTTGTGGTGATGAGCTGCAGCTACATCCCATCTGACCAACTGTGGGAGCATTAAGTAGAGGTCAAAGTTCAGCTATTTCCGGTCCCTGATGTGCAAATGTCATGTAGGCCTATACAACAGCCAAAGAAAGCACAAACAGATGTGATCAAGAAAACAAGAGCACAGCAAACCCCGGCTGCTTAGAACATAATACAATATAATAACACTGTATTCTCTACATAAGCCTTTCTGTCTTCCTGTTGTCTTTCATCCTCAGATTATGAAGCGTTTAAAGAAGCAGCAGAGCAGTTCCAGCCCTACATTAAGTTCTTTGCCACATTTGAGAAATCTGTGAGTAAAAAAATCTATAAGAAACAAACAAACAAATAAACACACACACACACATCATTACTCTTGAGTAATCTG
This sequence comes from Morone saxatilis, assembly GCF_004916995.1. Lineage (NCBI taxonomy): Eukaryota > Metazoa > Chordata > Actinopteri > Moronidae > Morone > Morone saxatilis. The sequence continues at coordinate 15,740,530 of NW_023340095.1, read as the reverse complement.
TGTTTGTTGCTTCAGGTTGCCAAGGAGCTGACTCTGAAGTTGAACGAGGTGGATTTCTATGAGCCCTTCATGGAGGAACCAGTCACCATCCCAGGCAAGCCTCACTCTGAGGAGGATCTGGTGGAATTCATAACTGAACACAGACGGTAAATGAGACCAGGCAAACAGAATTTGTAGTTGAAAACTGGGGTTTTATTTACTAAAAAATGCAAAAACAATATCAACCAAGAATTTAAGAAGTAGGCCTATAAAAGATGTCAACAAAATGGTAACTATTACGTCAAGTATAACGCAGCAAGTAAACAAGGTGTTAACTGATAAACGTTGACACATGGAGGGGAAACATATATAGAGTTGGCGGCTGAACTTACCATAAGTCACAACAAGTGGTAAACAAGATGGACACCAACTATAACTAAATACAAAGCATTATGAACTAAACCGAAATCCCCCCATAACATGACAGCACATGATTTGGCCCAAAGAGTCCTCAGTCACACCCTTTGCTCCACCAGGTAAGGTGGCATCACACTATTGCATAAACATCCTGTAACATTCAATGTCTTTCTGTGCTTTCAGACCAACTCTGAGAAAGCTGCGTGCAGAAGATATGTTTGAGACCTGGGTGAGTGATCAATGTCTGGCTGCAGACAACATTAACAACTTTAAATTTAGTTTTACCTGACACTTATATTACTATAAGTGTCATTGACATTTATATTTGTCTTTTACTTCTCAGGAGGATGATATTGAGGGCATCCACATTGTTGCCTTTGCAGAGGAGGAGGACCCAGGTAAGAGCATATTATATGTTATACCAATATTTGTTTGTGAAGTTAGATACTGAGTGGTGTCAATCTTCTCATCTNNAAATGTCAAACTATTTCTTTAAATCAGTTGTAATGTGTTCTCTTCTTCTGGTTCTAGATACTGAATACTTCTAGTTTTGTATGCACTGATGTTGTATGAAATTAAATTGTGTCCAGATGGTTATGAGTTCTTGGAGATCCTGAAGGAGGTGGCCAGAGACAACACCAACATACCTGAACTCAGCATCATCTGGATTGACCCTGATGACTTTCCCCTGGTGAGACATGACACCTCTGAGCTCAGACAGACACAGAGGCAGGCAGACAAGAAATGTAGTGACACATGTCAAGAAAAGGAAAAGGTGGATAGATATTTAGTTCAGCAGGCAGGTCTAATATGATATTTTTTTCTGGTGGCCCCCTTCAGCTGATCCCCTACTGGGAGAAGACCTTCAAGGTGGACCTGTTCAGACCCCAGATTGGAGTTGTCAATGTTACAGATGTAAGTCCCTGACAACCTGTCTGACATGAAATGAATGTTGTGTTGAGTTTCTCCTGACATTATTTGA
>NW_023340095.1:15738679-15739052 GCF_004916995.1 Morone saxatilis | reverse complement strand
CAATAACAACAATGATAATAATAAATCTATTTAATATTCAATTCATGTCATTTTCTGACAATGTAAATAAGCCTGGAATGGGTTTTGGGATTTAAAATAAAAGATTTATGTTCTTAAATGTCTGGTTCAGACATTTACCTCACATTACATTCATTTATATATAAGTACTGTATATAAATGGTTGTTAATAATAAAGGACTGTCGATGTCAACTATTGCTGTCATCAAATTAATGTTTTTATTTTAAACCAGTACACTGGAGGTACTTGTACATTATTTGAGTATTTCCATTCTATTACTTTCTACCTTTCCCCTATATTGCAGAGGGAAATGTTATTTTTAATCCATTGAAGTTACTTTTCAGATTAAGATTT
>NW_023340095.1:15738060-15738665 GCF_004916995.1 Morone saxatilis | reverse complement strand
TTTTACATAAAGAAAACATGTAAACATATTAGATACATTGTATTGTCAAAAATAGTGGTATCAAAACCTTTTGGCTTGTGACCCTACAAAAAGCAACATCTAGTCGGGGTTCCTTGTCACTTTCACCAAAACATAAATCCAAACTTTTGTAGCAGAACTTTTTCTTTCTTTTACCATTTTTACCACTATAACTCCTATATGTCATTTATGCCAGAACAAAAACTTTTCCTTTTATACTTTAAGTACATTTTGCTGATAACACTTGAAGTGAAATGCAGGATGTTTACTTGCAATAATAGAGTATCTTTACATTGTTGTGTTGGCAATTTCACTTAGTAAATGATCCGAATGCTTCTTCCACTGAGCGGCCCTTTCAAAACGTAATTTCTTTCACTTATAATCTGTTCATTTACATATGTTGTGGCTCATTATCCTCAGTGTCAATAAACCAAACTGGGTGGTAAATGTGTGTTTCCATTCCCCTTTGCTTTTATTCTCATTCCTCCTCTTTGGTAACACAACTTAAGATTTAATGTTTGGTTTACCTAGAAAAGGTACATCTTCTGCACAGGGGGTTGTAAAACAACATGCTGACAGCCTCCATT
>NW_023340095.1:15737553-15738045 GCF_004916995.1 Morone saxatilis | reverse complement strand
TGAACAGCAAAACTCTAATCTCTTCTTTCATCTCTCACTACTTCCTCTTTCTCCATCAGGTTTATTTCTCACCTGAATTAATGGGACAGGCAGCAGCTGTGCAGGGAGATAATAATGTCATTATTGCATTGACACTGGAAAACTCATCAGAATGCTAATTCCTCATGTTTCTCTTCCCCTTTTGCGTTCCTGCACTTTTACTTTGCTTTGCTGCTTCCTCTTTTCTTTTGTGACTTAGTGCTCTCTCCTCGTCTCCCTCAGCACACAGTGAAAGAAAACACAATATGCAACAACAGGGGAGGTTTCTTGATCCATTGGTTTGTGGCTACTTTAACAGACCCAGAACGTAACCTGTATTTGAAAGCAAAGCAGCAAAAGAAACCTCAACAGAGATGTATATAAGAGTTTTATTTAGATAACACTTTTTCTTATTAAATGAATATTCTTTGTTGCCTGGTACTGTATGATCACTATTGGTGACTTAAGCCACCA
>NW_023340095.1:15737174-15737540 GCF_004916995.1 Morone saxatilis | reverse complement strand
TTTGCTTGATGCAGCTTTGGAAAGAATAGGCCTAAATTATTTTGTTAATATAATTAAGACATTATGACTATATCTGTCATAAAGTCACAACTGCAGAAGCACCACTAAACATAATTAATAACAAATTTAAATAAAGTGATGCACATTGTGTTTATTACGCCCAACATCTAATATCTTGACACTAACAGAGACCTTCAACGCTACTAAGGTTCAACACAGGAGGAGGTGTAAGAAATATAAATGTTATTTTTAATGTTAATATCATCTCATTCTTCTTTATAACCAGCTTTATATATGTAAGCTTTATGTACTAAACTCTTCCTAAAATAATACATGTAATTAAAAATATCAATAGCTAAGTATTAA
>NW_023340095.1:15736728-15737080 GCF_004916995.1 Morone saxatilis | reverse complement strand
TTGTAGACAGGTGTTTCTTGTGAAAGAACCAAAAACCCCTGCACACCGTCAATCCCTTTAACTTACTTCATACTTTCATCAGGTAAAATTCATTCCATTAATGGAAGATCCCATGTGAGCAATCAATCATCACTACATAAAAATGCAACAATAATCAAATGCCTTGAAAAGGTCAATACAAATATTTATTTTGTTTTACAAATGTGACTTTGACACAGCAGCTGTGATTTTACATGTTCTGTTGTATAAAAGAAGACAAGGACAACTTGGGACTTATGACTAGTTAGCTGCATGACATTTAGGAAATCAATCTCTTTTGTTCATTATGTTCCCTTTCTCTCTCTCTCTCTCT
>NW_023340095.1:15727004-15736682 GCF_004916995.1 Morone saxatilis | reverse complement strand
ACACACACAAACACACACACGGTTGAAAACTGCACATGTATACTGAGCACATCCTAAATATGTATAACTGAGGCACATGTGTAGTCCAGAACTATTTACAACCACCAACACTCTAAAAGCCTAAACAAAACTACACTGTCAGTGACCACGGTAACACTTGTTTAAATATAAATTTACGACATAACAGGCCTCATAAATACAATGGTTTTTTTAAAAATACAGATCAAATATTCAAACAAATTAACAGTTTGATTGAAGTTCAGTTCAGTTCCTGTTCCAGTAGCCGTAGATAGGTGGCAGTAGTGTGACACTGAGACAAAATACTGACAGCAGAAATACTGACACTGGGTTGAGCTAATTTACACTAAATTATTGATTTACAACACTTGTTTAAACATTTTCCAGCATGAGATAAGTGACTATTAGAGAGGGATTTGGAGAGAATGTCCTAAATCTTTTGGAAATGCTGAAATAAATATTCCTTTAGGTTATTTTCTTATGCTTATGGTGGGGGTATAATTCACTTGGCTGACTGATTTCAATTATGCAGAGAAAAGCTGTAATAATACACCCCCTTTGTGATGAATTCTGATGAAAATCAGGGCCGTATGTTTTGAAATTAAACAGCAAAAGGCTTTTAAGAGAGATATAAAACGTTTAACCACATGAACCTCATAGCCGTCCAAACATTTTGTCCCTCTGCTAGTCTACAAAAAGATCTGTGTACACTGCACACACTTAACTACAAATGCGAACATAATGAGCAGCCACATGTGTTTATTCACAATCTATTGACTAGACCATCTATATTCAGCTGTACTGTGGTTGGCATTCAGTCAGAGAGACTCCAGTGATTTGTCTGACATTTACAAACATGTCTGCATCTATTTACAGTCCAGTTATCTCCACAAATACAGCGCAGACAGACAAGGTAAAAAAAATTATTCAAGCAATGCACAATTTTGATATAAAAAGTACAGGTAAAGGTAAGTAAAGGGATAAAGTATATTCACATATAAATACTGTACATACATCTGTAATACAGGACAGTTAAATAATCATTGCTAAGACTGGAAAGAGCAGTTTTGGTGAAAAGGGTTTGGGTTATATCAAATGTCCTGGTCATTAGTATCGCTAAGGAGAAAGAAGAGACAGGTCGAGACAGATTCCGGGTGTACACTACACTCAAAACACACACATACTCACACACTTTCGCATCCTAGATAACACACTCCTCCTAAACGATAAACTCTCCCACGCAGGCACACACTGGCACATGCAAATACAGGAAGAAGAAAATGTGTGAAGGTCATCAGTCGTGCATAGAGGAATACCTGAACTGTGTTCTGCAAATGTCAGGACAGAGAAAGCCAAGCATATTCCCTCACGCTTTCTGTCTTTTATCATCTTCCATGTCGCCCGGGACAAAGACAAGGACACAAAGATACTCTACGTGAGTAAATTACACAAACATAAGTACAAAAAACAGTACAAAAAGCTATTTTTGAAAAATCGGATAAATGTAACTGTGTCCTGTGAGTCCAGATCAGCAGCAGTGGCCCGCTATGTCAATGTTAAACTGAGGTTTCTGATTGGAGCAGCAGTAAAAACTTGTGAGACTTGGGGTCGATGAACTCCTCAGTCAGTCGGATGTAAGGGATGCTCTTGACGGTCACAGCTAAGCTAAAGTCAAGACACCTCAGCAGGAACTCTGTCCCCTCCTTTATGCCGCCGGTGACAGAAGCCTCGCTTACCAAAGTCCACTGGTCAGCCATCCAGCGCTCAGGGCCGTATTGCAGGGTCGGACCAGGGGCCAGGTAGGCTTCAAGGAAGGCCTGGACAGAGAAACAGCCAACGACAGGACAATGTTCACCAAGAAAATACTTTTAAAATTTATTTTAAACCTATTAGATGGTTTAAAGAATATTTTGTTCATTACAGCCTGAGTGGGTCTCATTTGAATAGCTTTGGCCACTATTCCTAATTGCAATTCCTACTAAATTAATTTTTGACATCTGGGAATATAGCAACATCACTACAAACAGTAGAACGAGGCCAGAAACACAAGTTGTCTCATGCTGCCTGTGGGAGAGTGCCAAGGTTCAAATGTATTGCAAGCCAGAATTGCTGCAGATCCAAGCCTTTTGTATTATCTTATCAAAATGTTTTGCCTTTATTGGCTCTCCTTCTTTCTGTGAAGAAACACAAGCAGTAAAACAATAATATTTCTATATTATATAATTATCTATATTTCATTGGTTATTATAAGGGGCATTTCAGTGCTCTGACTTTTGGTTTAGATACAACTCAAGACTGGTGTCCTCGCAGGTTCCTCTGTGTGACCTGCATCCTTTGCTAAAGTGACAACCATCTATGAAGGCTGATATCGGCATTAGATTTTTTTGTGTGTGTACTTGGAGCGCTACAATCCAAAAGTTGTTTGGATATCCAGGCTAAACTGTTGGCTCGTATATAACCTGTTTGACTGTCAAAACTTTTGTTTGTTGCAGCAATATCATCGTGTTCCCAGATCTCAGCATTTAAACTGTTGAGTACAATGTTGTTGTCAACGTTGTAGCAGTCATACCAACGTATGCCTTGTTTCTGATGAATAACTGAAGCTAAGCAGAAGTGGGCTTGGTTAGTGCCTGAATGGGAGACCTCATGGGAAAACAATATTGCTGTTGGAAATGGTATTGGTCGCCCAGTAGGGGCAGTCTATCCTCTGGTCCTAAGAAAAGCCGTAAAGCCAAAGTGCAGTGATGAAGGTACTGTATGTCCATTGGATGAAACATTAAACTGTGGTCCTGACTCACTGTAGTCATTAAAGAAACCATGGCACTTATCACAAAGAGTAGCGGGTTCCTCTGTAACCTGGCTCTCTCCATCTGCATACATACATACATAAATGTAATCCATTATTGATCTTATCTGATAGAGACAATGACCAAACTTACCTTAGGGCTCATGTTATTGATGAGGCAGAAAGCGAGGTGCTTCTGGATGCTCTCCATGCTGTGGCAGTGCTGCCTCCTGGTGGTGCGGAGGTACTTCTGCAGGGCACGGGCCATAGAGGGAAATATAGCCAGAGCTGCTTCACGTACATCCATAATGTCAGACGGTGTTGCACGCTCATCCTCTTTCTTCATCCGCCGGACATGTGTGAAGGCCTCCTCCACAGCCACTACCAGCCTGACAAAGAAGGAACACACACAGCAGTTAGCTTACTATCAGCTCTATGTATTTAATCCATACCAGTCATTAGGCAACACTCTTCTGTCACTTTTCAGACATGGAATACATAATATTGTACATAATATCATCTGTTAAAGTGATTGTTTTTCAGATTCTTTAAATCAGCAAGATGCCCACTGACATGCTGTTATTTGTTCCTGTGACTCACCTGGCTCTACGTTTACGGACCCTTCTCTCGTAGTCAGCCTCTTCATAGTATAGCTCACTGTGGGCAGTGTCTTTGCGTTTGCCGGCAGCTGTAACCATGGCCCGTGACTGATTCCCATTACCAGGCTGCGCTCCTGCTGTGCTTCCCGGGGCTGAACCGCAAGGAGAGGACAGAGGCAAATTGTTCATATCAGCGTGAGCTGGAAGTAGCAGCCCCTGACCCCACCAGGTTCTGATTAATGGGCTGGATCTCAATTTTAAATCTTGGACAGAAGAGGTCAGTTGGAAAGAACTGAGATCTTACACATCACAGGAAGAGGTGTAAATCAACCTTGTCAGAATTATATCCATTTTACATGTCTTTCACTTTTAAGTAGGAGTTGAGTGTATGTTAATCTTTGTTACTTATCTGGGGCATCCTGCCAGATAATGTGTCTCAGTCACAGAGAATGTTAATTATAGCAATGAGAAAAGAGGCAATTTCCACTGGAAGCATCCACACACTCCACAGAAAGTCAGATGCAAAAACCTTTTTATTGGGGTGTGGATTAAATATGCATCATTTTACACTTCAAAGGCCACAGTTCTTGTCTGATGTGTGAATTTACTGGTTTGTGTGACAAACCCATAAAGCTAATGGAGCTTGTACAGCAATATATTAGAGTTCCTGGGGTTTTATGGGGGGNNGGGGGGGGGGGGGGAGTCAGATACGGTACATATTCATGAAGATCATCAGATTGGGGGAGGCTATAGAGAGTAAATGCTGCAGGTCAGGTAAGGATATAAATCATTAATAATCTGATCTGCATATGTGTGTTAATGCATGTTTTTTGTGCAGGTGACAAAGACACATTGTATATAGTAATAAAACATGGATAAAAAAAACCCTCCTAGTGTATACTGTGGAAAGAATGCAGTCAGATCATTTGCACGGGGAGCATTCTAAATATTTTCAGTGTAAAATATGGGTAAACACCAGCCTCTTCAACTTCCTGGCCTACATATTCATGCAATGAGATGAGCGCCTGTGAATGAGAGAGAGAGTGGGGTGGTGGTGCGTTGGGGTGGGTAGAGATTGAAGCAAGCAAAAAATGAAATAAAGAAAGAAAAAAAAAAGAAAGTCGGAGCGAGCAAAGCTGGAGACAGGCTGAGTGGGAGGAAGGAGAGATGTGGGAGTATGTGAGGAATGAGCGTTACTCTGATGAATTATTTAAGGCTTGAAATTCCACGGCCCTCTAGAGGCCTCTCTGCTGCACTTTGATAGGGAAGGGGGGTGGGGTCGATGGGACCAGCTATGAGGACACCATATCCCATACCGCACCCCAGTCATAGATCATCATATCTACAGTGTTGTGCAGTGAATGGAGGATTAATGGGTGGTGAGTGAAAGAGCCTTTTAGAAAGAGAGCCATATGAGGCATTACAGGATATGTGGAGGCAATACAAAGCAGGGAGGCAATACAATCAGTGGGAGTACGTGTGTGTCTGAGTGTGTGTGTCTGAGTGTGTGTGTGCTTGATGCAGTGTATACATTATGTCAGGGACGGAGGCTTCAGAGTGCACTGAAGGTGGAGTGAACTGAACCGTGAAATTAGCAGCTTCCTGTGATAAAGTGCTGTGTAAAGGGACGTTGAGGATTTTTATCTGTACTTACTGTCCAAAAGGTATGTTCTCAGTTTGTTTTTAAAAGCTGCTCATGGAAGAGATGAAGATGGAAAAGGAAACATCACAACAAGAGAGCAGAAGGAGAGGAAAACCTGCTGAACCAGCATATGTAACAAGAAAGGGGACAACAAGTCAAATGTTACACAATATAGGAGGTAATTATTGGGACACATGAGGCAACTAACCGTCTACGTTGTAGACCTTTAACCCGGCCAGGTGTTTGGCAGCCCGGTGCTTCGAGGCGGACAGAAGTGCTGGGTTATGGAGTGGAAAATCTCTGTAGTAATACTCCAAAATGGACAGAGCAGCCTTCTGAATGCTGTGTGAGATGAAAGAGAAATTCAGAGAGAAAACTCAGAAACAGTAGGAATACGATTTACATTATGGCTGATTTACATAAGACACTGAATAATGCACTTGCATCCTCTGAATAGTAAACAGAGTTTTTAGACTAACTATACATTTTGTTGTATTTTTTCCTTGCCTGATAAAGATCAACGTGTAATTAAAATGTTTGAATTAAACAATTAAAAGAGCACTGCACCAATTTAGCATTGCACTCCAAAATCATTGTCAGACAGTCAAAACATTACATCAAAATCACCGCAGGAGAACCAGAGATACTGCCTTTTTTCATACCATACATTGTGGATGTATTGCCCACAATGCAACTTGAACACTGACAATTCGGTCGGAGATTTGGGTGTGTAATTAGAAATGCCTAATGTATCATTGAGTTGCTAGCCTCAAGCAGAGACTATGGAGGTCCAGTAAACTCACTTCTTTCTAACTCCAGATTTTTTTTCATTATCAGACTTGTAGTCTTCAACTGACGCTGACTCAAGTGACATCACTTGGGTTCATTTGTCAGGTTTCAAGCAGCTCCCTTTGAAGCCACGAAAGGCTTCAAATATGCAGTAAACAGACTTTGATGTGTAAAATCATTTTATTTTAAGTTATTGGAGGCTAATAACGCTATGTGTGTGGTTTGTGTGTTTGTGCCTCCTCTACAGGCCTTAACTTCCTGTTTACCATTCTGGAAATTCATTCTAAAACACTCCATGAGCTTTAGTCTTGTCTCGCAAACCTTATCTAATTACCACTGTTGTCTCCTGTCCTGTCGCAGTCACACACTCGGTCAGAACAGAAACAAAGTAAGACAGCCACAGGGCGTGCGCCTGTGTCCGGCACTTTCTCATCCCTCCCCCCCGACTCCTAGAATAGCTTGCCTTGAGCAAACTAGACGAAGAGGCTGATGAGTAACTCAATTACTGCCTGTGCCAGTCTTCCCTGTGGATATTTATTACACACATACTTCAACATGATAGAGTGTAATGACCTTGACCAAGTGCCACTGTGTGTGTCTCAATGTTCTGTAAGCAAAGGTCATATTGACACGTGAAACTGTAAAACATATATATTTATAGTATCTTCTATAGTTTTAGGAACAGTATGTAAAGCACACAGAAGAGGTAACTACAGTGAGGGAGCATTTGTACCTGAGCTGTCCTATGTTGTAGTGACGCGTCTCTCCATCAGTGGAGCGCATGACACACACGCTGTAGCAGGGCTGCAAGTGACGAAGCTCCAGCAGCACCACGGCCAGGTAGTGGACAAACAGCTGCGAGTCCACGAGGGACACTGCAAACTGGACGATACCATGGTAGTCCTCGTCCTGCTTAGACCACATCACAGGTATAATGAAAACAGTCACAGCAGTTCATTTTATTTAACCAGGAAAGTGTCACAGTGTCACCAAGATTAAAAATCTTGTTTCAGAGAGAATAATGGTCAAGACAGACAGCAGATACGAGATACACACAAACTACACCCACATATCATGAAATATGAAATCAGAATTAAACAAAATAAAATGACCTAATCATGAATAAAATTTCTAATATGAAAAATATATAAAGTATAAAGAGAGAGAGAACATTAAAAGAAGGTTATTTGTTAGGGCAAAAACAGAAACTCTGATGCTGCAGCCTCATTACTGTTAAAATAACCCCTTAAACTCTCGATAGACCTCTTAAATTTTTAATTATTATGAATGACAACAGAAATATTGTTATAAAATAAAATTCTCTTACTCTAGCACACTCTCAGACCCACCTGAGCATCAAGGATCCGGACCCCGTAAAAGAGCCAATAAGACATGGTGAGCAAGAGTGTAAGTGTGGTGAGGAAGGCACGGTACACACACACTCTGGGCAGGCTGGCGCGGCCCGGTCGGAGAAACAAGGCCCAAATGGCCACCAGGAGGATGAGGAGCTTGAAGGAGATGGAGAGGAAGAGGCCCTCGCAGGCTGCGCCACAAGCCTGCAGCCTGTCAGCCCACATCACAACCGGAAGAAGCAGGAAGACCAAGGGCGTGGCCACCACCAGCAGCCCCACACACAGGCCTACAGCCAGGGGAAGGTAACGGCGGAAGCCTTGGGTCCGGTCCTGTATTCCCTTCCCCAGTCCAACCACTTCCTCCTGGGATATACTCAGCTCTGAGGTGCCTGTCACTGCAGTGGTGGTTTCCCCCCAGTTATCATCCTGAAGGAGCACAGAAATAAAGGCAAAGAAAGAGTATGTTATAAGCCATGGATATTTATTTGGATATGTTGCATTGTCTATGTTAGAAATGTTATATGGTAGTAGAAAAAAGCTGCAAATTATCACGTGCATTGCTAGATACCACTAGGAGTAAGAGAGATATGTTGGCTTTTTGTTGTCATTTTAAAATGGCAGACAAAACAGAGTAAAATTCCCAGGAAACTGGCAAAATCAACTGATAAATATAAACTTGGATCTAACAGGCGAAAATACCTCCATTGTCTTATTTTACTCCCTTATTTGCACGAGAAATCACCACAGATTTTATGCACACAGCACAGCCATCGTGCCGTTTAGTGATGTTTGATTTTCCTGGAGTTTTGCCTCATTATGATGATTCAAAGTCCCATTGAAGTAATATAGGATGACAGCTTGGGAAGTACAGTAACGTTCACATCGGCTGGAAGATACACACCGACATATGCGAGTACACACACACACACACACAAACAAAAGCTGAAGCTTTCCAGGCCCATCATTGCAAATTAGACTAATTTTTTTCTTCCTAGCCAGCAGGGTCATTTTAAGCATAAATCTTTCCAACAAAGGGAGTATAAATTAATGACAAGTCTGCTCTAAAGAGGCATTTTTTTTGTGTGCCTGTCATTAATTCAAGTAATTAGCCATTCATTGTCCCCCAGAGTGTCACACGCATTGTATATCTCTCCAACTACAACCAATCACAGGAAACGCAGCTGCAGAAAGAGTGATGAGAGGCTGGAAAAATGACAAGCTGAACAGATAAGCCTCCGTGGCTTCACACACATGTGCACACACATACACCTGAGCACATCAAGCAGTCTGTGAAGCCCCAAACTCGAGCCATATGGGCCCGACGAAGCTGCAGGGAAGCCAGACATGCTGTGATTAACACAGACAGAAGATAGTCGCATTAATTCTCCCCTGTCTAGAGTGTGTGTATTCTGGATGTGAACTGTGACATCCCAGGCTATTAAGAAGTTAATATAACAATCTCAGATTCAGTGAATCATGCTGCTATTTGTGGAATGTGAAATATGAAATCGACATAGCCCTTGCATATTTCCAATCGGGAAAATGCATTTTGAAAATATGCTATATAAATATGAATTCTGGCCTCCATTACTGTTCACAGCTAATTAACTCAGCCATGCTGGAGGAGCGGATGCCATCAGGAGCCAGAAGATGAATGAGCGTGAGATGAGGCGAGGGAGGGAAAGTGAGAGAGGGAGCGGTGGCAGTGGTTAAGGTGTGAGACAGAAGTAAACGAGGAAAGAAAGAAAGAAAGTTGGGCGGTGCAGAAGCAGCATTTAATTCTGGGTATCTGTCTGCCAGGCTGATGTGTGAAGCCAGAGGTCAGCTGTGGAAGTGTAGTGTCAACTCCATTTAGTCTCCAATCTCATTTCTATTCCCCTCACATCTCTCCTCTTTTGCTGCCTTTCTTTCTTAAGCCAACTCTTTTAACAGGGTCCCAACCTTTGGAACAGGGTGTGTGACCAATCAACGTCATTCCACACTTCAGTGAAAGAGGAGAACAAGTGGGATTACAAAAAAACAATATCCTGTTCAGCTTGACAGTTCAATCTTAATCATGGAAACAGCAGTCGACTAAATGGTCCACCTATTGGCTTGTTCTAGAGCTTTTGACAACCTCATGCAGTATTCATCACCAGATACAGGTTGCTAAGTTGTTACTTGTGATTAGAAAAATGTGAGCTCAATGGTAAATATGTCTTTTTCACTCCATTTTGGTCCTCATTCGTGCCTCACTCATCTGTGAGGCAGTATTATTGTTTCGGCTGAAAGAGGAGGAAATTTAGAAACGTATTTTTACATATTTTTGTGTGGTCGAGTATCTTCACAAAAATGACCTGAAAACACTAGCGTGGATGCACGTCCTTCTCACACATACAGTAAAGGACATTTTCAACTATAGCTGGTTTGGTGTAGTAGGTTTAACCCAACAGGACTTATTTTACAAGGAAGTCATTTTCACAGTCACTGTAGGAAAAGCACAGGTCTAAATAA
>NW_023340095.1:15726598-15726817 GCF_004916995.1 Morone saxatilis | reverse complement strand
CATTGCATTTATACAGACAACCCTTCATGCTAATGTCTCAAGAGCGAAAACAACATATCACCTACCAAGCTAATACACTGCCAGCCATTAAGTCTCAGCGGATTAATCCCAAAGATTAATGCTCCACTAATCAGACCTGATCTCTATATACAGTGAAGCGAGGAGAAAGTGTAAGTAACTGAGAGAGAATGAAACAGAGGAGGGTTATAGGAGAGAGAG
>NW_023340095.1:15693283-15726548 GCF_004916995.1 Morone saxatilis | reverse complement strand
GAGAGAGAGAGAGAGAGCTGCTGCTTGCTTGGCAGTTCTTTTCATCTGGCAGAGGCTGAATATGGATTATGGTTAGGCCTGTTCCACCATCACAAAGCACAACAACACAACAACGTACTGATTAGCACTGTTCACAGAGACTCACACATACACACACACACACGCACACATACCAAACAATCTGCCAACTGCAAAACACAATGGCTAAGCCCCACTGGCCTGGGTGGAGGGTAAAATGACATTTTCACATTTAGTGTGTTTGTGCTGGGGAGCAGATTTGTGTCACTGTGTATGTGTTTGGGTTCAAAGCAGTCATAGGACCTAATGGGATGAAAACAAATGACAATTAGTTTAAAATGCCTGGCAGGTTTCCTATAATTTACTCCCTTCTTTTTGTTGTGGCAGTTATTTTTACATTGCATAAAAGGAGGTGAGCGTAGCAGGTATGAGTAGGTGTAAGCAAAGCAGAAGCAATGTAAGTATATCCTTCTTCCCCATATGCTTTGGTGTTGCTAGAGCTAACATTGTGAATTGAAGCTGCTGCCTTCTGGCACAAAGTCACAGCGTCTAAGTCTCACAAAGCAGCATGGACAGTCTCAGTAACAGACTTGGCGCTCTCTCTATGACTCACTTACACACACACACACACACACACACACAGAAGCTGTGGTCCAAGACCGTATCCTTATGTCATAGGCATGAGTGTAAACATGGAGGATTATTCATATCAGCTTTCCTCAAAGTGGCGTTTGGCTGGATGCTAAAGCTAATCTCAGTTTGTGAGAATGTCTCTCTACACTGGAGCCTGTTAGTGTTACAGCTACTCTGCCATCTACAGTGCTGTTCCAAAAAAGCACTGGCTGCTGCTGGTGGTTCTGGTAATGATGGTGCTGCTGCTGTTGTGCCATTTGGACACATTTGTCTGGAGGGCTGAAGCAACACAATGGCAGATTACCTTACAATGCGGACAATGGACGTAAGATACGAGGTGACAATCACATGACATTTTGGAATGTGGCTGCCCAGCCAGAAGTGGATGAGCAGAGACGGAAAAATAGGTCAGACCTTCTAGAAATTGTCAGAAAAGCCTGGCTGAAGACATGTTCACATCGCATTAAATACTACTCCATATTCTTAAATCAAATCATAATCACAGCAGGAATGTCTTTTGCAGGCAGCCTGCACCACACACACACAGACACACACCCATGGTTGCCTTTCTTTTTTTTTTCTTACACACAAACAGTACATACACAATGACAAAATAGGCTCTTTTTACGACAGATTTCAAGTAGGTCAGAGAGCCTGTGAAGGCGGCCCAAGGCAGAGTTCTCTCTAAAGAAAAATATCTATAACTCTTTTCCTCCTCCTCTGGTTGTCTTTTTTGCTTCTCATTCACCTCAGCTTTTCCATTGCAACTGACCTGATCATTTGCACTGAAAGGAATAGCCAGACATTTTGGGAAATACATTTATTTGCTTGCTTGCTAAGAGTAAGACAAGAAGATCTACGCCAGTCTCATATCTCTCCATTTAATATGAAGCTGGAGCCAGGGGACAGTTAGCTTAGATACAGAGGGGAAATAGTTAAAAGCCTGGCTCTGCCCAGAGCTTAAGAAAAATGGTTGCCAGCACCTCTACGGCTCACTAATTGACACGTTACGGCTTGTTTGTTTAATAGGCACAAAAACCAAGATGTTAAAACAACAAGTGATTGTTTTATGGGGGGTTATGCCTGGCAAGCTCACAAGTACAAAAAGACTCCAGGAAGTTACTGCTCCTGTAAAATAAATAGTCTGGTACATAAAACCACAAGCTGTTGTTTTTACACTTTGGTTTTTGTACAGATTAAACAAATGAGATATAGCGTGTTAGCTTTAGAGGTGAGAGAGTATAGAGGGTTTCCACTCTTTATGCTAGGCAAAGCTAACCAACTGCTGGCCGTACACTGATATGAGATCTTCTAAACTCTCTGTAAGAAAGCCAGTAAGCGTATAAGTCGAGCTTCTTCTTTAAATAAAGATCAAAATTTGAATGCACCTTTAATCCCTGCTGTTGACTTAGTTAAATATACACTCTGAGCTGCATTATCACAGCATTTTCCCTGCTTCTACTTAAAAACCTATTTTGCTTGCAGAGCTCGGCAAAATCAGCTTTATGGACTGACTGGTACCAATTTGCTCTGCTTTCAAAGCTCTCGCGCTTGACAGTTATACCCTGTATCTCTCTCACACACACACACACACCACATGCACACACTGTAACACAACGTTGCCCTTACAAATCCGTCCAGGCCTACAAGAGGGATGCTAATCCTCTGACCTATTTGATCCCTTGTCACCATTGTTATTATGTGTCAGGCGTTATGCCAATGGGCAGCCAGCTGTGTAAGGACGAGTTTATAAGGTCATGGTGCAGAGTTCATAGATGGATTACTAGGCTTTCTGGTTTATTCTACAAGAATAAATAATTTATTTTAAAAACAGCCTGCATTCCGTCACACTTTGGACATCCCCTTTTTGTCATGCATACAGTTTTGTGTTACTTCAATGTACACTTCCATTAAAAAAAATACCTGGGCCTCATCTCCAAGATCTGCTGCTGGTGTGGGTTCTCCTGGCAGCGGCTCACCGTTGTGAACAGGGGAGTCCTGGGAGGGGGTGTCAGGGGGGTTGATGACGACGGATCTCTCAGAGCGACTGCTGTCTTTGCTGCTGCTGGCCTTGTGCCGCTCACGGCTTCGATCCCTGGAGATGAACAAACATACAATGAACATGAAGAACAATATAAGAGGAATATAGACACATAAATATATGATCAGAAACATACCCATGTGCTCATATACTCATTATTGGTGGTCTACAAAATGTCGGAAAATAATTAACAATTTCCTGTTTTGTCTGACTAACAGTCCACAACATACCAAAAATCAGTTCACTTGATGAATTACTTGTATATGTCGAAGAAAATCTGATAAATGATAAAAGACCAAAGAATCAGTTATCAAAATATCTGCCTCCACATCTTCTATAGAAGAAAGGAAATTTGAATCGATTTAATTCAGGTCTAAACTGATTGAATACAAGCAACTCACCCAGCTTGTTTATGAGTACTCAAACACAAATACACACACAAAACAAAAGCTGAAATGATAAACTGATCAGACTGACAGAAAGTTAATTGGAAACCATCTTTTTTTTGTCATTGAAATCTTTCTTTTTTTAAGCAAATATTCTTTGGTTCCTTCTCAAAGAATTTTTATGATAGTAACCTTATTATATGTGGGTTTTGGACTATTGTTTCTGGAAAATCAGGACATCTGGACTTTTCTAGGCCAAATGATGAATAAAAAGATAGGCACAACAATAGGGCGATTATTCAATAATGATAATAATTGTTATTTGCAGTACTATATGGCAAACATTTGGTGGAAAGGAAGAAAAATGAATATTTCAGCAGACGAACAGAAGGGTGAGGAATCGACAGGAGGGGAATCAAGTGATTCTCTCATTTGCAGAATAGACTGAGTGAAATAGGTTAGAGCCACTCAGCTGTGACGACCCTAATCCACAAGCCCTGTCTGTCTCAATCTCTAGCTCGACCTCTCCCTGTCTCTCTCTTAGTCTTTCATCTGATTTATTTGGCTATAACCAACATGTGGTCTGCTCAAACTGAACACAAAAACAACAACCTCGATGTGCTCTAAAGACTTTACATGAAATACTTTTGCAACCAAAGGCTGCTGTGAGTGATGCAGCATGTGATCCAGCAGACATTTGTGTCATGGGAAGGGGGAGATAGACAGATACAGCGGAGAAGCAGGCAGTCATATGGAAGGGCGGACAGACAGGAAACATACCCATGACGGTTTGATCTCCCGGAGCGGCTGGAGTGATAGGAGTAGCCCGAGTGTGTCGACTCAGTGTCCATTCCAACGCAGTTCAGAGCTGGCAATTGGCCCGGGGGATGAGGAGAGCTTCGTTGTGTGGTAGAGAGGGTAAGTTGGCAGCAGTACTCAGGAGGAGGAGTGGGTTGCTATAGAGACGGGCCTTAGGAATCCACGATGACTGACAACTACTCCAGATAGCCGCCTTAGTAGCCACATTGACCTGAGAGATAGAGGGTATGAAGCTTGCATTAAAACTTGCTTATTGCAATTACATATACTAGCCAGGCAATATTTTTCTGTACAGGCTTGTGCTCATTCTAATATATGGATAAGACCGGTTTAGTCACCTCTGTAAAATGCTTTTTCCTGTCTCTAACAGATAAAACTGAATAATGGGTGTATAATATTCTGAGTCTGTTCTGAACTTGGCAAAACAGCATTTTTGTACTCTGGGCTTGGAATAATTTACAAGACAAACTTTAATTGGAAACACTGCCTTAAAACTGAGCACTCAAACGCAAACATTTAAAACATGTTTCATGAAGAATGTAACTGTTTTTAATTATCAAGCTTTCTCCTTTATGCCTCTCAAATAAATGTGTGTGTATGTGGGTTTTTATGTGACTATGTCTTAATGGTGCCATTCTGTCCAGGTCTCTGTTGACAAAGAAATAATGCATTTCAGGAGACTTCCTGGTTAAGTACAGGTTAAACAGAAATTTAAATAAATAAAGATTTTTGATGAGAATCCCACAGACATACTGTAGGAGCGAAAACCAAAGGCCAGTGCAAAACCAAAGGCCAGTGCAACCAGTTTCAACACAGCACAAAATGTCATATTTGATATTAACACCTCCTTATACAAGATGCTTAATAGCCATCCAGGATTTTAGAAATACTAAAGCCAACGCAATGCTGAGGCTGTTTATTATTATTTATTTATTTATGTATTACTTTTTGCCAAAAAGACACAAATTCAAACATATTAAAAAAAAATAGATGGAATTCACTTAAAACAAAATATTCATCATGTGCAAGATTTTAATTGTAGACATTTATCATCACGTTGCTGAAACCAAGACATCCACACAATAAATGGATTAAAAGAAGGCTATAGCTTCATGGCCATGTTGAAAGCATACAAATGTAACAAGAGATGTGGTCCTTTTTTAAACAAATAAAATTAGTTTATGTCTATGTGAACTCTCCATCCTGTCTTTATGAGGTCAGACTGAAACTATCAGACTCACTTCCTGGGCCCTAATGTATGCTGTGTGATGCATGAGGATGCCTTAGTGCTTCACCATGCATGACCATTCATTTAGACCTCAATCTACACCCTGCCTGTCTCCCAGCTGTTGTCCTGACAACCACCTGCCAATCACGATCTCTCTCGTTTTAGTCTGTGTCTCGTTTTATTACCCGGGAATTATTCTCCCTCACGTCGTTTACAGGCTATTTGTTATCGCTGTAGCCAATGGAGCATATAAACAGTAAAACAGCCCATTCAGCATATTAGGATGTGAATCCACACACTGGCATGGAGATCATGCTCTGAAACGATGGTTAGAGGAAGACATTGCAATGTAGCTGATTTCCATTAAGATGATACGGATGGGGTTGAATGTTTTCCTTCCATTACCCATCATGGGAAATGTGGCCACTGTATATAGAGAAATCACACATTTTCCATTACGGATTCTCGTACAATGCATATAAATTATGTAATAACATTACCACTGTGAGTCTATAGGATTACATGTCTCTGACAAAAGCTATCCATTTGTATTATTTCGCAGGCCTATACAGTAACCTACTGTTATCCAGGTGTGTAATAATGCTGCAGTGGCAAAAAGCACAGTTTCTCTGAGAGAGAATAGAGTCTCCGCTGATGCAGCCACTTGTGCTATTAAAAGCAGGGGAACAAATGTTGAACAAGGCAGAGCTGCATATATGCAGGACTTCAATAAATATTGTACGACTGCAACACACCACTCACAGCATCAAAGCTCATGTCGCAGCATCAAATTTTAAACACAAAGCAGAGTTTGGACAGAGGAAAGTCACATCTCATCCACTTACATCTGGAGCGTCCACTGTTGCCTTGGCAACACCAGAGGCAGGAGGCCCCATCTAGTAGCCATAATCAATCACCCCTGCTGAGAGTAAATTTGTGTGATACACATAATGTGTGTGTGTAGTGTGGGGGGTGGCACAGTGAGAGGGCACAAGGAGCAAACAATGGCGTCTCATCACACCCAGCACCAGTGTGGTTAAATGAATAAGCCCACGAGTTGAATAAAAGCCGTTAACCCCCAGAGTGCTGATCTCTGAGCGCGTGGCAGTGGTGTATGTGGGCCAAGATGATCCCTCTGAGAAGCCACTCATCCACGAGACGAGCATGAAGAGGCATAGTGAACCAGGCCATGTGGAAAATCACAGCCACAGGGTAAAAAAAACTATCAGTTACAAACCAACGGAAAACTATGAATAAAGCATGCGGGCATAACAACGAGCGTTAGGGACGTGCGGATGCCTGCTTATTCTGAGTCGGTCCATCCAAAAAAATTCAGTAGTCATCTGAGAGGGACTGAAAGTGTGGAATTTCTCTAGTGAAGCGTAGTTGCTTTGCTGCAGACCATTCTGGTTGGCTGCACCGAGAAGAGATTCATGAGGGCAGAAAGTGACACTAATGTAAAACAAACACTCATTAACGTGTTTGTTTAGTGGATGGAGGCTGCTGCACAGTGGGAGTGGCTGTAATTATGTACGGTTGGGCTCAGGGGTACAGGCGCATGTGCTGCTATGGACTCATTTTTACAACATAAACTGCACGGTTGCAACAAATATGTGTGGGTCTCCACGGGGAGAGCAGTGACATCTGATAGGTCAGGTTCTTGGCTGCATTTTGCCCTGCTGATCCAGCTCATCAATTAATGATAAAACAGAGAAAGTGGGATTTTAGTTTAATATCCTTGGCTACAAAATCCTTGGTCTCCAATCAAGCAGCGAAAGATAAGTGTTTGAATTTGAGATTCCGTTAAAGGGACCGATGCAATGTTGGCACCCTGAATGGTACAGATCAGCCTGGGAGCTCATCTAAAGCACACGCTGACTGAGGCCTGGTTACCATGGCATCTGTGCCCTCCCTCACACCCATTAGCCCTCGTGCCTTCCTTCCTTCATGTGCGCCCTGCCCTGGTGGCATTATGCCCTAATCTGCCAGATGCAGCAGCTGGCAGTCTGCTGTGTTAGTTCATTTCCTTTATCGTTTGTTTCACAATTTCAAAGCAATCAGCAAACTACAAAACCCCCAAACCCCGGCGACAACATATACAGCATGATATTACATTAGGGCCATAACGACTGATTATTTTCATTTTTGATCAACCTGCTCGATTACCTGACCTTTTGGTCTATACAGTGTCATTTACAGTGACACAGTTTTCCAGAGCACAAGGTGACTTATTCAAATTGTTTGTTTTGTCCAACTTTGACTTGAGGACACCAAACTTCCCAGTTATCAAAGCTATTCCAACTAATTGTTTCAGCTGTATATTCTTTTAGTTTAATAAAACACATTAATGGCAAATGGCAAATAAAACAAAAGCACACACACACAAGTAACACGGTCCAGTAAGCAGGATAAGACCTCTCAAACAAATCAAATAATGGGTGACACAGTGTGTGCCATTTATGGTGATAACAATCTCCAATCCCTCCATGGATTTCAGATAACCCAGAGGAACAGCTGCTGATTAACATATTATAACATCGCTGCTGACTGACCAAGATCACATAAACAGAGCCATAGATGCAGAGACGTGAAACTCCCACGGACGCAGCATTTTTTTCCCCCTCATTTCATGGACCTCACCACTTGGATATTAGGAACTTCCTTTCATTGTTTGCTGTGACATTTGAGTCTTGTCTCAAAGGTATTTGTTAGATTATGTGCAGAGAGCAAACCTGTGACCTTTGAGTGACTGGATAGAGTCTCAGCCACTCCCACCCTGCTTCTCTTTCACACATCCACCCCACAGTAAAAGGAGAAAGTTAAGACCTGACACAGTTCTCTGGAATGCAAACTTAGTCCCCCTCTGATCCGCTCATGTGGAACTAAACAGAAGTACAGTAGAGGGAGAGAGCGAGCGAGGGACAGATACCTCAGCACATTCCCCACTTTAAGAGCAGTGCTTTTATGTGTAAATACACTACTGTACACTACTCTACAATGCAGCACCCATTACATCGTGCTATCCAAGCTCTCCTAATGCACCTCAGTAGCCTTAAGGTAGCTGCACTTCTCATTACACTTGTGACACTGCCCTGCCAGCCAGAAAACAGGGTTTAAAAAGAGAACAACGACAAAAGCATTGCCAACACCACTGTCCTTTGATCATTCATGGCAAGAATGGCTTCCAGGGGAATGACTCATCTATTTAAAAGGTTTGCATACCTCATTGTCCCTAAACCTCTCATGCTCAGGACCTATCAGCACTGCTCAATAATGAATGAGTGTAGGTGCTGTTTCACAGTTTTCACTGCAGCATCATGACTCTGAGATACCGAGGGAGACGGCACCGACAGTGTCAAGAGGAGGCTCGTCATAGTAACACCTCATCCAGCTGTGCACAGTGCGCGGCTCTGCAGACAGCTGCTGATGATGATGGCGATACACACCGTCACCCTGCAGCGGAGGCATGATCTGAAACGCCCTTTATTTTACAGGCTCCTGGGTCCGGGAGAGCGAGGGATGTGATGTTACTTCTCCGTTACACAGCTGCAGTTTCGGTTACAATAGATCTCGTTTCAGCCACATCCTGAACATCATTAACCACAATGCTTCAAATAATACCTGCATTCTCTTGGTTCTATCTATTTATGTACACACATATGTGATACAGGAGCTGAATAAAATCTACAAGGTTAGATCAGCACATAAATGTAAGATAGGAGGACTAAAGGCTACATCTGTCTGATGAGAAGGGAACCATTTTTTTCCACGACGGCAGCATTGAACTTCATCAGTAATTCCTGTGAGGGCTCAGGCTTTTGCCAGCAACGGATATACCCGGTGTAATGAACACGGCATCGCGATTATCAATTCATTTACCCACCTTTATTTCTCAGATGTGTGCCATATCTATTCCTCCTCTTGCGTCTCGGTGAATGCGCCCCCGCTGCCGCCGCCGCCGCCGCTGTTGCTGCTGAGGCGCGTCTGTTACTGTACTGACAGGGCAGCTCCCTCATACGAGCCTGGCCATTGTGGTTAGCAGCAGCACCAGAGAGGAAGGCAGCATGGAGGTACAATACACTTCCAAGTGCACTAAAATTAGTATTTTTAGCTGCAGCCCACAAGAGGTCGTCCTTTACGCAGGAGGGAGGGATATATTCTCTGTGAATCAACGTTTTTAAACACCTCCCAGTCAAAAAATTTGTTTTTTGATCATTGTTGCCGTGTCATAGTTTGACCTTCAATGTGCAGAATGATGTTTGTGCAGAGTTGGACGGACGCTACAAGGCTGTTTTCACAATTATCTGCTGAATCTCTCACCATGAATTTGGTGATCTTGTGACATTACATCTCCTTTAGAAGCCAGTGGGGTCCAATTGGAAATTCAAACAAGTGTGATATGGAAACTTGAAACATCTGAGGTTTGATTTTTTTAGTGAAGTAGAAAAAGAACTTAAAAACTTCATAGAATCTGGATTTTTCAATGAGGAAGAATGAATAAAAGTAATTAATTAAACTTTAAGCAAAATGCCTGGAGCTGATCTTTAAGCTTGC
Source organism: Morone saxatilis (assembly GCF_004916995.1). Taxonomy (NCBI): domain Eukaryota; kingdom Metazoa; phylum Chordata; class Actinopteri; family Moronidae; genus Morone; species Morone saxatilis. The sequence continues at coordinate 15,716,869 of NW_023340095.1, read as the reverse complement.
AGGTTTAAATAATATAACAGGATAAAGAAAATATCCCAGAAGCATTTTAGTGATCTTGACTTAAATATTACTAGGTAGCATTTAAATAATTTTCACCTGCAAAACTTTATTATTAACCATTAAGTGCATCTGGATTACAGTCCACCAAGTTCGCTGTATGGCAGCTGGTTTGGGGCATTTGTAATTCTGTTTTGGTGTGCACTAAAGTAAGCTACTGACACGATTATGGCTTAAAGGTGGTTCCTGCTTCACTACCTAATCTTGAAGCTCTGTCTTGAAAAGAGGGTCCATATGGGTTTTAAGACCTTGATTATGTCAGCCAATACCACAGCAAAAGGTGCATATTCCTGGATTCATTTGTGTGTATTACCATACCACAATAGAGCCATGTAATATTACAGCAGTTCATAAGTACTTTGAGCCAGCGACATAGACTACACAGACACGTCACCTGTGGACTGTTACAGAAAGACAGAAACTGCATGGGGGTGGACGGCATAAATCTGCCACAGATTGGCTAATTTATATAATTTAAAAGAGAAAAAAATAAAAATCTATTATGAAAAGGGTCACTTTTGCACACAGGCCAAGGTAAGATGGTGGTATTAAAAAAAAAGGACCTTCATTTAATGTTAAACAGATGTTTGCTACATCATTTTATTTGCTGCATCAAGATAAAAAAACAACAATGTCACTAATACACAGTATAACAGTGTGGAGCTTTAAAGATTATTTTTGACCTCAAAAACAGCACTTGACAAAAAGATAAAATGTTTTTTTTTCAGCTGTTCCAGAGCTTTTGATCTTCAACAGCTCACATTTCATGTTTAACCCAACACGAATACAATGGAAATCTACAATTTCATAACAACTCCCATCTGCTGATAAATCTCAAGTGATCGAAAGCTCCAGAACAGCTACTAAATGAAAATAAAGCAGTGTTTTTAATGGCTCAAGACACACACAAAACATGTAGCTTATAACCTTCAATATCATCTGAACCCCAATAACTCCCTCCCCTACGGCCATAACTTGGGTGAGGCGGTGATAAAAGTAAATTAAAAACAAGCCACAGAGAGACTGTGCCTAGAAGACAGACATTAAAACTGTTACAAGTCTTTACAATAACTCAGCAGAGCATAGAGGCATAATTGATACAAACACACGTGCCCATACAATTGTCTGTAGTCTATATTTCTAAAAAAAAAAGGCCTCTTTAAACAACAATGTGCAAGGTCCCCTCTAAAATATACATCCACAGAGGCCAAGGCTATAAAAAAAAAGTGAATATGACCTTTTTACAGTTAGATTCCCCTCTATGAAACTCCATCAGAGGGCAGTGTTGCTCCTTCCAAACACAAGTCTTTACCAAACTGGTAAACTATGTCGGAAGCGTGACATTTAAAGAGGGGATGTCCAGAATAACATCAAACCACAACTCCAAATCTGTTCATGCATGAAAGTAAATTAAGCAAAGACAATCTTTAAGTCTAATTTGCAGATGCTGTGAGTGTGTGACAGAGCTGCATGGAGACAAACAGCCTACAGTTCTTGCCTAGTTTTACTGTTTGACCCACATTGGCTAAAACTATCCAGAATATTAATAACCATCTTTGTATGGGCTTTACAACTTTGCCTGCCCCATTTATCTTAAAATCTGATGTTAGGCTTGGCCTCTCTCCCTCTACTTCCCAACATACCTATTGTATCCAGTGTGTAGAGCAAGTGTGTAGTGTGTGTAATGTGTAGACAAAGGGCTGTCACTCTTGCTGCTGGAGTGGACATGAACAATACTTCAAGCCCCTTGGGCCACATTACACCGCAGAGACTCGCATAAAGAGATGAGAGAAGGAGCGCAGGCAGCGTCTGACTAATGGAGAGAGGAATCAAAGCAGGAGTTCATATCCACTGCCTGATCTCATACCAAAATATTAAAGCACTAATGTTCAATTATTCATTTTTGTAATATATGTATATTCTCATTTGACTAAATTAATGGACAAAAAAGGCCAATTGTGCTGCTTGACAGATACTACTGACGTAAACAAACATTTAACAGCATCAGGAAATATGAAGGCAGGTTCCAAAAAAAAAAAAAAAAATGTGGTGGTGGGACTGTTTTACTTAGATATTTTAGGTTAAAGTTACCAGAGATTATTTATCCAAATATCCAAATCACTCTGACATTAATCCACAACACTGGTCAAAACTTACTACTATGTCTTTCTTGCTTGTCGTTTAAAATAAAAAGTTGCAGTGTTGTTACGAAACATTGGGATTTCAACTGTGGGCTGCTGATAGTAAGACAATCATGCACACTTACTGTAACATAACATACACACTGTTTGAAAATACTCTAAAATGTGTGTATTTGGCCCACTTTCACCTACAGTATAAGTTCATCACTGCTACATAAAATTAGAGTTAGTACCACAAGGGATTTTTGGTTGTGTCATTTGTATGTATGTGCATTAGTGTGTGTATCCCCAGAGAGGAGGCAGACGGATAACCAATAGTATGGTTGTTATGGTTCGTCTGGAGAAACACCTGCCACATCCAGAGGGAGAGAAACCCCAGCAATAACCATACCTATATGGGGCAGAGGAACAGCTTGTATGGCAGCTTCCCTTAATAGCTTTACTAATAAAAAAAAAGAAGGTATTATCTTAAATACCTGCAAAATGCTTTCAAAGACATAGAAAGACAAGATGAACCTAATAAGGCCTACAAATCAGATTTTGCCTTTGCAAAAAACCTTGGGTTCAGCAATAAATAACAAAATAGCTTTGAACAGGCTTTTAAATCTTTTTAACAGTTTATTTACAATGTATGAATTCCAGCTGCAACTGAATGCCACATAAAAGCACACAAAAGTCCAGTAGGCTATTTTTTGTGTAATTTAAACAAAATGGTGCAAACGGGAAACAAATTCACAACAGATATAGGCAGCAAATTTTAGGTCGGGCATTGCAAAGTTTGAGTAGTTTGCCTACACATACAGCAGCTTTCCCCATTCATTCCCATCCTTTGTGATGACAGTAAGAATACTGAACAGTTCCCTATGATGACAAAGCAACGTGATATTCCCATTAATGCTGGGATGCACAGCAGTGTGTCTGTGTACAGGGCCACTCCGTTATAACCCCATATATTCCTCCAGTCCTGTCAGCATCCTCTGTCGCTGCTTCCAGAAATCATTTCAGCAGTCGTGGCTGGTTACAGACAGTCCTCCTCATCCTCAGTCCTTCCTCCTGCTGCCCCTCGCACCTCACACATCCAGCACGTGGTTGAGGTAGGAGATGTAACAAATGGCGAGTCGCAGGATCTCAATCTTGGACAACTTCTTGTCCGGTGGGAGCGTCGGGAGCAGTTTTCTCAGCTCCGCAAAAGCCACGTTGAAGGCCACCACGCGGACCCGCTCCCTGGTGGCGTGCGCGGATCGATATTTAGCGGTCGCGCGCCTCCTCCGCCTCTTCTCCTCCCTGCTGAGAGCGGGCACGTGCACAGAGCGCGCCTTGCCCTCTCCACCCGCGGGTTCGGCCGGCACGGACCCGCGTGCACCCGCGTTGAAAGTGTCCAGCAGGGTGTCCGGGTCCGTTTGTCCCCAGGGCGGATCGGACTCTGGCTGGTCGGGACTGAGCATCATGCTTCTGTCCTCACAGGATCCTGAAGTCAGTAGAAATACAGCCAGAGATTGGGAAATGATTCTGCTTCAACTTTATGATTAAATGTGATTTTATTATTTTTATCATTTCCATGAATGCATTAACATAAGGCATATTTTCCAAACTTGTAGTACATAATACAGACATTTATGCTATGGGATATTGTATTGTGTGCCATTATGATAACTGCCAGCTTGTGTTTGTCACATCTCTGCTTGTCGCTCTTTTCATAGTCACATTAATGTTGCTTTTATTTTTATTTTTGTCAGTCAAAATGTAAAACTTGGCCGAATTTAAAGGATCAAAAGAGCCTGGAATAAGAGGGGCTCGTGCTGCCCCCTAGTGGTGGATCTACACACTTACTGCTGGCAGAGACTCGGCGCTGTCCGAGGTCCTGAAATGATATCAAGATTACAAAAACCAGGCGACTAATTAAGTAATTTAGACAAATAAGGAATACTTAAAATCAAGGTTTATTGTCTAAAAACAATTAAAAAATCGCAGTAATATGTGAGGTGAATATTATATTCCGCCTTGTTCAATTACTTGATATACACTGGAAATGGGTGGAATTATTATACTGTTTCCAGCAGCATTTCCCCTATGTGTTTAAGGAAAATACAGTTTGCACAACACACTACCGAGTAGTGTAGGTTATCTTTCTTAGCAGACGAGCTGCCTGTTTCAAACGAGAAGGAGATTTTTATTTATTTATTATTTTATCTATTTTATATAAGTTTTGCAGAACTTGCTTTTTTAGGCTTTTAATCTCGCAAACTTGCTGCAACTGCGCAGCAGAGATTGAGCAGAGGTGCAGGATAAGTAAACAACATTAAATTGAAACTTACCTTGCACATTTAAACCCTCCTCCCAGAGCCAACCGACTCAATAATCGCACACAAAGCTGCATCTCATCTCCAATAAGCAGCCAGAGCAGGCACCAGCAGGTAAAGTTATCTTCCCATCAGCCTCCATGCCGCCTTGGCTTTTAAGAAGTTGAGTCGAATCAAAGAGCTGAAAACAGGACGTGGGATTAGGTTTGACTGCGGGTGGAAAAGCTTTGCAGTCCCGCTCGTCCTCCTTGCTGTCTGTCATGGTGTCTGCAGGTGCGCATCACATCCTTTTTGGCTTGTTGCTCTCTGTTGTCTGTTTCTTCCATCCAACCCCGTGTGGTCGTGCGCAAGATAAGACAACCCTATCTCCCCATAAAACCAAGTGACGACACGCACAGCGGGACAATGAGGGAGTGTTTGTTGTCCAAACCTCTTTCACTTCCATTCCCAGCGCTTAAAAACGCGCCTGCGGGCGAGCAGAGCTTTATTAGTTGGATTTGTTTGATTTGCAGACGTTTCGATCTAAAGGTTACAACCCAGTGAACTTATTAGCAGCCTTGTTCTCGATGAACATAAATTGATTATAGTGTGCTAGACGTGAAACTACTTCCAATGACGCCTTTTTCCCCCTAGATCCCAGTATAAGGTCAAGTGAGCACCTGTGTCTAAATAGAAAGAAAATCGAGTAAAATTTGTTTAAAAAATGCATCCACCTGGTCTGCCAATTAAAACTTACAAAAAAACAATAAACACCAGAAAGAGCTCATCATATCTGTGAAGCCTGAGCTTGTGATGAGAGTTTTAAAAGCCCAAATGGGCCTGTGGATAGTTGGCAATCTGTGAACCACAGACATTTGTTTTGGTCATAAGCTGTTAATTTCACCAGAGCACATGCTTTGCCATTTCCAGCACTTTAATAGGCCCAGTGCTGATTGAGGCATGGGGTTAGGAGATGGAGGGTGAGGGCTGTAAATCAAAACAACTCATTTATCCAAGCAAGAAAACATAGGTGGATACCAAATTTAATAAAGGTTATTCAATCAAACACCTTTTATTGCAACATATATACAGTATTTGCACCAAAGCTTGATATTGTGGTTCAGTTTGAGTTTATGTTGTGGTAGGTGTGGTATTGCAGCGCTGGCATTTTATTTCTGATCTGCTAATCTCTTAGAGGGAAATGTCAGTGCTAATCATTACTAACATAATCATAGTGAGTAAATCACAAATCGCCTCCACCTCTGTGCCGATGGAAAATGTTTCCTCTCACAGCGTCAGAAATGGCACCATAAATGTTCAGTGGGGATCATGTGTGGTTATTGAGAAGGCCCTGGCATATGGCTAACATCATTATCATTCTCTCCAAGATGTGACCGTTTCTGTCGTTTGTCGATTGGGAAATATCATCCTAGGTACTGTTGCTCATCACAGTAAGGGAGGTGTGTCATATGATGAGATTATTTCTCAGAATTGTTAATAAACATTAGTATTTGTATGCCTTTCTCAGTGATTATTCAAGGTCAGTGAACGCATCTTTTACACTGCCTTTTTACAGCCCGACGGAATGTAGCCGTTTCACTGATTTGGATATGTCTTGTATATTGAGGTATAGGGAGTGTAAATTCTTTTGTATTTTGCCGTTCTGTCCAAATAAGAGGACAATGTCACTGAGAGCTGAGGGTCAGCAGGTGTGGTGTTGACATGGTCATGAGTGTGAATCTAATGTGTATTTCATCACAAGTTTAGATGAGGTTATGTGATTTCCAGGAAAACCAATAAATGTGATAATATGACATAGTGTTGTGAACAAATACATTTACCATAATCACTGATGGTCTATTTTGAATTTGCCTCACAAACACTGTAATAATCAATGACAGTTTAAATTAATATCCCAAGGGTTGGGCAAATTTGGCCCTCTGCTACAAGTATTATTGTATAGTTATTATAGTATTATTATGATCTGAAAATGTCCCTTTTTGCCCATAAAAACATTTTAACAGTTGAGAATATCCTCCATGTGTATTATAAGTATATAAATCATGTACATCCTAAAGAAAACTACCATTTATTACCATATAACAATCAATACTATCCATATAGAGCCATGCAGTTGGCTGTTTAAAACATTTTGGCACTTCAAAAAATACAGCTAATCTTAAGATTATTTTTTTCTCATAGAAACAGCAAAAAGGATACTGCAGATTGGCATCAACAGATCTGGATAAGATATACACACATATTAGGCAATTTAATTTTAATTTTATTATATCTACCTTTCATTTTACAATAAGAGCAAATTTTGTCCTTTATCTAAAGGCCCCAGCTTTGACTGCAGCCTAGCTTCAAAGTAGGTAATGAATAGATATTGCCCGATTCCACATCTGTCAGGACTTTAACTCTGTACTGCTGAGACCTGGACTAATGATGTAACGCCATGAAGAGTTCAAACACCACCCAGACATTTACAAATATATATATATTGTTTTTTTTTTTTTTGGTTTTATTTGACAGGATTGCTTAAGATAGACAGAAAAGGGGAAGAGAGATAGAGGGGATGACATGCAGCAAAGGGACACAGGTCGGACTCAAACCCATGACCACTGCAGCAGGGGCTCAGCCTTGGTACACGTGGCACTAGCTCTACCAGGTGAGCAAGCAGAGCTCCTATACCCAGACATTTTTAATGATCTATTTGATGTCCAAATGCATTAAAATATTCAAATCAGATAATAAAAAAGGTATGTGTCTGTACTGCAGTTGTAAAACCAGACTTCTAATGGACAACACCAAAAAACAACCACATCATAGGAGGACTCTCAGGTTCTGTGCCCTTTGGTACTCTCCACCTTGTCTCTCGTGTCCTCTCCTCCCCCTTTTTTACACCAATCCTCCTGGGTCTAACTCCTCATCTGTCTCAGTCTGGACACCATCTGTTTAAAGGCCAGAGCCACAAGCATCCCATTTTCATCTCCTCCTCTTCATCTGTTCATGCATGCATGTGTGTCTGTGTGTGTTAATGAACATGCATGTGCAAAATATTTTACTTATACCCACAGTAAAACTAAATAATTTCCAGTATGTTTCCTAGTTCGAACTTTATGTCAAGGCATATGTAATTTAATGTAATTTGTTTTTCAATGGTGGTTTATGTTGACCCTTTGTGTTTGTTTGTGTTTGCATATATTGCAGGTTTCAGTCCAACTGAACTGTTTCTCCTTACTTTCTGTCACTTTTACATCATTTCCACTTGCCAGTTTCTGTCACCCTCATGTGTTACCAACAAATCACACACTGTATATGCAAATAAGCTGAAGTCGTTTAATTTTAATTTGGTCCCTTTTCCCTTTTCCCACCCCCTCCCTCAGTTCTCCTCTCTGTCTGGTTACCATCTGCTGTCATATATTGTTCCTGCTGATTTGGAATCAGATGACATCTAATCGATCAGCTTTGTCACCATGGCTACAATGGTGAGGAGGAAGAGGGGGAGGGGAGGAGGGGAAGAGAGGTGAGACATTACAGCAGTGCGGCTGCATTTCTCAAGGTTTTTGGCTCAACTTCCAAAACCACTTTATCTTTTTTAATTATTATTGAAGGAAGACAATAATGTCACTGACAAAAGCATTCATCACCAATTACACTTTGAATAATGCATTTGTTGAGCTCAAAATGAACAAGAATAGACTGATTGTGTCAGCGCTGCAAGAAACAATTATTTTGATTATTGATTATATTCTGGTGATATACTTGAGCCTTAAGTTCTCCAATTCTCCGTGTTTTGTCCAGTCAAGACAAAACCCAACTCAGTGTACGAGACAGATAAAAGCAGCAAATCCTTGCATTTGAGAAGCTGGAAAGAGAGAATGTTTATCCCTTTTGCTTAATGTATGACTTCAATGATTATCAATCATTCAATTATCAAAATAGTTAGTGATTAGTGATTTTCCTCTCAATCTACTGAACAATCTGACAAAATTTCAGCCCTGAGCTGTATGTCAGCTAAGAACCCCACAGGATAGGAAAATAAGACACATCTTTGTATAAGACGATTGAGAATCAATGACAGAGGTATTGATTGGTTATGTTGTGATCTGCAATGTCAAAAAAGCAAAAGTCTTTCAATTGTTACCATAGACAGCTCAATGTACTCCTGTGACGCTTTGCATTTGCATTAGGTTGTACTCAGTGTAACAAATATATCCTCCTAGATACCGTAGTCAAGGATCCATTTCATAGCAGGCAAAATAAATTATAAAGTTTGTGGAAAAACACTCACAAAACATCTTATGTAACAACAAATTCTTAATAATTTCCTATGACATGTCTTGGGAATATGTCATTTGTCAGTAATTACAGGTAAAATATGATGTTTCTATTTTACACTTAGTTCACAGCATGTTAGCTAAACCTGCAAAAATATGCATATTAATCTACAGGAAAGTATACATCACATTAGAAGAATAAAGCTTCTAATATGAAAAACATTTAAAACATTTAAGACATTGAAATAAGTGTTACCAAGTTTGTACCACGTACCATAGCTACTTTAACAAGTTTTTATACAGTTTTGATTCCAATCTGGCTCTTTTGTTTTCACGCCTGGGCACTAAATTCCCAACTGTAAAGAAAGCGAGAGAACAACCAAGAGAAGCAGAATGAGGTAAACAGAGCCCTTACAAAGTATAACTGATAAAGAGAAGCTTAAATGGAAAAGCAGAATAGATGGATTTGTTGTACACATGAGAATAACACTGGGGAATGCCTGTATGAGTTTTCATCTGAGTTAAAATTCAAGACTTATTTCCTTCAAACTTAAACATAGCAACTTCAATTTGATGCTTATTTTAGCTACTTAAATAGGACTTGTGCTCAGCCAATTCAGTAAGACAAGGGACACCTGTTTCTTACCCCTTAGGGGCAGAGAAAAAGAAGGAGCATTTCATGTCACTCAGAGAATTTACTCTGGAAGCAGTGACTCTTATCTCGGTACATGCTTATGCTGTAACATTAAATAAATATGCACAAGATTTGTCTGTCATCCACTCTGTTAACAATGTAACTCAACATTTTGCTGCTAGACGATGTCACAGCTCAGTGAACATCACTTCATCGTGCTGCCTTCAGGGCCTTTCGCTCTGGAAATCCTACTTAGCTGACAAACATAATAAATAAAATGACTTATTATCCCAATGTGGACAGAAGTATGAAAAGAAAAGAGTGAGCATAGATGGATATGCTGCATTGACTGATCCATTGAAGTATAGCAGAAATATAGCAGCTAACATATAGTGAAATGCAATAAGAGATATCAATAACTACAATGGCAGTGAGTATGTAAAATGCAATTTAAACTGAGAAACGAGGAGGACGATGCAACATTGACAAAGTTGTCAGCAATAGATTCTTTATTTCTATTTTGCAAATGCACAATGTCAATTCTGTTCTGTCTTCTTTTCTTGTTTCTTTAGTTTTTCTTGCAAGAAGAGGCGTGTATCTCTCCTTATTTTAGGAAACAGTCACATCTGTCAGCTAAAACAACCCTTCCCGCCCCTTTATAACAGAACTGAGGGTTCTTTATTGGTCTGATATAAGATCAGCCAGGAATGCACACTGATTAAATACCTGGTCACAAGTCAAAGCTAAACGCAATATGCATAGTCACAGCATTTTTTAAAAAGGATTTTGCAGCTGACCTTAAAGTTTCCAGTCAGGAATAAAGTAGACAATCCAGACTGAGCAGTCTTTGATCACAGTTATTAAGAAAGTATTGTGAGATGTTAACATTAATCTAATGTTAACATCTACTGAGAGATGTGTGAGGAACTGAAGATGAGAGAAAGATTAGATTGCACTTTACTCTCTTGAGGCTGTCATTGTTTTCCATCATTATAGATATCAGAATGAGAATCCCTTGATATGGAAAGAAAAAGTTGTTTTGATCTTGTCTCAGTTCCTTTCCAACATGTTTTAATTTATTTTGTGATTTTGAGAACTATCTCATTGGGGATATTTTCACACTTTTCCACCCAGAAAATGAGCATAATCCACATTGAGATTAGTACGCTATGCCTGCTGTGACTTATATAAAAGGTTATGCACTTGCAAGTTAACATGTTTTTTGATTCATTCAAGAACCAAAAGTACAGAGGCCTTTTATCTCTGTACACTTGCTCTTTTTATTCCTCTGGATTTGAACTTAGACCAAAAAAAGGATGAAAGAGTTTAAGGAGGATCAATCAGCCCACTTTTAAGGTAAAGTTATCTACAATTAAATGTGTCAAATGATTAGCTGCATGTGATGTTATCTATAAGTCAACAAAGCAAATTGCATATAGATACAAGTGACAGATGCATGCTTGCTAGCACATTCCGTAACCAGCCCACTTTTCACCTTCTCACACAAAACCTGAAGTTACTGCAACATAAAGTTCCTCTACTGGCATGGACTGTGATCCGATTTTCCATCGCTGTTGATTACCGCCACAGAGAATAAACAAATGCATGTGGTCTACAAGAGCTTTTCATATGCTTGGTCATCTATGCTTCATTTCTGAGGAAGAAACCAGTGCTATAAACATTCACTCAAGTTTTTAAGGATACACCAGATGTACTCTCTAGTGGCCACTTCTGTTTCATTAGAAAACCATAATAACAGCTTTGGATTTAGGAGGGGAAACCACAGAAGCAGCTGTTTGATATAAATGTATAAAACTCAGCTCTTGACTATTTTACCAATCACAAACTTTTATTACAACTTCCAACTCCAAACTTTGTAATATCGAAAGATGGTGCAGCTGCTACCATGTCAAAGTCATGGGAAATAGTAATTTCCTTGCTGCAGGTGATGCAACATGGAACTAACTGGTGTTTGCTGCTCTCTAGTGGAGTAGTACATACCGTATAACTACTTGGAAGTAAATTTATGACAGTTATTTCTTGTAATTCAATCTCAGGCACACATACTTTAGCCTGTCCAGTGCTGATAATACACGTATGGTAAGTAAAAGTATTGAGTTTCAGGTGATATGACTGTCACCCAGTGTCTGTGTTTAAGTTGATCTTAGAGTTCGGGTTAACATTGAAAGTAGGAACAGGGACAGAAACACTTTCTTAAAGATCTGCCTTTTGTCATTTGTGTTTTTCTCCTGTAATCAGAGAATTTCTGTGTGTGGGTTATGACAGTAACACAAGAGAGGAAGTTCCCTGCTTAGCAACTGTTTTGAAGCCTTTGCAAGACCTAAACTTCCTCCAGCTGAAACAACTTGAATGACTTCTTCTAATTTGTAAGCCTGCCAGGCAGCAGTGCTGACAGTGTGCCAAAAGTATCACAGTAAATCCTGGAGCTCTGTTTACTTATGGTCATTCCAGTGATTAGATCAGTGACATTAATCTGTTAAAGGTTGCAGTTTGCATGCTTTACAGTGATTCTCTTCTGCCAATATATAGTCACAATTCATGACTCACCATCTGGATGGCTATTACTCACTTTGGCCTTAACCTCCTCAAGCTCTGGCAGATATTTTCAAATGGTAATTAAACTCTAAACTGCATCAAATCAATCTCTAAACTGGACACTGTCGTCACCTAGTGGTAAGTACGAGGAGAATTTCTGTGTGGTAGAAGAATGGGTGGCATATTGGACATAAGCTGCCCATCCCCATCTTGCCTTTTTTTCTGCTACATTTTGCAGGTTAACTGTTAAAATTCTTTAACAAAGTGAATTCATTAAATAAAAAATTAAAAAATCAAAGTTTCGTTGTATTACAATATTCATTCAATCATTTGCAAATCTATCCCTTGCAGACTGAGAGATATTGTGTGTGGTGGTAGTCATATTTCTGCTTGCATTCTCATGAGTCATCCTCAGAGACTAACAATTATCCTTTAATTAATACACAGTGGCCCATTCTTTCCTCCCTCCTCCAGAAGCAGAGTTTTCTAATTTATGTGTGTGAAAGATAAGAGATAAGGGCCTCTCTCATGAAGGACGATATTTAATGGTCTCTGCACATCTGAGGTCAAACTGACCTGCGGGCTGACCCGCACACAGGAAGAGGAGATGAGACACAGATCAATTCTTCAACATAGTATAAAGATCTGAATGTGGGAATAACAGTGGATCCATAGTGACAACTCTTCCCACAGGTTTTAAACAAGAAACTATAGGAAAACTACACAAAATTGTATATAATGATATAATCATCAAAGGAAACGTGATGCAGGTTTTATTAGGCAGAAATGTTCTGCTGCCAGACATTTTAATGTCTTTACTAATTTGAATGTAGGTCTTTGGTAGTATGCTGTAAGAATAAATAACACAAAAGTATAATTAAAATAAAAACAGGATTGGATGTGGTCTCCTTACTCAACTTAGAATCTCAACATGAAAGAAGTCGGATCAGTATCAGGAGCAAAAAAGAAGAGTTTGTGACATCCCCTATTTTTGACTGAGCCTTGTCTCCAAGACATAAATGAAAATGACCAAACTGCTGTATTTCCTCACATTGGCCATATGATGGCACTGTAGGCTACATTTTCATATTATTATCCAGCATTTATCATAAAGACAAACAAGTCAAGATCCTCTCTACCTATGTGTATGTACCTTTTTATGCCCCTATGTACTCTTAATTGCATGGCTGTGGTTATTTTTAAAGGAGCTCCTAAACGTGGGCTGCAGATGTTCCTTTTATTTTTGTATAAGTGCCTTGGGGAGCACACACCAAATACCTGACACTTGCAGTAGAAAGTGTGAAACATACTTGCAAGTAAAGCATGCAGTGCAACAATGCAATGCGACAAATCAGTCTGGGGTCAATACATCACAAAGCATGCAAACATAACTCCCAAAAGACTAGTGTGGTGATGGTGTGAGAAGCCACAGAGTAAAAAGAAAAGAGCCGGCCTCATAAACACCAGAATGCCTCATGATTGTTAATTTGAACAATGCATGTAGCAGTTTGACAAATCCTGTATCTCACAACCCTTAAAACCCAAATCAATCTCAATTAGTGAGAAAAAAGAGAGACAATAGGAGGACAGATAGCTGACAAAGCGTATCCATATGTCTCGCATGTGGCGTGCTTGCATGCATGTGCGCCTACGTGCTATTATATAGCAGTTGTTCATTAACCCTGTCCCCTCCTCTTCACAGTGGCTGGATAGATGGGACTTAGGACTGATTCTGGTACCAGATGTGTGCCAACTCATGTCTGCCTTTGATGTCAATTGCTGAGTCTATTTCTTTTTTTACAGGGCAACATTCGTGAGTGGGCTCGACCGCAGGCAACTGTTTCTTCAGAAGAAAGTAATGTAAAGGAAAACAGAGCTGGAGCCCAGTAACAGTAGAGTAAGAGGATCACTCAGCCACATCTGGTTCATGTGGTTTGAAGACATCAGGAGTGGCACATCATTTTTAAACATCTTGTACACAGACATACACGCATGCTCTCAAATATCCACACGGTTCCAGTATTAAAGAAACAAAAAGACACACAGACAAACATACTTTTTCTGGATAGGTTCAAATGGGAAAAGCACACATTGCCTTGAAGTAGATGCATGTATTTTTATAAATTTTATCCTGTGCTTAAAACAGCTGGATTCACTGATAAAACCTACATGTTACTGGCGTTCAGCTGTGCATATGTTCCACTCCCCATTTAAAAACGCTATCCAGGTTCCTGAGAGGTAATCCCTCAGTGCCAGCTGATTGGTTCATGACCTTGATTGCAGATTGACAGCAACTGTGTGTGAGTGCATCTGAACCAGAAGGCCTGGTGTATAAAATGTGTGCTTCAGGAGGAGTAGGTCTCTCCTTCAGTAAACCAGCTAATTGTAAAGCTCATTGGTTAAGATTGAAATCTGACTTCAGAATGGGTATGTGTTTGCGTCTCATACTCTGGTTAAGCTTGGATTGTAATATTGTTTTGCTTGCAAAATTTCTGATAAGATGTGTGCTTATTCTAATCTCTAAATTTTGGTTTAGCAGCAAAGAAAGTGTTGCTTGTGTATGCCCACCAGAGCTCTGGGTCATTCAATGCTGCTGCCAAAGATGCTGCAGTTGAAGTTTTAGCAGCCCAGGGCTGCACAGTTGAAGTATCTGACCTGTATGCCATGAAGTTTAAAGCCACTGCTACTGCTGAGGACATCATTGGTATATAGATATCTCACTCACATTAAAACGTTGCTTTTGATTGATCTTCAGAATGACAGGGAATGTTAATTTTATCTCTACAGGAGAAGTTAAGAATTGTGATCACTTCCGTTATGCAGAGGAGACCAAACTGGCATGGGAGGCAGGAAAACTGTCTGCTGACATCACCGAAGAACAACGCAAACTTACTGAGGCAGACCTTGTCATCTTTCAGGTAGAGCCTAAGTGACAGTAATGTGTTTGTGCTAATCCCTTGGCTTTAAACTAACTTTAAATCCTACTTCTCAGTTCCCCATGTACTGGTTCACTGTCCCTGCAATCATGAAGGGCTGGATTGACCGGGTGCTCACACTGGGCTTTGCTTTCTCACAAGAGAAGCGATACAGCCAGGGTATCTTCAAGGTAAGGGATGAAATCAAAGGTTTGGATTTTCTTTTTTTTTTTTTTTAATTACATTTATTTTAACTTGTTGGCTTTCTGCACAGGAAAAGAAAGCTATACTGTCCTTCACAACTGGGTCTCAAGAGTCCATGTTCAGTGCAAATGGTATTAATGGAGACATGAATGTCACACTGTGGCCACTACAGGTACTGCCTCATGATAAACTGACTCAATCAAGCTTTAAATGGGCTGTAAACCGTGTCAACATAACTGTTCACAACTGACTATATAAACACTTTGTATCTCCAGAATGGCATCCTGCACTACTGTGGCTTCCAAGTTCTGGCCCCTCAGATTTTCTGGGCTCCGTCTCACGCTCCGGCTGAGGTGCGCAGCACCATGCTGGAGGGCTGGCGTACACGACTACAAGGCCTCCTAGGAGAGGAACCGCTTTCCTTCACTCCCTTGGACTGCTTCGATGGGGAGAAGGGTTTCCTGCTGAAGCCTGAGGTCTGTGAAAAACATGCCACCAAGGAGTTCGGACTGGCCGTGGGGATCCACCTGGGCAAACCACTACCACCCAACAACCAGATGAAAGCCGGAGTCTAAAGACTGCAGGGACTCTGAGTGTCACACCTGTCTTTTATTGTCTGGTGAAATAAAAGCTGAATGATTAAAAATTCTGACTTTGTTACTTTACTTCTTGGCCCATGTACTGCCTTGGTAATTCAAGCATAAGGGGCTGGATTACTGGGTTCTTGACTTGGCTTTTGCATACACAGATACAGGACTTGACTTGCAATAAAGCATCTGCACATTTTGGTCATGTTCTTACGTCTTAGGTAATTCACGACTGCAATGTCATGACTGACTGGAGAGATGCATTGAAAGTTAATCTGGCAATGGATTTTATTTTTTTTACTTTCCAAACTAGGGCTCTTATAAAGACTTCACTGTCTGCCAAATCACCAGTATTTGGTCTTAAGGGTAAGTCAAAACACAAAATTCAGCTGTGCAAACATTCCCTAGTTTCATTGACGTGAATACTTTGTTGTGCCTTCATAGCTCTCTCAAAGCACATTTGTCCTATTTGTCCCATCTCAAAATATCCTACTCCTGACCCTTCAGATCTGCTGGGGCCTCTTGGGAGAAATGCCACTCTCCTTTACACTGACTACTTTTGATGGGGAGAAGAGTTTCCAGCTGAAGTCAGACAGTGGTAACCCACCTGGGGAAACCACTCATACCCGGTGGCCAGATCAAAGCTGGAGGGTGATGAACACTGCTCTTTTGGTTCTGCAAGTGCAATAAAGCTACATTTCTTGCAGATTCTTGTGGAAACTTTAGCTTGAATGTTTGGGTGAGCTAAGTTGTGTGCGCTAGGTTTTGAACAAATCAGTCGTCTGATGCCGTCTGGGTGAAGCTGAAGTGCTCTGTACCTTGTATACAGACATGCTGACGACCAAAGAGTCTGCTTCCAAGCAGGTTTGGGCTCCACACAGAAACGTAAGTGGCTGAGCACTTTTCCCAGAGAACCAGCTTTTGTTTGGGTATGGAGGAAATGAGATGGGGGTGGGGTGGACTGGGGGGGGACACACTTAAGGAAATGGCCTCCACTCTGATGGCCAGACCACAGCCTGTGACATGTAGGAACTCACTGGTGTGCATACTTCACAGCTGAGGTTTCACAAGGTCACATTGTGTTTGTTTGTGTTGAGTCAGGTCCAGTTTCATAATCACCTGTCTCTGCAGCCAGAACATGTTCAGATCATTGCCTTATTTTGCTGTCAAAAAACAGGAAATCCAGTCAGTTATCTAGTTACCAAAACAAGATATTTAAAATTCTGTTGTGCTATTAGGACTTGAGGCTTCTCAGCTAAGCACTCTCTTCCCACATCAGAGATGACAATGTGGTTAAATAATGTCTTGAGTGTGAAGTGTTTAAAATGTGTGAATCATGAAATTGCTTCAACCTTCTAATTAAAATACACCCACTCTGCATCAGTAGATCTACACAGTAACACGGATAAGTTATACTATTGTCAGTTTAAAGATTTTGACGTTTGCTTATTTTACATCCATCATTGTCCCAGACAGAAAACTATAGTGTTGGAGTCAGAATTGCCGGGTTTGGGGGCATTGACTGTTTATGTATGTAAGGGCTACACCACGGTCTCTGATCTGGTGTCCATCCTGCTCTCCCATTGTCCATCCCAATTCTCCCACCCTGGCTACAGGGAAGGCCATTTTTGGCTGGTTCAATGGGAGGAAGTGGGCACCGTTTTATACCAGACAGAGTCTCCGGAAAAGCAGTTCTGCTTTACTGAAAGCTCACATACACTCAATCATTCACATAAAAACAAAATATTGTTCGGATGAAGCCTAAAGGTTGAGTAGATCTTATATATAACAAACCTTTTCACCAAACACCCTGTGCACATGGAGTTTTTTCCGAACATTGAGCTTGGATTGTGTTAAAGAAATAGTTTGACATTTTTGGAAATACACTTCAGATTTCAGACAGGAAGTGGTACCTCTGTAACGACAATTTTCTGTATTCTAAATGTGAGGCAGCCAGGTGCTACACTGCTGTCATCGGCCCTGACTTCTTCTGATACTACCAACGGCATGTACCATACACTATAAGTGTATAATATATATAGCGTATAGTTAGATGCTATCTAACTGTTCTGATCTCATCATGCTGTCAAATAGACAGTGTTGAAGCATAAAATAGATGGCAATGGCTGGCAATATTACAATATTAAAAAGAAGATTTTGCTAATGTGTTAATTAGTGAGCTTTAGAGGTGCTGGTAGGTAGAGACAACTAGGCTAGCTGTTTACCCCTATTTCCAGTATTTATGCTAAGCTAAGCTAATTGGCTACTACCTGTAGCTTAATATTTCATATACATACATGAAAGTGGTATTGATCTTCTCATCTAACTCTCAGATAATGAATTATTACTTTAAGAGATTGTAGTAAAGATAGAAATTTATATATGAAAAAGATATCCATAAAGTCATGGGTTGTTCAGACTGAGGTGAGATTTGAGTGATAGACAGAGCCAGATGTGACTGATTGTTCTTCGTTGACTTTTGGGTGTTCATAAAGATGGGTCCCTGTGTTTGCGCCAATCTGTCATCACGGGTTCAACAGAACAGTAGCCGTTAAACTATGACCCAAAAAGACAGAGAGTGACGAGAGAGAGAGAGAGACAGAGAGAGAGACAGAGAGAGAGAGAGAGAGAGAGAGGTAAAGAACAGGAGGAAAAGAGGTTGGCTGACAAATTCGCCATCAGCCATCCTCTCCCTCTTTAGTCGCTACATTAAAATCCAATCAATTACCCCTCAACAAGAACCAGAGCTTGTTGAACTTTGCCTGTGTGTGTGATGGTGAGTCCATGTGTGCACATATATGAGGAAAGTGTGGCGCAGTTGAGGGCAGTTAAATTAAGATTGGCAGCAGGAAAGGTTTGTAATGAAAAACTGCACGGTGTTTCCCTTTATGCTTTAACTGAAGTTCCAACTGCCCCTTACCTTCACATCACAGAGTGTCCATTGTATGTTCCCCATGATTATGGAAGTGAGGAATTCACTCTGACATCTGAGCACAATCATCCCCCAAACTACACCAATCACAGTAGCCTCTTAAATCAAGTTTTTCTTGCACACAAATAAGTTCCCACAGTCCTCGTTAAAAAGAAAAATTATGAGAGTGATAGTCCAACAAAACGCTTCTTTACATTTCTCTTTCTCAAACATTCATCACTGTTAAAATTGTTTTACTTCAGAGAATAATTTACTGGTACACAGGCTGCATACCTGAGACAAAATATTTCAGGTTGATTTGCCTTTGGCGTGACAGAAGATAAAGTATTTTTATGGTTTTATTTTCCCTTAAATTTGAGGCGTATACTTGCATCTGAAAAAAAAAAAATCTCTCAGGGCTTTATGCCTGTGATCACAGCCTGAACAGCTGGTTAGAAAAATTATAAAAAAAACTGTGAACTACAACAGCTGTGGAGGAACACGACCACAAATAGAGCCAAGGAGCTCTTTAAACAGGAGAGAATAACATGGGTGAAAAAATAATAACAATCACTACCTCCTTCCTCTTTTCATGAACTTATGCAGGATGTGTCTTTCATGCCTTGCTCTTTTCATCCTCATCTCCATCCTTCTTTTGTGTTAGTCTTCTCCTCTCACCAGTGTGAAAATACACAGGAAACTTTTACCACAATGGGACTTTTCACACACCTTTTGCTCATTAGGGATTTGAACGTTCACTGGAGACGTATTACTCAGGGGAACCGACTGTATTTTACCACATTTAAACAAACACTTAAACAAATCAGGCTTCTGTCATGCACTTCACTCAGCCCGGCTGGCAGTGATAGGACCCAGGCAGGTCTGCACTGTGCAACTTTGAAACTCTTACACGGAAGGCCTGCCTTCGCGGTTTTGATGAATGGATGGACATCAGGCTATTGGCCTCCGTTCAGACTCTGATGTATGGAGTGCCTGGTACTGGGAGGCTGACGTGAGGCAGCAAAGCTGTTTTGTATTTGCAAGTCGAGGTTTGAGTGTGGCTGGGACTTTCGGGGAAGGCTTTTGGTGGTTCAGGGCGTCAGAGTGACAGGGTTAAGACTCCACTCAGCCATTATGCTCCTCTCTAAATCCTTTTCTATATTGTAATGAGAAGCAGATCCCTACTATCTCCACCACAGACTGCAGAGTGATGGGCGAAACAGACACAAAGTGAACGCAGTATATCCTGTCCCTCACTCCTGTTTGATCCTTTACTCCAATGTTGACTCCTTTTTCCCTTCTATCTCTGATTCAATCTTATTTCTGGCTTTGGTTTCATGCATCTCCCTTAGATATTTCTCCCACTGTCACACATCGGTATAAACAATGAAAGACTACAAATGGCCTCATGTGTTTTCGTCTGTGAGTAATAGATGTATCTGAAGCTCAGGGCTACATATGAGACTATGAAGAAAGACTAGATGAATGGGAGTGCTAGTGCCCCTCACTAGCAGCTCCAGGCACACAGGGCTCAACTCCAGATGCTGCCTGGGTTGCCACATCCTGGCCGTAATCCCCCTGCAGTGCAGGGTTTGCTTGTGTGTATCCGATCGGCGGGGAGACCATGAATGGGAACCACCTGGGTCAGCGAAAAATGGCTTGAGGTAATTTTCCATCACATGTTGCTGTGGTGATTTTGATAAATCATTTCGTGCCGCAGGGTCATTTTTAAAGGACATGATATTTACAGTGTATCGCCATTTAGATCTTTTTCCATTAAAGTGACTCAGGCCTCATTCTGCTAGCATGTTTATCTCCATTATTTATTCCATCATCTTGTTTGAGTACTGTGGAGCCATGTTTATATCCAATAAACCCTGCAGTGTTTGGTTTGCCTCAGTGCTTACGCTCTTATAAAACTTTTTTTGTTTGCAATTGGAATGTCACTTTGTTAATGTTAAATCGGCCTGTTTACTATTGATGCAACTTGAAAGTTTCAAAGTCAAGATAAACCATGAACTTGATCCCAGTGACAGTATGTCAGCATTGAGGCTGTCATGCAGAGCCACAGGCTAGCAAGGCAACACCTAAAAGTAATGTAGCCGGTGAAGCTGCAGGCTTCTCCAAAACACCAGCGCATTCCAGCAGTGCTGATGGTCCATTTTTCATTTAGCGTGACAGGACAATAGGGGTGAAAGTTAACCACCTTATCTGTGAACTCTGTGTCAGCAGCATGGAAAGGCAGCGTGTTGTGAAGCATACATCGGAATTGTCAAGATAGGATTACTAGATTAGAGCTACAGCCCCCAAGGAACGCAGTGAGACGGACGCCTTCTCTTGCAGCCTTTGGACAGTTTCTGTCATTCACTAATCCATACTGGACACTCACTGTCCCCTGGGGCGAGACTTTTTTTCAGCTTTTACACATCTTCTGCATGATCCCAATCACCTGGCTCATATTAATGAACATAGCGTGTTGTGGGCAAGAGTGCGGAAAGGGAGGGGGTGAAAAGAAACCTGTAAGGCTTGGCGAAAGCAGAAATTTCCCTTTGTCGGAGTTATTGCTGCGTGCAGAGATGATAGACAAAGTCAATGGACTGTACGAGCCACAGCCGGTCATGGTCAACAGCTAAGCATGAAGGCCCTGACAGATTCAGTGAGGTCAGAGAAAGAGATTGAGAGAAGGAGAGAACAAAGGCTTTCTACACGGCAGTGATACAATGTAAATTTTAAAGCTGCTGTAATCATTTTTTATGGCTCTAGGAACGGCAATGCTATACTGTCTGTAGGTTGGTTTGTCCACCACTTTAGTCCAGACTGAAAATGAACAACGATTGGATGGATTGCTATGAAGAAAGACAATGAATCTCCTGACTTTTCCTCTTTGAGGTTAACAATGATTTTGATAACTGTTAATTCTGGTCAAAGATTTTGATGGATTGGCACACAATTTTGTACTAGCATCTGTGGTTCCACCATGTGACTTTGGTGAGCCCCTGACTTTTCCTCTAGCAACCACCACACTGAGCACCATGAGGCTGACTTTTTAGCTCTTTATCAAAATATCTCAACCACTACTGGATGAATTCCTGTGACAAACAATATAACTCAATTAAATTACATTTCCATATTTTCATAACCACAATCACAGAGATCTATTTTGGCTCAAACGTTTGGTTTTCCATAAGCCTCAGCTATACTACTTTATGTTCAGTGCTAATGACCAACTGTTGCAACGTGCTGACGTGCCCAACCAACACACGGTTCAATATGTTAATGTTATAATTGTGAGCATGTTAGCATCCTGGTGTTAGAATGTAGCTTAATCACAGCCTCACAGAGCTGCTAGCATGGCTGTAGACTCTTTTTTCTTGTTTAGTAACTATGGCTCAAAATGTGTATACATGATAGGAGTCGCAGTGTTGTGATGAACCCACAGAGAGTTCTCACTGACTCTGCAGCTCCTGTTTCAGTATCTTTCACCTCACTGGTTTGGTTTTATGGCATGCAACTTTGCTGTTTTGGTTTACTCTCACCTCTCTCATCACTGTCGTTCCCAGTTACATCTGGCAGCTGTTTTCAGTGAAAGCCCAACTGTACGCTACCTGCCCAGCACCAAATGGCAGACAGACACAGTTAGCAACTAGCTGATGAACACAGTGCAGCATTTAGCAGTGAATTTAGAGTGAATGCCAATGAATGCTAATGTTGCTCTGTATGCTGCTGGGTGTATAAATAAGAAACTGTTTGCAACAAGATCACCATATCAGCAGTTTATTTATCCTGTCCCCAAGCGGCCAAAAAAATCAGGTTTAATAAATGTATTTCACGTAACTCATTTCTTTTTGACATTTGAGCAGTTCTCAGGTTTCACTGATATTCATGGACCGGTGTGAGGGATGCTCTGTCAATGCAAGGAATGCCTTGACTGCTACATTTCCCGACAGGGACGCACTCTTTCTGCCAAACACGCACCTGCATCAACATATCCCAGAGAGACACGAAAGATCACCTCATCACAAGCTTGCAGAATATCAGCAGTGACAAAACGCTGGCTCAGAAACACAAGACAAAGTCCAATTGAACAAATAGCTGCCAATCTTTTGTCCTTTATATTTTTAATAGGTCCATTGCTCCCTCATGTTCACACACCCCTTCACAAGCTCCATTCACTCCTTGTGACGGCTGCTTTCAGCTTCACTCACACTGGGCTCTTATCCTCCTGAAAGATAATTGTAAATGAATAAGTAATTAAGTGAAAGATGAGTGAGGTTAGAAGAGCAGGAATGTGAGGGAGTAGGGAAATGCAAGAGGGAGCCTCAGAGCGGGAAGGAGGTCGACTGTTGACGGCAAAGATGTGGTTGAGAATGAGTTTGAGAGGGACCCTCTGAATGGAGATTTGCACAAAAATAGATTGTGTCTGTCAGACCCCCCACTGTGATGCGGGGCTAGACTACAATAGAAACAGCAGTCATTAGCAATAACTCTTTCAATCTTTCTTTCCCTGTTTTCCTCAACTTTTTTCACCCCCATCCACCCTCTTCGTTCTTTTACGTCATTGCTACCCTGTTTCCCACTTGCAGTCGCCTACCCTTTTCCATCTCTTAATCTCTTGATCTGTTTAGATCCTGTTTACGAAAACATGTACGATGAACTTGGCCTCATCTAAGATACTTTTGCAGAATTTCAAAGAAGCCGTACTGTGTGAATGCACCGTTTAAAGAAAAAACAAAAAACACTTTGAATACTACATGAATAAAACTCTGGATGTTATTTTGAGCATTAACACATAAATGGAGCAAAACTATAAATCTCAGCAACATTGCTTTTGTCAAAACTTGTAACAGATCAACTCAGTTTGATCTATTTAACCTATAATCAAAAAATGTCTAAGAAGGCTTTACAATCTGTACAACAAAAGACACATCCTATCAGCCACTTAGGGAAACAAGCTCTCAACACAGCAAACAGTTGCCTTTTTAAACATCTATCACACATGGAGCAACATTAGTATTCATT
>NW_023340095.1:15674177-15693261 GCF_004916995.1 Morone saxatilis | reverse complement strand
TCTTTTAGCTTTGCTTTTGGTCTCAGCCAACTTCTGATTTCACTTATCTCATTTTCCTCTAGGCGTTAAATGCTTTTTGAAGTTTCCATATTGGTGTAGGTTCATATTTGTTGATATTTGTTGTTGCATTACTCAAAATGTATCTCTTTTCCATCTTATCCTTGTTAGATTCTTAAGGAAAACATTTTTTTAGCAGAAGGTATATGGTTGCTGGACAGCCTTTTCTCAGACAACATGCACACGCACACACACACACACACCCCCGCTGTTCCCAGTCCGGCCTCCCTGTGAATGAGGACTGCGGAACAGAGGTTGGCAGCAGTCTGCAGGGCTACGGATGCTTATCAGAAAGGCTTACAAATCCCCCCTGATGCTCCTGATATGGAGGACAATGGGTATGCGTGCGTAGTGGGAGCTTTCTTTAAAGCCTCATTGAAACTGACTTCACTACTCTGCTCTTTAATGAGGTCAGAATAGCCTGCTGGCTGTATTTCATCACTGAATACAGACCATACTGTCATAATAAACTTCAGTGGGGTGACCGGTACAAGTCAACAATATCTTTTTCCCAAGCAAACATACTGTACCAGGTTATGACAGTACTTCAATCACTGGGCATGACATCAAAATAATTACTTTCACTTTTCTCTCTCAGCTCAATTAAAGTATATTATCACAATCTGACAATCAAAACATCATTAATGTGTATGCTTTAATGTATATTTATATCTATGTTTCTTCTTTTTGTGATTCTGTCGTTGTATTGAACTTGGGGTTAATTGCCCTGGTGGGAGCAGCTGTGGGGCCACCAGAGTTGCAGGTGAGCTTTCAGCGGATTTCAGTAAACACATGAGCCTCCCACACAGCTTTGTGCTGTTTCTAAAGGATGTGCCTGAATTGAGATTGAATAAGGCTCAAACGACAATGAAACAACAAGGCTTCTGCAGCTGATGTTATTGTTCAGAGTATCAGGAAAAGCATTGTATTAATAATATGGTAATAAAAAACAACAACAACCCCATTGCACCTTAACTTGGTCAGATTGTTCAAAATGACTTTGAATAACAGAAACTGGCATAAGATTCAAATATAAACTAAATCATGAATATAGTTTTTAGTGTTCTTCGTTATTCAGAG
Organism: Morone saxatilis; assembly: GCF_004916995.1. Lineage (NCBI taxonomy): Eukaryota > Metazoa > Chordata > Actinopteri > Moronidae > Morone > Morone saxatilis. Next base: position 15,692,124 of record NW_023340095.1, on the reverse strand, counting down.
GGTGTTTCCTCTGTGGAACTGGATATTGGGTTTAACCTATTTTTTGGTTTTGGGTGGAAGCAGAAGACAGTAGATGTGGTTTACCAACTGTCTGCAGCTCTGGTTTCATATTTAGGTGTCTGGGGCGGAGCACTGCAAGAAGCACAAGGAGGTGCCCTTGTAATATGGTTTCATGTGGTTAATGGTTAATGGTTTATTATACGTTTACACTGTGTATTGTGGTTTAAAGGTTGGTATTATTTTATAGGGTGTATTATTAGTAATTAGTTACACTACTAGTTACTTGGAAAAGTAATTTTATTACTGTAATATTATTACTAGTAATGAGTTACTGCCCAACACTGGTTATAGATACTGTACAGGAATGATATGGTAGTGGAAGTTATAGACACAGACCTACATGGCATATAAAAACTAAGTAACTGTTACTAAACATGTGCACAGCATATAAGCAGGTAGTGTCAAAATGTACAATTTGTCAAGTTTGTCTGTACTATAGAATATTATATCATTTTTCTTACATGCCACTCTCCTAACAAGTTAATCATGATAATAACAATAGCAAAAAGAATATGTTCCATACTTATACTGCAGTGAATTTCAAGTGATATACAGGTATAGACTTGCATGCTATAAAATACAGTTTAATGCTGAATGTTGCTTGACATTTTTTTTTATGTTTTATTATTTATTATGTGCATGTTTTAAAAAGCTTTGGGATTTTATGTAAAATGGACTTTACTTTTGCCTGTAATAAACAACATCTTTCATGTTTTCTTACATGATAGCCATTCTAAGTTCAAACATTGGATGACAGCTCTGTAGATAGCAGAGTATTGTCCTATACTTAAAGTGCATGCCATCTTACGGGCATGTATAGACCTGCATGCCATGTAAAAAAAAACTTGCATGAAGTAACAAACATGATGTTCAGAGATGTGCAAATGTTGTATTATGTATTATTTATGGCGCGTCTTAAGCAGGAAATTCCGTGCACTCCTTTTTTTTCTTTTGGCCGAAACTCTCCGGGCTCCTGGCTGTTTACTGAACGCCTGAGGCGATGCCATGTCAATACGCATAGCTGTTAGGGCCAGCCTCGGAGGCGTAGCTCTTCTGAGTATCAGCAAGTGCAGAACAAGGAACAGGCTCAGATTCATTCAAGGAGGCGGAGGGTATCGCACACAAGTTTCCCACATAGGAGTCCTTCAGCGCCAAAACCAGGCGAAAACAAATCTGTTCTTTAAACGAAGAGACTTTAGCGAGGGAGGAGGAATCGAAAAACAGGTAAGCTGCTTTAAAAAGCTTGTATGTGCCAGGAGGAGTGAGCGCACAGGTAGTTTCGGTTGTATGTCGGCTTTCTAACAACACTTAAAGCCCTATAGATGCTCGATCAGTGCGTATATTAAAATATACTTAGTCCTAATTAGTTTAAGGGCATTTAACGACTTTATTAACTTGTATTATTACAGATACCAAACTGGGATAAAATCAGATTCTCAATACTGTTACTGAAACAGAGTAAGAAAGTTATTTTAGAAACAACAACAACCTATTTTTTTTTAATTTTGTTTTACTTCTCCATCTTCCCAGCGTGTGTCTGTGCTGTTTATTTGCCTCCTCGTTCAAACACGGAGTCAGGCTACTGTATACCGAGCTGACATCTGATAAGAGCAGTTTGTTTCCAGCCTGATATCAATCAACAATGGCATTGTATGTGTTTGCCGTCAACAGCAGTCCGGGATCTTTCGCTGGATTCGCTACCATTGTGCGTAATGACGCACAAGGTAACACTTTGACTGGTAATCTACGCGAAAACCGTAACACCGCTCTTAAAGAGTAGAGATTTTATCCCAGACTGAAAGCATGTAAATAGAGACTGACAGGAGAAACTTCTGACAAACATGCTGCACCTGCAGTATTCTTCTCGGCAGCATTAGCACATGAAAATGGTCTTCAATCGCTTTTATTATGTGTGTATTGAGTAACAAAAGACGTTTTCAGCTATTTGTAACTGTATGCTCCCGGGTTGAAAAGAGGCGAAACGGAGAGTGAGAGAGGGAGAGAGGGGTAGAGAGAGATACAGAGAGTAGGGGGAGAAAGGGGGAGAGATACACAGATACAGAGAGAAAGAGGGAAAGATACACAGATACAGAGAGAGAGAGAGAGTGAGAGATGGGTTGCATGCGCTGTCTCTGTTATCTGGTGGTCTGGGTGTTAAAGGTTAATTAGCTTGAAGCCTGTGGGGCTACCTGGCACCTTCTACTATTTTCCATATAATATAAGGGAATTAGACAAAGACCATTGTGAGGGATTATCTCAGCATAGAAAATCCCTCTATTAGAATGAACAGCACTCCCTAGTGTCTCAAAATAATTGAAACTATAATGAAACGGCAGGTTTCTGACACCGCTTGAAGTTATTTTATCACAGGCAGTGGTGGAAGTATTTAGACCCACTGCTAATTAGACGCTATAGCAAATATATATTTTATTAAAGAATCCATTACAGGTAAGAACCCTGCATTAAGAATTATTAAAAGTACAAATAGAATTAGTCAAAGTTATATTTCTCAAAGGCCTATGTTAGGAAGGGCAACATTTTCTCTCACATCTATCTGTTAATAGATAAAATAACAGGATGGGAATGTTTGTTTTGGCTAATTCAGTGAATTTACTATCTGCAAAATCAAAGTACTTCATCACAGTGATACAAAAATCTTATATTTCTAGGAAGTTTAACTCAGTAATTTTCCTTCAAAATCCTAGATCACACAACACCATGTTATATTTTTATTGTTTAGATTATTTCATTATTATAACTGTTGCATTAGCATGTAAATAATATTTTGATGTTGCAGCTGGTCAAGGTGGAGCTTATTTTAACTACTTTGCTTACTGTGTTTTAATCTTTAACAATTTACCCTATTTTACATGCTGATCATATTTTTTGTATATAAAAAAATATGCAGCTGCAACGTAACCGGTAATTGTAGCCATCAAATAGGTGTTGTGGATTCAAAAGTATTTGCTGCTGAAATGTGATGCAATACAAGTATAAAGTAGTTGAAATGGAAATACACAAGTAAACAGATGAGAGATAACAAGGGCAGACCTGACACACACTAGACAGTTGCACATCCTAATATGTTCCAGGTGTCCTGGTATATACTTATATTCACTTCGCTTTTTTTCTTTCATCATCCTTTGTGACTTTGTGCCAATTATCCTGCATGCAGTACAAGTCTCCTACTCAGACAGATGTCTGACACGGTCACATTTCACTGCTTTCCGGCGTGCTGTGTCACCCAGTGGTCAGTGACCCTCGTTTTAACCTTTGTCGGACCATTTTGCAGGCGTCAAGCCTCCCGCTGATCTCGGCACACAAGTCATTCTGTGGGCGTACAAGTCAGTCAGGGGCACCAGCAGGGTTAAGCCACTCGTGTTCTGGTTTTGATCTGTTACCTTTCACCTCTGATCTTTCACTCTGCGGCAGACTGCCAGTTAGTGAGCAGAGAGAGACATCACAGCAAAAAACTTTGAGTGTGAAAATCTCAGTGGCCTTTTAGGCTCATGCCAAACTGCTCTAAACAACTGCCTCTGTGATCTTACATATTGCTGCAGTCACCTTACTCATAGCGTTAATGTACCCTGCATTTAAAATTGTGTGCATATGTTTCTGTGTTATAAGATTCAGATGTTAAATGACGTATTTGAGGTTATGAGCAGCCTGTTCTTTGATCATCTGGGTGGTGACAGCTCCTCTCTCACCCTCTCCTTCAAGAGCAGAAGAGAAACATGGGATTTTTTACTATAACAAGCATGGTTAAGGAAAAACATTCTTAAAAATGGCATCAGGTTTCCCACCCTGTCCAACGCTTTATCTTGGAATGCCCGGAACGCTCCGGAAATACACCCTGTTTGGATTTCTCGATCCCACTTCCTTGTGTCTAATCTGTGCTCTGTGCTAGTGGAGCTAATGTAAACATTTATTGTACTGCCCCCTGACTGCACATCAATCACAGAGAACTCCTGCATTTGTTACATGGCAACAGAGAGCCTCTATTAACTCATGAAAGCAGTGTTTTAACAAGTTAACCACATTAAGATTCTTCAGGATCTGGTGGCATACCACAAATGGCTTTATGTTTTATTAGCTCGTGCAGTTTGGGTCCACATGGGAAAAATAAGCCATGCTTTATGTTACAGAAAATTGCTCCTTAAATATGATACCAAAAGGTTAAATGACAAAGCCCTTTGCATGTAGCAAATAAATGTATGCTTCAAGAAATGATGAATTGGTGTCTTGTTTTTGCAGGATCCATCCCAGTCAGAAGTTGCGTGTGCTACCTCTCCCAGTGCTGAAAAATGAGTCTGAGCACCAGTGACCTGGAGGACCTGTTGGAGTGGTTTGGGGACCCCAACGTCTCAGAAACCTTAACTAACATATCGAGTGTGGACACAATGATGTGTGTCACGGCTTTCAATCGCAACGCTCTGCTCTACTCCATGTGTGTCCTCTACACTTTTATCTTCATCGTGGGTCTGGCTGCTAACGCTCTGGTCCTCTGGGTAAACATCCGTGCTCAAAGAGACTCCACCCCTCGCCATGAGACGCACATGTACATTGCCCACCTGGCAGTTGCAGACCTATGTGTGTGCGCCACCCTACCTGTGTGGGTGAGCTCCCTGGCCCAGCATGGTCACTGGCCCTTCGGCGAGGTGGCGTGTAAACTCACGCACCTGCTGTTCTCCGTCAACCTCTTTGGCAGCATCTTCTTCCTGGCCTGCATGAGTGTGGACCGTTACCTGAGCGTTGCGAAGCATGGAGACAATGAGGGAGGCGCGCGGCTGAAGCTAATCCGCCGTGGAGCGTGTGTAGGGGTGTGGCTTCTGGCTCTGGTCGCTTCCCTACCAGACACCTACTTCCTGCGTACTGTGAAGTCAACACATGGGGACGCAATGCTCTGCAGGCCAGTATACCCAGAGGGGAACCCCAGAGAGTGGATGGTGGGCGTGCAGCTGAGCTTCATCCTGCTGGGCTTTGTTCTCCCCTTCCCCGTCATTGCAGTGTTTTACGCCCTGCTAGCCAGAGCTTTCACCCGCTCCTCCGCTTCTTCTTCAGCGTCCTCCGCAGTGGAGCAGGAGCGTCGAGTGAGCCGCAGGGTAATCCTGGCCTACATTGTGGTGTTTCTGGGCTGCTGGGGGCCCTATCACAGTGTCCTCCTGGCTGACTCCCTGTCTCAGCTGGGCTTAGTTCCTCTGACCTGCGGCCTGGAGAACGTGCTCTTTGTGGCCTTACACCTCACCCAGTGCCTGTCCTTGCTACACTGCTGTTTCAACCCCATCCTCTACAACTTCATCAACAGAAACTACCGCTATGACCTCATGAAAGCCTTCATCTTTAAATACTCCACGAGGACGGGCTTGGCACGCCTCATCGAGGCTTCTAACATGTCTGAGACCGAGTACTCTGCTGTAGCTGTAGAAAACCCACCACAGATCTGAAACTTGCAATACACAATTAGCATTTCTTGAACACTGTTTCTAAATATAAAAGGCTATAATGCAATGTAAACTTATGTTACAGCTGATTTGTTCTTTGTTACTATCAGCATTATGTTTGACATTTTTGCCAATCCAATCCTTTTTACAGAAATCTGCTTAAGTCATGTAGAAAAGCTTGAAGACGGGCTAAAATAAACTTTGATGGACTGATTTAAAAGCACTTAGAAAGCAGTTTTTATATAGCAATTGATACTGAAATCATATGGACATCGTCACTCATTTGTAAAGTCAAAACAGTGACCATAAATGTGTAAAATCTTTGCCTGTACTGCGTATGTAGGATTGTATTGTGTGTATGTGTGTGTGTGTGTGTGTGTGTTTGTGAGTGTGATGTGCATAATCTGACAGGCATTGAATATAGATAGTATCAGCAGAGTAATATTGTTAATCTTTTTGTATCAAGTTGTATTTATAGACTGTACATTTGAACTGTTTAGCCTCTTTCACGTTGTAATTCAGAGTCTTCACACGCTGACGTCTGCTCAGTGCTCCACTTCATGCAATGCTGCCTCATCATGTTAGTCGAGCCACTGACTGTGCTCAGTGTGTTAGTCCTGCTGTCTCATTGTTAATCATAACCTCATGTCACATCAGTTGAATCCTTCAGACAAATTATGTAAACCAATTGAGAGTTCTTTCATGCCACTAAGGTTTGTAGATAATCAAAAAAGTGTGTGTTCTGTGTTTCGTAGTTTTGGTAGTACACTTCTTTGCTAAGAGTTAGACAAAAAGATTCACGTCTGTACACTGAATATAAAACTACAGCCAGCTGCTGATACGCTCAGCTTTGTTAAAAGACTGGAAACGGGGGGAAACAGCTAGCCCGGCTCTGTCTAAAGGTAAAACAAATCCACTACTAGCACCCCCAAAGCTCACATTTACACAATATATCTTGTTTATTTAATCTGTACAAAAACCAAAGTGAAAAAAATGAACGGTTGTGGTTTGACAGTTGATTATGTACTTCCTGTCGTCTTTCAGTCTTTGTGCTAAGCTAAGCCAAGCTAAACTAATCACATGGTGTCTTTAACTTCATATTTGACATGAGAGTGGTACTCTATCGACCTTCTCATCTAACTCTGCAAGAAAAAAAGTAAGCGTATTTCCCAAACTGTCGAACTTCTCTTTTAAAGAAAGCTGATGTGTTATTGAGGAGTAATTTTCTTTAGGCTCTAAATATTGTATAAAAACATTGTCTGGAGGCTTCAACTGAGACTACTGAGCTTAAAGAGCAGATAGATGTAGCTGCTGTCTCTTCTGAAAAGTACAGTATTATGTAATATACTGTTACTACAATATATTTTGTATCAGTGCGAATAGCGGAAAGGATGCACATGTCCATGTGGTATTAATCCTGTTGTGTCAGCACACAGGCCACAGACGGCTAAAACTTTTAAGACCAAATAACATGAATGAATAGTTTTACTAGTTTCATGTAGGCAGCAGCTGTGGCATGCAACAACCAAGTGTTTATTAGGGACCAAATAACAAAAGACATCACTACATTACTTTAGAGTTGTGTGTATGTCTGTTCCACAGCTTGACACCAAGAGATGATGTTTTATGTGTCACAAACATTGAGTTATACAGTTTACTCACTGTCTGTTGTAGGAAACAACATATTCTTTTGATATGCTGACATAGAGCACATTGTGTCATGTGATTGGTTACACATGTATGCTTCTACACTGAAGATTTCACGTTGCGAATAGAAAAGACTGGAGACACGAACATGTGTCCACAAGAACAGAGGCATTCCTTTGGTATTGTAATGTGTAACATGTGTTTTGTTATATATTAAATACAGAGAAAATGTTTTGCCTCAGTGATTTCTTTGGTCCATGTCAAAATAATCTCACAACTTAATAACCTCAATGCCCCGAGCTGACTAAAATAATGTGTTTTAACTGAGAAACTCTGATGAAAAATGTTGCAGAAATGCTTTTACTGCTCCATTTGAGACATTGAATTCATACCCAATAAACTCATCCAGACTCAGCTAAAACATAACATCACTTTGTGTGGTTTATCCCAGCTGTCAGGTGACCTAATGTACTGTTCAGTTATGGAACATGGGCTAGGCCCGACACATTTTTCAATTATAGATACACCAACTTTCTTTCAAACACCAAAATAAGAAAGAGATGTTCCTTCCCATTGAAATTGGGCCCCTCATCCACACCCACTCCAGCACCATCACCACCAGCCTAGCATTAGCTCTAATACCAACACTGACACTTTCAAGTAAGCTCTTGGTCATTAGGTTTTAGTTCAATTCAATTCAATTTTATTTATTTGTATGGCAATCAAACAGAAGTTATTCTCAGGAACTTTCAACTAGGCAGGTCTAGACCGAACTCCATTAACCATTTACAGAGACCAACAGTACACCATGAGCAAGACTGGCGACGGGGCAAGGAAAATCTTCCTTTACAGGCAGACCTAGACAGACCCTTTTTAGGTGGGTGGTATTCTGCTTGACCAGTTGGGAGAGAGAGAGAGAGGATGAGTGAGGAGGGAGAGAGAGAGGAGAGAGAGAGAGAGAGAGCTGTTTTGGCAGGTTGGTATTAAGATAGCCTCACAAGGGCAGAGCATCAGTGTTTTTTAAAATGCCAAAAAACAAAAAACTTAAAACACTAATGTTACTTCAATTTAATCAATCCAATATAGTTTAATTTATTGTCATTATACCAGTCCAGTATGACAAAAAGTCCTATTCACCAGTTTTTCATGTGTAACATAATAACATAGTGTAGACACTAACACAGTAAGAGAAACTGCATATCTCACTGTCCAAGTGCTTTGATGGCACCATTGTCACAATAGCAGCGGGGGGTGGGGTATCGGGTGACAAGTTGAAATCTATTTTAATGGTAAAAATAAATATATTCATTATGTAAATACATAATAATAATACAAATTGTATTATCAGTGATATAGGTCAGTATGTAAATTGCTGTACTTAATCCCATTCAAGGGTCAACCGCAGACCTTTGCATGGGCCCCCCACTGGGCCTTTGGCCAGGGTCATCAGTACCCTTTGACCCCCCTGATGGTGAGCCTGCTCCTGCCAATCCACATCCTAACTTTTTTCTTGCATCCAGTACAAAGTTAGTTAGATTCATCATGTGTTTCCTCATTTCATGAGACAATAATTAATCACTCCATCAAAAGTACAACATACAGGTGCATGGTAATACCTGTCTGTCAGCGTCACCTCCAGCTGTGCTACTGCAGAATTGTTCCATGGGAACAACAATTCATCAGCGTTTTCCTTTAACCTTTGCTTGACCTACTCCGGTGTGGGAGGGAGATTATCCTGACACTGATATCCTCAGGATACGTGACAACCCTCCAGTTTGCCTCCTTGCAATCAGCTGCCATTTGTGACTACTTTGGCCTCCTCAGACAGCCCCCTCCTCCCTCCTTCCAGGGGCCGATGAGCTCAATAAGTAAGACCATCTTGGCGGCCAAGGACCACAACATTATGTTTGGGCGGAGGGATGTGGTGATCTCCCTGGGGATCTCCCTGCCAAGGTTAACCGTCATTTTTGCTGGAGGAGAATAGTGTTGATGCAGCTCCTTCCAGTGTTCCCTCCTATCCTGAGGAAATGGATAATATTTTTTCTGAAGAGCCACTGTTGTTTATCTCCTCCCTATAAAAATACCTACCTATAGAAATACCAACAATAAAACTTTTTCAGTTTTCCTTGTTTATAGGCCTCTTCTTTCTAACACCATTTTGAATATGCACATTTGTCATGTTTCTTTATTTTTTTGCCTACAGATTTCAAGTATCTTGGACACCTTTTTTCAGTATTCAAGGTTTTTCACTGGCAAGAGAAGGGCAGCTCTGGTGCAGGCAGGCCAGGGAGTTGTAGATTACTCTGATGAGGAAGCTGTGCAGGGATTTCCAAAAGGTCAAACCAGCTGAGTGATCTGCTGATGATCATCATCCCAGCTTCTTTCTTCCCTGTGACACTGCCTTGATCTTCCAGCACTCCCGGTGTGTGATGGTCACCTCTGCCACAACCATATCCTCCTTCTCCTTTATTGTGTGAATGATTTTCCCCTCAGAAGACTAACTCATCTGACCTGAACCCAGTCAATATCTTCCTGATGTTGCAGCCTGCTGACGGCTTGCTCCAGGTCAGTGAACTTCCACCGTATTTAGGAATACGCACCATGTATGCACAATATGAACTGAAATATTAAAGTTATTAAAGGTGCATTTGGAGACAGAACCTCTCTCTACAAGATATGACCTAAAGCTGTCTTTTGTTAGCTACGTAAGTGTCCCAAGAGAGTACTCCTCTGAATTAGCATTGCACTCCTATGTAAGATTAAGGATATTGTCTTTTTATGCTCCACATCCTTCTCTCCCTTGTCAAAGCCTGATGCTTATATTACCCATAATGCAACTTGACTGCCAAAAGTTCAGTCGGATACTATGTGTTGTGCTAGTCGCAGTTAATGTAGTTTCGATCTTTAAGTAGAGATGAGGAATGGGCGAGTTGGTCTGGCAAGCTCATTTCTTTCTAACTGCATTTTCAAACTTGTTGCCTTCAGCTCCAACCAACACTGCCTTAAGTGACATCCCTTGAGACAATCTATCAGCTTTCATTTAGCTCTCTCTGAAGCCACAAAAGGCTTTATACAACTTTTTTCATATGCAGTTGTGCTTCCCAAGACCTGTAAACATACTTTGATATGTAAAATCGAAGGAGGTGCCTTTTAAAACCCATCCCATCCCATTTATATTCATCAACATGTAAACATACCACAAACTAAATGCCACACAGTGAACCTTACTTAATTGCTTTTTCCCAGTCAGTAATTCAACCTTAAACAGAGATGCTGTAGTTTATTTTTTTCTTTATGCTATAGGCTAAAAACATCCTCTGAAACTAAAGGATATTGATCTTCCTAGCTTGCTCAAATGCCAGACACACACACACACAGAGAGAGACTCATACCACACACATTTACATAGAAGTTTTAATTATAATTCCAGATGAGGCGCTGTACTCATGTATATCAGACCAAATCCCATTAGTCAAAACTACCCATATAGTAGATGTTCAGGTGCTGCAGTCGTGTCTGAATACACTCAGAGTGTAACACACACTTCTGTTCTTCCATGACTGAACAGCCCATGTTTTACTTGGCATGGACATATGCTGTGAAGTGTTTTGCTTCCTTTTACAGTTTGCCACTTATGATTCTCCTCTGTTCCCATTATAAGCTGCTTATACAGAATGTGTCAGACACTACAGAGATAGTCTTCTCCGTAAACCAAAACACTGTGTGTTAAATGTAAAACTGGTTACAAAGGAGCAAACTCTGAAAGCTTCTGCTCATAGCACTTTACTTCTAAGGCATAGTCTCACTGTCTGCAGGTTTCTGTTGTCACTCTCTGGAATGCAGACCGTAATTCAAATCTGTCCAAAGGAAAGATTTACAGCTAAAAGCTCAGTGGATTATGAAATCATCCAATGTCCAGCTCAGTTCTTACCATTCTTAAACGTGGTTCGTGTATGGGTTACAGTACTTTCTTAATGGGGCTATCTGTCTTAGTTTGATTTAAAAAGCATAGGAAATGGGCCAGCGATGAAGTCAATTAAGGGAGTGTTTCTTTACAGCACGATGATAGTCTATACCTTATGCTGAGGAAAGATAACATAAATGAATGATGAAATAGGGAATATGTGCAGCGGTGGAGATTAATTTAGATCTGCATTTTTTTAATGTTCTCTCCAGTACGAGCACACTTTAAAAATGTACTAAGCACATTCATATTGCATAGTAGGCCACATTTACCAAGACACTGCATGCATGTGTAGTTATTAATGTGACTTACATTATTTCTGGCCTATTTCCAAGCATTTAGAAGTTGAACTCCCAATCAAGTCAGTGCTTGCTTCGCTCGGTCTGGCAGGAATCCCACATGAGGACTTATGGAATAAAGGGTCTTGAATTATTAATGAAGTAGAAGGAGAAAGTAGCAGCTGCTTGTGCTCACAGGGAGTTTTTGGTGTGAATGTAAAGAAAGTCAGGGGATAGGGTTAGTTTGGCACTCTTTGACTCCACTCCCATCAGGAGAGGAGGACAAGTGCTATTGCCAGATGTTGGACAGATGTTTAGTCAAAGGGGAAAGGCAAAATTAGAGTTAAAAGACCGTCTGACCTGAATTTGGATCAAACAACACCAATGGCACACGTCAGTTTGCAGAGTTACAAGGCTTATTTAACCTTCAGGTGCAGGCCTGATAACATTAACTTGAGGGCAGATTCTTTGTGAGAACTGGAATCAAGAGAAACTCAGGTCTAATCAACACTTGAATTTATGTAGCTGTGTTCAGGACTAATGATGATACTGTAAGGGTATTTGAGAGCCAATGGCCCATGCACACTATATGTTCTGTTTCAGAGAAAAAGAAACAGAGCGGAAAGTCCAGCAGCTGAGAGACCCAACAGGGTATATAAAAAATGGTTTTTAAAGGGTTGTGTCAACCAAATTTTATAATTTACTTTTATTGGTATCTCACTATACAGACTTTTTGTCTTATTTTGAGATATCTGTTTATTTCTTCCTCTACCCTAATACAATGAAAGGGAATCAAATTTGAGTGGGTTCAGTGGATTATCCAATGTAAATGGGGACTCTGGAAATGGATGTTACTGTTGAATTTAAATTCATTTGAAATTTTCGTTGCTGCTCGCCCCACAATCAGAATCACAATAAGGCAGAAACCTCACAGACGGTCAAAACCACGGCAAATAAAATCAAAAATCTTTGTAAGCAAATATGATATTTGTTGAACACCCTTTAAGGCGAATTATGCACAAATAATCATAATGAAGAACATCTTTACACTTGCAATGGATATTTTAAAGGTGTCATATTATCACTTTATGAAGTTGTTATGACAAAATGTAGCAGTTGAGAGAGACTGAGCGCCATTACAATATATTGGAGTCCAGTATTCACACTCTTTTTGGTCTTCACCAACTCCTGAAGGAAATATCTAGCATCTTAGTTTCTAAATATTATACTAACTTAGTCTGTCTGCTGTTTGGTGCTGGGAGGTGTAGGAGGTGTAAAGTAGGTTTTTAGAGCTTCTTTGCTAAAAAAAACAGATGCCTGCTGCTGCTGGGAAAAGATTGATACTGTAAGAGCACTGAGACTTAACCAAAACAGTGAAGTTAGAAGAACAGTGAAGGGCTGTGCAACCCAAACAATGAGCTAGAAGACACTTGTGTGCAGCTGAGAGGAATTGTTGAGTTCAGAGATGATTCTCTGTGGCCCCTTTCACATTACACAGTAATGTTTCCATAGATAATATAGAAATATTGATCAGTGCTGCTTTTTGTACAATGATTCCAAAAGGTGTACCAGAGCAGTTTCTCTTAAAAAAGCAAGTATGAGCTACTATTAAAGTCCAAGTCAGATTGTTTGGTCAAAATATCCATTGGAGCTGGTCGGCTGAACTGCCCCTCTTACTGTTATTTAAAGCCCAAACAGAGATTAGACACAGAGTGCTCCAAAGCAAGCTTCACATGTAACATGAATAATGGGTTGGGATGTTCTCGTCTGTTACCTACCACCTCATGCCTGATAATGCTCAACCCCTCATAAACCATCTCTTAGCGTAAAGCTCTAATCTCTTCCAGATCCACAAATGTAACTGTATAAGCAGGACACACATGGCTGTGAAGGCTTGATATTTGGGGGGCTGATTTATACCACACTCCGTGCACAAGTTACAGATCCGGTGTTTAGACATCACCTAATTCATCCACCATCCCGTCGGCTTTAAGAGCTCAGCCTGATGTGCAACTTTAAGTTCACCCTCCACTCGATCAGCTCAGCGGCACGCTCGTGTGAGAGCTGATGATGAGACTTCAGAGACGTGTCAGAGAAGAGAAGGCAGCTGCTTTACAGCTTATGGAGGCACACAAATCCATACAAACCACTTTCCTGTGTTATTATACAAATATCTGTAATACATTTTATAAGCACCCAGTAATGTGTTTGGAGTTAGTAGGAGGTGGATTATAATTTCATGTGAAATTGACTTATAATCAACCACTGTTTATTTAACTAATCTGTCTTCTTATCTTTCCATGTTAAGTATTTTCTTTCTCTGGTGTGAAGATAATGAGAATGGATTGAATGGAAGATATAACATCACAACACAAAGAGCTTGTAACACCCAAAGAGCTACACTATGCTAAGCTCAAAAATGTTGCTTTAGTACAGTTTGGTTATGTTTTTTTATAGTGTATCACCCTGTCAAATTACCCCTTTTTCTTAGATGGATAATGAATGACTTAACTACAGCACTTTCAGACTGCCTACAGGTAATGATAGCTTATTGTGACTCCTGGGCGAGAATGATATGGAATGAAGGCGTTAACAGACTTTTATCCCAACTGACAGTGTGTGTTGACAGTGACAGCTAAGATCAAAAGGAGGATTTATGTGTGCCTCTGAGGTGACAAAAAAAAAGAAAACACTAACTTTTGGCAGCGTGTATTGTTTTGTCTGTGATAGTGTTTTAGCAGACGAATGTCCTCCCTTGGTTCCTGTCTGGGGTCAGACTCTGGCATTCCACTGAAAAAACATAGTTGTTTATTGAGACAAAAACAGGGCGCCCTAGTCAAGTTAACATGACATCACTGCACCAAAACCCAGTTTAATAAGCTTCATAAACTCTCAGTTGCCTCCTCAGTCTTTCTTCTTTTCTTCTTCCTAAAAAATAGGCTTTATGAGACTTACTACACCCCTAAAGTATTATTTTCTTCAGGAGTCTTACTAATATTCAATAGTTTATTTTGGTTTTGTAAAGTATATAAAATTCTACAGTCTCTGTGTTTTTTTCGATAATTCTGGAAAATGAGATTCTAAAACTAAGGTGAAAACATGGAAATCCCCCAAACTAGAGTTAACAGCCTCTGCCTCCACAAATTAATGCAGCGCACACAATAGAAATTCTGTTTTTCTGCATTCTGATATTCTCATTACAATCAGAGCGTTTCTTACCCAAGGTGAAATGTAATATTTGAACACATGCCAGTACTCACTTTATTCACCACAGAATACACACCTACACAGATTATGTCTGTATGTTGCCAAAGATGTAATTCGTCTCATTTGAGTTTTGTCTGGAAATTATTAAATGTCATTAGAACACCTGAATTCTTAAAAAATACTCCATGTAAAGCAATATCCCCAAGTCAGTCCTCTCCCTACAAAATCACAGGGAAACAAAGTAAAAAAAAATGCCATGAATTAATAATTGTAATTTGACTGTATATAGTCATTCTCTATCCCTGCTGACTCCAATATAGGGTCAGGGGGTGAGCACACACTGTTCTTGTATAATGCTTTGTGAAAGCCATAGTGATTTCGCTCATACAAAAAGAATAAAGATTGAGAATCAAACCCTGGTCTCTCTTGCCATCAGTCTCCTAAATTACGGTACATTTATATACTGCTGCTTGGAATATGTTCGCTGGTAACACTTTTTTGAGTTCTAGTAAGCATTACATTTATGTTAACGTTAAAGTTAGGAAAAGATAGTGGTTAGTAAGGCAAAACACGTTGTTTCTTGTCCTTCGAGTCACTTTTGACTTTTTTCTATATTTATTTATATTTTTTTACTTATTTATACATATTAAGACATATACAAATAGTTTACTTGGAACAATAAAGTGGCTCTAATATGTTTTACCTGCAGGTAAAGACATCTACTTCTTCTACCTCATTAAAATGTCCAGAATCTCTGAATATGAAGTTTTCCTGCTGGACACAAAATATCTCCTACTTCACTGTAAAGCGCATTCTAAGTATATGTTCACTCACAGCTGCAAGTTTCTACATCACACTTAACATCATACACATAAGTTGCATACTGGACCTGACTGAACTATTTGTGATGTCACAAATCATGCTCGTAGGCCCCTCCCCTTAAAATTAGATTTTCAACGAGCACCAAGAGAAACTTTCCACTTAAAGCAGATGAATGTGAAAACGCCCTTCTAGTGTCAAACTCTGCACATACATCATTCTGCACAGTGAAGATCAAACATCGTAGGAACAAGAAGAAAAACACATTTTTGAGTGGAGGGGGACTTTAACAAGATGATCTTTCCTTGACCTCAATCAAGAGCTGTGTGTCCCAACATACCATAAAAAGGCTTCAGTTGCTCCAGATGCAGATATCATTGTAAAAGCAGATATTAGAGGGACAACAAATATGTTTTTATTATACATGTTTTTATTCAATAGTTTATTCAATAGTCAGTATAAATGTGTGACTTGACAAACTGGTTAATTAACGGTGTTTGAGCTGCATTAAGTTCCATTTAAAACACATTTGCTGTTGCAGAATGTGCACTAAACCACTACAACACCTTTATGTGTTTAGACTTTATTACTGCAGTTGTGGTTCCACTGCATTTCTCTTTACCATCAGCAGTTCACGTTGTTCATCACAGACACTCTATTGTATATAGAGAATGTTATTATTGTTTACTGATGACGAGCCAGTATTTATGTCTGCCTGTCATTAAAAAGAAAAGAAAAACATATCTGTCTCTTTCTTATTTCTTCTTTTCTGGATAGCAGGACAGATTGGCTCTGCATGGTGTCAGTTTACAGGGAGTTTCTCTCACCATGACACACAGACACAATTCATACCCTGAGGTGAAAACGAATGTCTGTATGTCATTCAACAACCACCTTGGAGTGTCTTGCCTTCAACAAGAGGTACTCGTCATCCTCCATAACACCCCAGTTACTCCCCCCCCCGTAGGAGTGAAACTTGCACTGCTCCCCTGGAACTCACTCAACTCTTCCTCCGTTATGTTGTTTTGGTGGCAGGCTCACTCTAGCTCAAGCGACCTCTGGCACGTCACGCACCCTGCTGCGATTAGAAGGAATTCATAATGAACATGCATAAACGTACGCATGCAAACAAGATGAACTACATTTGACTGTTTCCAGTGTAAACTGACTTTGATTCTGAAACTGAAACTTCTGTATCTCATTGAGGCTGAGGTTTGCTGCAGTTGGCCTGAATACAATAACCTCAAAGCCTAACTGATTGCTGTTTCCGTAATCCTTCTCTGTGTATAAAAAGGAGAGTTTCCTCGCCACTGTTTTCCTAAGCTTGGTATTACAGGGCTCACTAAAACTTTTGTGTGGCTTGACAAATGAGTTTGTAAAACAGCTCCTGAGAAATAAAACAAAACCGCAGGGAGATGAATGGGGGAGGAAGTTGTAGTTTCCGGGTGTGGATAAGGGTGGTTTGGGTGGGGAATCTGAGAGCTGACACGCCCAATGTCTGTGTGTGTGTGACACCAAATCTCAGCATTCATCTACACAATTGACCAAATGAAAACATGCTACAGATTGTATTTCCTCTCTGGCCTTTAGTTATGAATAGAATTAGAAGCTGAACTCAGGGTTTGTCCTTACTGTGTCCCCTTTTCACCCCTGCAATGGCTTGGAGTTGCCCTCATGTATCTATGAACAGTTTTATTTGCTTCAAATCATCATTGTTGTCGCAGCTGCAGCAACAGCATTGTCCAAAAACAAATATTTTGAAACGGAGAGCTGTAGCAGAAACTACAATTACTGTATAACACCACTATAGAGGGCTGAATCTTGTTGTGAATCAGATTGATTCTATGTACAGTATAAACCCACTTTTCAATATGTAAAGTAATGTACAGTATTTGTTTTGAACTGAGGTGCAGTGGATCAACAAATTTAAGTTATATTTTATCTGATTATTCACAACTCAGCAGCCGAGTACAGAATAGAGATTTGTTCAGTTTGTAGACATGGGAAAAGCAAGCCTCCAGCAGTGTTTTTTTTGCAGAATCTCGTCTCATTGAAACTAAATGTATGATCTTGATCATTTTCAGCATTGTCCAATTAAGTTACCATAGCAACATGAAACATCAAAGGGCCATCATTAGGAGCCAAAACTGCCAGAAAGATGACTGGAGAAATGGAGGGAGTTGGAATGTAAGTCTTTTGTATTTGATTTTCTTCAATGGAAACCCCCTTAATGAAAATGAAGATCCTTTGAAAAAAGACAAAAACAAAAACATGAAAGGAAGAAAATTTGCTGATGATCAGAATTTATTCTGGTGCGCTTTCATTTTGAGGTCTTTTGATTTGCTTGTCCCTGAAAAAAGGCACAGTGATCTTACACTGGACTTTGTGTGAAATGCATACATCCAAATAAAGATTAAAACTGACCCTCACACTAAAACTTATGTGTAAAATAAGACACTATAGCATACCTATTACTTTAGGGCTGTAATGACAATGGCAATGTCAGTCTTTCCTGCACTTTAGTAAATGGT
>NW_023340095.1:15658646-15674077 GCF_004916995.1 Morone saxatilis | reverse complement strand
CCAACAGACTGTACTGTAGCTCAAACTGCTGAAACACACAGTGCATCACAGTTTGTTGGTATGGGGCTGCAGAACATTAGGACCACCAGGGTGCCCAGGTGATCATAATGCTAGGGCTAATCAGTGTAATTTAAACAGGTGGGGTATATAAAAATCCACCCCCCTACAGTTGTCATGAATGGGAAAATGATCTATATTTTTTTACCAGGCTGTAAACATGTTTATTTCTGCTGTAAAATTGGGCATTTTATTATGGGGCCTTATGGAGATTGACTCACTGTTGAAACCAGCCTCAAGTGGCCATTGGAGGAACTGTGGTTTTTGGCACTTTTTTTATTTTATTTACAATTTTGAACTTTATATTTGTGAGCCCTTTTAAAAGATGAATATCTTAGCTAGAAACCTATGGGCCACAGACAGCAGGGTTTTAAATTGTATCCCCAAGAGATCACAAGAAGAAATGCACAGACACTAGACATGATATGCAAAGTAAGTGAGTTAGTGAGTAAAATCTTATCATAACTCACAGAAATAATGACAATAACTACACAAATACACCCCAATATGTGCAGAATAAAAATGGTTTTAGGTTTTAAATCCAGTTGTACCAACTTTAAAACACACAGGCCTCCGGCAAGTTCTAGTCTGTGTGATCTCAACAGTCAGCTACATCTCTGTCAATAGAGTAACTGAGGAAATTATATTTGGATTAATTGAAAAATAGACACCACGCTGGCATGAACATATTGCATTTGGATAATGTTGCATACAAGCTCCTCTGACTCTCATGTCATACGGCGACAGGGTCTATAAAATCACTCCCTCACCCTCCTGACAAAAACTGTTTGAGTGTATTTATCTGCAATGTGTTGCAGGAAGGCTCAGCAGCAGGTTTCCATTGAAACAAAGCAGAGTGATAAATTAGGACTCAGTGGGATAGAGTGAGCACAGCTGACGGAGGGGTGATGAATGGCCCGCTGATGTTTGAATATTACACACACGATGGAGTCTACACACACATAAAATATACGTACAATGTGGCAGCGAAACGCCAGGGATCTTCATTAGGAAGTTGACCAGAATGTGACCAGTGCTCTATTTGTAGCAATCTACTATTGCACTGGTCCTATGAACTTGTTTAATAGTGCTTTAATAATGGCTTATATAATCATATAATAATGTTTTTTTCTATACTGCCCCACATAGTTCTATAACAGTTCTATAATATGATCATATTATCATATTAATAATACAAAAACATTATATATAGTGGAGATGGTTGCTATAGCATTCTACTTATGGAAGCCCATTTCCACTAATGTGACGAGGGGAAAAAAAGGATTCTGACTGACTTTTCTTGACTTAGTATCACAAAGTCATTAGTTTGGTAAATGGACCTGTACTTGTATAGCACCTTTCTAGTCTTCCGACCAGTCAAAGCACTTTTACACTACATTCCACATTCGCCCTTTCACACACATTCACTCAGTGATGGCAAAGCCCATCCAACAGAAACTAACTCATTCATACACATTCACACTTCACATTTAGTCCAGACTTAAATATCTGACAACAACTATCAGATGGATTGTTGAAGTTATGAACAGACATTCATCGTCCCCAAAGAGTGAATTTTATGAACTTTGTTGAGCTCCTGACTTTTCCTCTAGCATCATGCAGGTCAAAATTGTAATTTGTGCAGTGCTTTGGTTTAATGCTAATGAGCCAACGTAGCATGCAAACTTTTATATACTGGCAATGATGCAAACACACTAAACTAAGACGGTGAACCTGGTAAATATAACAGAATGTTACAATTATCATTGTGCACACGTTAGCATGCTTATACAGCCTAACATTGTTTTAACATTTCTTAAAAGTGAACAAATATTCAAGAAGGGGGCCGCACAGAAGAAAAAGTGGAATATCAGTAAAACGATGAAGTCAAGACGTACAGTAGGCGTGGTACCGGTGTGAAACAAAGGCCCATTGTTTAACTTTATGCAGAAGTATTCTCAATAGTTTTGTCAGGAATCAAATTTTTGCGTTCCACACATCCTACATTTCACCGGATGAAACATGGTAAAGTGTTTTTGTCTGGTCCGTCTGTGTTGTAGATTGATGGATGAACATTTTCATTGAGGTCGATATGTCACAAGTAAAGGCTGCAACCCAAACTGAGCCTTCCACCCTGGCCTTACACTTGGTATATGGTTGGTAATTCTATAGGGGAAGTGGGGGGTTTGAACAAACACAAGTTTAAGGGAGGAGGTGTGCGTAGGTGTGTGTTTCACCACTCTCTGCTACAGTATTAAATAGCTTCCCTTCACATGCCTGTCACCTTGTAATCAATAATGCTAGAATAACACCTAAAACACAACAGCCATCAGTAACCTGTCACTCACTCACACCCAAACTTATCTACACATGCTCACAAACTCAAAAGCATCCATCATCCATGACTGTCTAGTAGCTGCTGAGACAGCACTCATATGAGCAATCTGTAGCTCCAGAGCTTCCAGGCATCATCCATCACCTCGGCCCACCAGAGGGGGTCCATGGCTGGGACACACACAGGCAGTGAACCCGATCCACACCAGGCCACGGACTGGACACACACAGACCTACCTCTGGGGGTAGACAAATACAAACACACATTAAACACAAGTCACCTACAAGCGCACACAGGTGCCCTTTTACATTGCTCCAAGCTTTGAAAACATTTCACCTCCCTCTCTGTCATTACACTGTGTAATTATTTTCAGTCCTTAATCCGCATTCTTAATTAAATCCTCATACATTTTTCCACTACTTTCTACCCATTCTCACCAGACTCTTCCCCTCCTCCTGCTTCTCCCGCCAGGCGGATTATGTTTGCAATACGGTGTATAAATAGTGCTGAGTAGGTGGCCTTGTAACTGAAACACAGATATACAGATATCAAAGGCTCAGCCCCCTTTTTTCAAATTCTACACACATTAATCAAGACTTGTGTTTCACAGATGTGTCTGAGCACATGTGTGCGCTGCTGTAAATGTGCAGCCTGCACCCGTGCATGCCTGTCTGGAAATGTGTGCGTGCATGTCATGCCAGTAGATGAGAACATATGGAAGCACCGTTTACACTTTCTCACAAGGGCAGGCTCGGTAAAAGCTTTAGGTAGGCTTAAAGATGTTTAAACAAATAGCTCAATCAACTCATGGATTTGTGCTTTATTCACAGGTTGAGATGTATGAGATGAGAATGTAACTCAGTACAGAGGTAAAGGTGTTCATGACATACAGTCCTGAGTAACATTATCAACTCTGCTCTTCCATTAGCATCAGTCATGAGACGCTTAGTGTATTTTAGTGTACATTTAGTCCGTCTTGCCTGATCCTGTTCCCATGACCTGGTTTTTAACAAATTGCATAGTCTTATCTTCCTGAGAGAACAACCTTATCTACTCTGAATATTGTCACAAAAAGTTTCAGTTTTAGGAATCAAGTTTGCTCTGAAACCTTGAGGGTTGGTTTAAAGTGGCTGCTGGGTAGGATTGTAGTTTATGCTTGTCACATTCATTTATGCTTGTGTCTGATATGTTTTAATTTCCACTTAAATATAATTAAAAAGGCATCTACTCCTCCTTCTACCTCTTCAAAAATTCCAGAATATATTTATATGAAAACTGTGTTCAAGTTGTCTACTATTCACTGTAAAGTCTATTCTCAGTGTACTCTCACTGCTGGCTTCAAGTTGTATAAACTTGTATAAAATGAATACTGGACCAGGTTGACTTCCAGTGTGAAAACATCCTTCACTCTTACCTTTCAACCAAGTCTTTTAGAACACAGGTAGGTTCCTGCCTCTTATCTTACCTCCAGGGCTTGTGGAAGGCTCTAAGATTTGGTGTAAAATGATTGATGGGGGTATGATCTTGTATCTAAGCGTGTCACTGTTGTGGTGTCAGCATGATGATGGTGAGATAAAGGAGTTGACGGTTTAGGATGACGAATGAGGCACCACTGTGGTAACAGTGCACTTCAGCATTACCTCATTTCTTTCACTTTCAGAGAGTCAGCAAGGTCCTGATATAGCTGCTATGTGCTGCCTGAATGAAACTCTGAGCAGGAATAGAAAATAGAATAGAGTATCATTATTTTACAAATGAGAAGTAATCACATGAATGTCAACATTTGTTATGGTTATGTGTACACTTTTGCCTGGTTACATCATGTTTTGTGATTTAGTTACTGTGTTGTCTCCAGCATGAGTCAGAGTGCAGCCAGGGAGTGACAGTTGCAGCTATAAATGTCTTAACTGCTTGAATGCTATGGTGATGAAAGCTGAATGGAGCTGTGGTGTGGACACAAGACTGACTTGTAAAATAGAAGCAGAAGTATGCATGTAACCCAAATCGGCCTCTAGAGCAGGATGAAGTCAAAACTTTAGAAGTAAAAGGACACCACTACAGTCTAAAGAGAGTCATAACATTGCTCACACACATGCAAGCCTCACAGAGGATTTCATAGTTGAAATATGTATTTGTTAATTTGTGACATCTGACAATGGCTTGACAGTTGGCTTGAAGTTTTTAAACCTGCATTAACTGAATTTTTTTGTCCACGTAGGGTTATTGGAAACAGTCTGCAACTGAATAAACATGACATTCAATCCACATTTAAGTTGATATGTCGAACTAGTTAACAAACCTCAAGCAGATATTGAGCAACGTTAGCCTTCATTTGGAGTTTTCTGGCCCACAGGGAAATATTTTAAGCTTAGACTCTTTAGTAGCTAAATGTTCCACTATGTTCACCAATCACTAACTTCTGTTTTGTGCAGGGAGTGTACAGTAGGGTTTTCAGTGGAAAACAGCTGCCCGTTGCAGCTGAAATGACACTATGAGGGCTCTGTTGTAGCGAAAAGGCCCAAAAGTCTGATGGCAATTATCTGTGGGTTTGTCACTAAGAGCAACCCCTTTCACATTATACATAGTAATTTGATCCATTATTATTCAAAAAAGATCAATATAATCATTGTGTTATCAAGCTGTACAATTTGTCTTTTCCAAGTATCAGAACACATGCAAAGAGAGAGAGAGAGGATATCATAATGTCCACTCTAACCTGCAAAAACATCTGGACATGATATCTGCTGCCACTTCTCAGGAATGACACAGGAGGAAAACCAAGAGTCCCACCCTTGCAGCCCATGTCTCCATTCTCCTGATCTTTGCCATCACTGAATATGTCAGACCTTCATGAAAGATTTCACACAAAATTATCCAGTCAAGGTGATATCGATTATAATCTTACAAATAAATCACTTGGGGAACACAGCTTGGAGACAGCTCTGGACAACACAGTGTAAATTGGCCCCTGATGGCAACAAGCTGCTCTTTGCTATAAAAAAAGACATTTCAAGCACAGAACACTGAGATGTTGCCAAGGCAATGACATGAATCACTTCTTGTTTTTCTGGTATTATTTGAAGATGCTATTCACAGGTTTCTCTTATCCTTTTTCTGCAAGTAAAGTGATACTCCCGCCGGTCACTACCATAATCATAGCAACAGTTATCCTATTCCTTTATGTATTCATGGGTTTGTTGAACATTATATTCTGCCTTTGGATTACACAAAGGATTCAACACAGATCTGAGTACAACGTGAAACAAACCCAGACACACAAAACCACACACACATATTAGTTTTACTATCATTATCAATTCAGGAACCAAAAGTATGCAAAGTACTTTTGAGTGAAAAGCTTTGACTGTCATAGACTACACAATTTGTGTCCAACACAAGTGCCAAAAGCAGTGCAGAAGAACACAATATGCATTTTGAAAAATTTAGATGCTCTTTCAGATTCCAGATTTGGTGTGGTTGAACTTCCCCTCACCTCCAGAGGCAGGGACATAGCAGAAAAAACAAAGAGCGGGCCAGGGGAAATTCCTGCCAGGGATCCATGAGTGTCTTAATACCACAGGAATGCACAAGTTGAATTGACATGACTGTCATGACAACTACAGATAAACCTAGGTCGTCCCAGGCTGCATTATGGTTGCTTCTGGTGCTGTTTGTTCTTGTTAGTGAATAGCTGCAGACATATCAGTATAATGTGTTTGTTTTCAGTTTTATCACATTGCTACACAAAGACATACATTTGTAAAAGTATTTGTTTGTTTATAGCAATCAAGCCTTTAAGAAATCATCACAGAATGCGTGTGGTCTCTTAACAAGACTTGAATTATGTTGACATACTTACAAACATCAAAACAAAATGAAAATCATTTCAATCTTATTATCTATTTCCCCGAAAGAAAGCAAACAAGCATTTCTTTTCCAAAACAAAGCAGTATTTCATTAAATAATCAGTAATTTAGGCTCAAACAATGATCAAATGTAATATTTGCAATGTTGTAATGGTTCTGCACACAGAGAAAAGCAGGACTCAGAGGCAGAGTTGAAAGCAATAAACTGTTTACTTGTAAGAAGTTCAAGACGGAGTTCTGCAACAGGTAATCTGTCAGCGAGGACAAACAAAGCTGGCATGGGGCAGACAGGCAGAGAGGGGAACAGGCTGCGGTCAGGAATGAAGGCTGGGCTGCTAGTACATTAGATGATCTGTCCAAGTGTTGGGAAAAAGGGCTGGTATATATATATATATTATGCAGGGGAGCTAATGGGGGATGGGGAACAGGTATGTTAGTGAGTAAGGGGATAAGGTGACTAGGAATGTTGGGAACACACTGAGGGCAACTACAGGGCAGGTGGGGAATGACAAGAGAGCTTAATGACTAAACAGAGGCAGGCATGTCAACTGCAACTGCTGGGTGGCGAATTTTGTTACCTTTGGAGAGAGAGAAGCAGGCTAGCTCTTCCCCCCTTTTTCCAGTCTTTATGCTAAGCTAAGCTAAGCTAACCGACTGATGTCTGTAGTTTTATATTTACCACTTCAGCCTTCTGCCAAAAAAGCAAAAAGACATAGTTCCCAGAAATGTCACTCTATTTCTTTAAATAACAATACTTATTCCATAGGGAAGATTCCAGTCATTTCAATGCTTAATCACAATTTAATGCAATATATTAAGCAAAAATATGTAGTTTTTTTAAGCGTTATTACTGTTTTATTTGCTGCTCACTCTGGAGAATTTTCTTTATAAAAACTATTATATCACAAGCTGTCATACCAAAAGTAAAACTTAATCCTAGAGTAACAACAGTTACTGTAATTAATGAGTTACCCACAGGACAGGTTATTTTACTCAAGGGAAATCCACCCTAATGAACCACTAACAGCTTTTTTCCAGTACTAGACCTTACATAACCCAATGAGGGAACACCCTGCCACAGCCTGAAAAACAACATTGATTTGTTACATTGCTGAACTTCATCGCTGGGCGGATCTTCTCCAAAACTGCCAGTGTTTCTATTTGTCTCGCAGATAGTTTCTGCATCAGTGAGAAAAAGATTTGTCAAGGCTCGTATGGATTTCTGGTTTACTTTGTGCTGCATAACTCCCTATCATGCCTCCATTCCTGTTGATAGAGTGGCTCGTGAAATCTGTTGGCAGTGGGCCCATTGATCCTTGCTCCTCAACTGCGATCCATATTTTTTGTATTCTATTCTTCTCTCTCAGTGCCATGGGATGTTTCCTGCCAGTGAAGATAAAACACAAATACCTTCCTCTATGGAGCTGTTCTTCTGTGTTCTGTGCCCAGACTTCAGGAAACCAGCAGGAGCCAGGTTAAATGCTCTATTAATCTCTGAAATCTCTCAAACTTTTATTAGCCTTTCATGGATAGCACTATGGATAGCACCATAACTTCAATAACATTTTTAATGCAATGCTGTGCATAACCCAAGTTACAGTGGCTTGTACCAGTATATCTGTCCCTTTCCAGCAGAGCAGTACTGTATAGCAGAGTCCATTATTAGCTGCTATACATGCTGGCTATCTGCCAGGCCCCTCTGGTAAGCCACTCAAAGAGGCCAGCACTAGCCAAAAGCCTGAAGCGTTCCCATGCCGAACAAAAACACATCAGCAAAGTCAATATTAGCCTTTTATGCTGCCAACCAGCAGCAGGAAAAGCAGCGTAAAAGGAGTGAAAATACCTCAAAGGATATCTAAAGGCTGAATGAAATCACTTAAGATAGTAGGAACGCTGCCACAACAAAACCTGAAGTTTGGTGAAGCGCTCCCGTAGGTCTGTGGGTCTCCAGGGGGCTGTAACCCATCACAATTCCGTCCATTCTCTGTGTGAGGTTAATTGGACAACACTTTTTCAGGATGTGTGTATAGGTCTTTAGACTCAAACTGCAATTTCCCCTGATAACGGCGCTCACATGTTTCACTGCCAGGACTGAAGACTCAGAAGGAGTATAAAGTCAACAGCAATCCAAGCTATGATACTCTTACAGTGACAGGCATCATAAATTTGTGTTATCGTCTGACGATTCAAAGAGTAACTTTTGACTGTCCTTCTGTGTGCTGAATGTAGAAAGAGTTATAGTGGTATGGATTGATATTTTTTTTACTTGATAAACAGCAGGGAGAGCACAATACCTTGCATCGTGCCAAACACAGGCTCTGGCTTTATTGCATTATGAAATTTTAAAGTTGAGAATTTCATCCTTTGCTGAATTCACCCTGTGGGGTTGTTAAACTATGGTCTCGTTGCTAAAGAGATCTCAGTAGCTTTCCCAGATTGAAGAAAGTAGTCATATAAACAATAGGTAAACTGGAGAGGAAAGCCACCAGCCGCTTTTATTTTGAATAAAGCTGACATTTAGTACAATGACTGAAAGGCCTTAGCATTAGATGCTTTAGAAATTACCCCTGACATTAGGTGACAATTATCTGCGTTTTGTGAGTCATCTGCCTGTCTAATATCTAAAACACACCACCAAGGCAACAAGTTTAAAAAGGGTAATAGTCCTTTCTATACTTAATTCTTTTATTTTGGTACTTGGTGGATTTTTCCTGATAGTTATTCATAGCTTTGCTTTTTATCCGCACTGCCAATACATTCTGCACTCAGTCACAGCTGCACATGTCTAATCCAAGTTGTTCTCATACTTTCTGTGCATGCACCCGCCCCCCGCCCCCAAAGCAGAAAAAAGTCACGCCCCGCACCATCCCTACATTACTTATTCAATCATTGATCACATATAGCAAAGCTGCTCATTAAAAAAAGATAAAAGGAAAGTCCCAGCCAGCATGATAGCATCAGCAAACTCCTTTTCTCTGCATAAATCACATTCCTTTAACTTAGTTTCACTCCATATTTTTCCCTTGGTCATCCACGCCCCCCTTGCCCCCCTGTGCCCCAGCAGGTGCGTGGTGCTTGCCCCAGGTCAGTTTGAGAACCTAATCCAACATGCAGAGCATTGTGTGTTAAACTCTTACACACAGATGAATGTTGGTACAGTTCACAAATGAGTTTGTCTTAATAGCTGTAGGAGGTTTGAGCTTTCAGTTGTGTTAATCACATGACAACCTTGTGTGTAACTGTTTGTTGATATTAAACATTTTATGATTTTGTTAACTTGTTTTTATTGTGGAAGATTTTTCTCTTTGCCAGTTAAACTTGATTTGAATGAATAACATCTCAAAGTCTGAATGTTTGTCTTGCCTGCGTTCAGTTCACTGTGAACTGACTGTCAGTGGTTCACTGACTGATCTCTGCTCCCTGCTCCCTGGAGTCAGCTGGTCAAATCCTGTCCAGAGACTATTTAGCCTCAAACACAGGAAGACAGAACGTCATGGAGAGTTAGTGTGTGTGTTTGTTCAAGTTTGAGAACAAGTGTATATGTTTCAACTTGTATGTGCGTAACTGCATCTGAGTGCATCCCGGTTATCTATCTTGCTGCTGCTGAGATCCCTAAATGAGTCTTCACCGAGGACAAGGATTTTGGAGATACTCCACTCCACAGTGGGTCCAACAGCTGTTGGAAAAACCAGATGGGGTCAGGATTCATGCTAACATTTGGATCATATGATAGTGATAGGCATGTTTCTCACTTTTTTCATAATGTTATTTTCTCCAAAGACGAAGGACACTCAGTGCCAAACAGTTTCCTATAAATGTTCTTTTTTCCCCTCACAACTGAGTAATGCTCTGCAGCTGATGTTTGTGTTGTATTCTAAGCACTACCAGCAAATTCAACTCTTCCCAGCAGAGCAGAGAATCCTCATTTCTGAAGAGCTTGAACAAATGCTTTCTTACTCTCAGATTTGTTGCCAGATTTGCCTTAGTTTTGTAAGGCTTTAATACTGTGTTTGCATCGTGTTTGTATGAAAGTATCAGGGAAATTAGTTGTGATTTAGGCTGTTTGATAGCTTAAAGCATAAGATGGCAAATACAGGATTACATCAGTTTGAAAGAAAAAAAGGAAATAAATCTATAAAATATCAGACATATATAAAAAAATCTCTCTGTCCAATCTCAGAAAGTGTATTTTATTAGAACTGGATTTCCCGTTTTCATAAAGCAAACCCCTACACTCGAGGAGCACATGTTGTGAGAAAATAATAAACCCTGCTGTGTTCTTTTTCAGCAGTCCCCTTGAATTCACAATCTTCAAATATTAAAGATTAAATCAGGTGGATTAGATTTTTTATGAAGTCAGGAAGTAAGCTTTGCTCATATAAACCTACTTGGTGGGCTACTGGTATTAAATCTCCCAAAAATATTCAGAATAAATCCGTTTTTTTATTCTTTCATAACCCCATGCTGTCATTTTGAAATGTCACTGGTGCCCCCTGTGGTCTCATTTCTGCCCCTTTGAAGTGACACTCTGTCCCCCATAAAGCACTAAATTATGACCAGTGGAAGGGTCCATTTCTCCCTAGAGGGGGTTTTCACAGGCAATTACAGTTGTATGTTGGCCACTGGTGCTCTGAAGTGTGCTGTGGTCAGGGGACATAAATTTGAGGTCATGTCAATGGATACACACTGGGACATAAACAGATTTAATGCTGTTTAAATAACTGACATAATTATGTTGATGACACTAGTGGATTTGGACATGTAAAAAGAGAAGGACCACATCACTGATTTTAAATCTTGTTTTTATGTACTTGTAATGGTGTGATAAAACACTAGAAAGTAGAGTCAGTCTAATGTAGTTAATAATTACAGGTCTCACAGTGAGTCTTTGCTGCTACTGGGAATGCAGTATGTGAGTTCATCATCATAATGAAAAGTCTTTCTAGAAAATCCAGTGAGCAATGACAGGTATAATGGGCCACGTTGAACATTCTCATAATAAGCCTACAGTAAAACCTTAAATTCATGAGATCTTGTGATTTGTAGCATTTCCTTCTCGTCTTTGTGGATATCTTGCCATCAAACATTCACCCAATGAAAGTTTGCGTGTTGAGCATCCACACTGAAGGCACACACCAACACAAACTCCGTGTGACCCCCCACTGTGGCAGGGAAACAAACTCGATTGGGAGCATTAACCTAGCGGAGGGAGGTAGCACCCACCCCACCCATCCCTTTCCACTTACGGACCCCGACCACAGTGACATAAAGTCCAGGAAGGGAAAGGCTGCAAGGACACATGTTCAAAACTCTCCTTCCGACCATCACAAGAAAGTGGTTTATCGCTATCTGTTTGCTCAGGAGGCTAGAGTCAACTGCTGGAGGGAAGCAGAAGGAAGGTTTCAATCAAGATAATACATGAAAAGTTTGGATGTGTACCAAGTCTTTAATAATCTACCACTGGAGCAAGAAAAAACAGAGCGGCCCTGTATCACTTCCTGTTCCTGCCTTCTACGGCAGAGGTTAAAGGTCACCCAAACCCAACTTATCTGAGCTCACATATTGCTGAATGCAAATGTGCACATCTTGAAGAACACTTAAAGCACACACACAGGAATTCTTTCCTATATCTAATCAACACACAATTTCCCCGGCAGATTAGCAATTGTGATACAGGAGGCTGTTGTGTTTTTGAGTGGGTTCTTCAGTTTGACTGAGCTTGCTATTAATTTACCAGGTAATGAATTCATAGTCCGTAAATGATGCACTTCAAAAGACTGTTAAACAAGTTCAAACATGTTTAGTACATGCTGTGGTGTAGCTGTTAATTAGCCAACTGTAAAGGCTAAATCTAAACCTCCAGGGAAACAATTGAAAGTGCTGATGATTTGCCAACTTAGTGAAAAAGTGCTGATACCATGTGGGAACACGAGATGAAAAAAACCCCAACAAATTTTCATTTAAAAGAATGCTCTGACTGAAATATAAACAATCACATTAATTAGCAGTTCAACAGCCAGAAACTCATAAAAATGGAAGCTGCTAATACATATGAAAATGAACACACGCTCATCTAGTAGACCGGGAATGGAACTGATTAGTCTTCAACTTTCCAACAAAAGACATTTTTAATTGTCTTCACAGATGACTGAGATGCAGGAACGCATGTAACGAGAAATCTTTCATCCACAAGCTCATTAGGACCACAAAGCCATACATGCTGTGAAGAAGTACAGTACATACACACACTTAAGGATTTTGATCCTCCAAATAAATTCTGAAATTCTTGCCATTAAATCTGGAGGGGCCCACCCTATACCTCTAGTAAGATGAGATGGCATTACAGAGAAGCAATGGCTTTATTTATGTCTTTATACACAATGTGTTTATTTAAAAGAAGATTTATAACTTAGAATAACTGAAAACTGTGCGTGACAACATGAATGCAATGTGTATTTTGAGAATATTCATGGTTTTGTTTACAATTCATATTTCTCAAAAGTGCTTTTTGTTTTCTCCTACACATATCAATATCCTCAGGAGCCTTCGTGAATATATGTTACAGTACAGTACTTGTTATTCTGGAGTGTCAAAATGAGAATATGTCACCACTGGGCAATAGAGAACAGCTTGACAGCCTCCTGAAAATGACTGCGAGTCACATTCCTGAGCTTCCCTCCCTAAAACAAAAAAGGTGTCTTTAATGGGGACCTCCAGTAAACAGAAGCCTGTGGTTGACTGTAATGTCATGTGCTTGGTGTTAGAGCTGTTTACAGTAATGTTGAAGAATGTGTCTTAAATGTCAGCTGCAGGAAAAAGAATGACGCTTCTTGAAGACAAAATACAAACTCAACCAGGTTGGTGTGATTCATCAACCTTGAGTGTGACCTCTGTGGAAATACACTATTCAACCACTCAGAATAATGTTTCACTCATCTTAGTTAAGGAGATAACTGTCAGTTAATGAGCTGCAGTGAATCTTCCTTGGACACCCCCATCAACCTTGCTCTCAATAACAGAGAGACACCATAAAGTACTTTTGTATGGACAGACTGAGCCCCTTGCAGCTGTGGCACAGGTTCACAAAATGACTGTCAAAGCCGAAGCGTTTTTTTTTTTACTACCTTCCTCCGAGACTCTTGAGGCCCCAGTTCTTTGCGACGCCAACTTACTTTGCCTCAACCCCGCTCAAAAACTGCATATATCATCTTCCTGTCGGCCAGAGTACGCCGTGCCACCAGTGTTTCCATCATTGCCGCAGTAATGCAAAACGTGGGTAAAACTCATAAATGTCAGATTCTGTTTAGCCAATCTGGGTATATGAGTGTGGCTCTTTGTGGGCTGAGCTTCAGCAGAGCGCTGCAGAGGCTTTTTAAAACCTCAGCCATCTGCTTCTTATAAATCACAACAACTTACACACTCATCTGAAAAACATTCATAGCATTTCAGTGGACTGTGTCCAAGATGAGGTGACAAACAGATCTGACAAAGGACAACTTGAACTAATGTGCAGTAAAGATACTGTAAGCTATATCTCTGAAGAGCTATAATGACACCAAACTGTAGGAGATAAAATAGGATTACGTGGGCATTATGGGACATCTGGGACTAATTCACACTTGCATATTCCTTATCGACTCACCATACCTTAGACATCAGATGATAAAATTGGTATGATATCACAGTTGTTACATCATTGCATTATTCAGGACTAAAGCATTTTATACACCCGCTCTAAAGTTTCTTTTTTTTTTTAAAGGCCCTATTATGGATATTTTGTCTATTTTATTTGTTAATTAAGTTTGTGTCAAGTATATGGCATTAAAGCCTTTCTAGTTCTACTGGCATTTGTTTTATTTCTGTAAGAGGCTTTCTTTTGAGGATTAGATTCATCACAGGTCTTTGGCAGACAATAGTAACCCTGCAGGCTAACCTGTTCTCCATCCAGCCAACTGCTTGAATCAATAAAACCTATTTTTCTAAAGCTCAGACAACTTTACAAAGAATTCAAAAGGCTTGGCAATTTCATGCCTTTTACACCATTTAGTAAACTATGTTCCACATTACTTAACGTGTCCTATGAAAACAACAGACTGATTACAAAACTGTGTCCCATATTACCCAACAAACCTAACCTATTACTCAGCCCAAAATAAATTAGACTGTGTTCACAGAAATCTGTAATGACTTCTCAGGAAATGGCTTTGCTATTATTCTTTATCATAGTATAAAAAAACAAGAATTGCAGTTTGCAGGAATATGTTGCAACTAACTGCAGGGGAATAAAAATGTTATGGAAAAAAAACCAAGACCATTTATGCGCCATATTACTTGAATCTCCTCCTCAATCAACACCCATTCACATTAAATCCACTGTGAAGGGCCGAGATGAGAGTCCATTACACATATGAGATTTGCGCCATCTAGTGTCAAAAGTCTTGTTTTGAAGGCGGAAGTGTGAGGCCAGAAGAGTTGCACCAAGTTACCCACTGACACCTGGAATCAGACCGGTAGTGACTAAAAGTTGCCTTCAAAATAAAACTATATTTGAGAGGAAAAAGTTGACAGGAAAAGAAAATCACAAAATAGAACCGATGAATGAAAAATCATTCAAAACTATCATTATAACAAATATTAAATGAACTCCTTGTTTGACCTGAAAGGTGGTGGATGCAAAAGCAATGTTTCCTTTTTATTCTTATAGGCCTACTTGCA
Source organism: Morone saxatilis (assembly GCF_004916995.1). Taxonomy (NCBI): domain Eukaryota; kingdom Metazoa; phylum Chordata; class Actinopteri; family Moronidae; genus Morone; species Morone saxatilis. Next base: position 15,659,104 of record NW_023340095.1, on the reverse strand, counting down.
CTGAGAATGGATAATTTATTTATTTTTGTTGGCAGCTCCCAATAATGGTACAACAACAACAACAAGTGTTATTTGTATAACACTTGCAAGCAGTACACAATGCGTTTCATTGTAGGGTTACATCTACTGACAGTATATGGCGAACATAACAACATAAATAAAGAACTGCATATAAAGGCAACCATACATTCATCTGTCCTATTAGAAGAAGAGAAGAAGAAGATATACTTTATTGATCCCCTAGGGAGAAATTGTTTTTTTCACTCTTTTTTTATACACACACACACACACACACACAGGCTGAAATGCACACTTCATGCACATGTGGACATGCAAAGGGGAGAGATGGTGGAGTGATGGGGCTGCCGCGTTACCAGCGCCTCATGAGCAGGTTTCGGGGTTAGGTTCTTGCTCAAGGCACTCGCAGTGCACAGGGGTGAAATGGCACCGGCGACGCC
>NW_023340095.1:15647619-15658546 GCF_004916995.1 Morone saxatilis | reverse complement strand
TGGTGGAGTGATGGGGCTGCCGCGTTACCAGCGCCTCATGAGCAGGTTTTGGGGTTAGGTTGCCTTGCTCAAGGGCACCTCGGCAGTGCACAGGAGGTGAAGCTACCAGTCCAAACTCTATATTTTGAGGTCTGTGGGACTTGAACCGGCGACCCTCCGGTTTCCAAACCAAGTCCCTACACACTGAGCTACTGCCGCCCGTTAGAACGTATATGGTCTATCCTTATGCATTTATGGTGAGCCTGGCATTTTATCCAACATATTCTTTTTTTAAATAGCCACATGTCAGCTAGTGTTCAGTATTCTACACATTTTAGTCGTTTAATAGTTTTTATTTTGAAGGCTGTCAGCGGAAGCAGTACTTTACGTCGTGGCTGACTTAACCTGTTGTGTTAGCTGCCGGGCTGCATGCGGACAGTAGCAGCGGTGAACAGCATGGCTTACAGTGCGAAGATCGGTCCGTCCATCCTGAGCAGCGACCTGTCCTGTCTGGGCAGCGAGTGCGTCCGGATGATGGAGTGCGGGGCGGACTACCTGCACCTGGACGTCATGGACGGGTCAGTTCACCTGTACTAACTTAGACCAGCTAGCATGCTAAGGGCTAGCAGCGCCCAATGGGAAGTTCAGTGGGTGAGAGCTAAAGTTGGCTAACATCAACAAGCTAAGCTAGCTGGCCAGAAGTTAAGCCGGGGGAAGTCAATATTTATGTAACTGGGTTTATCTGGTTTAGATGTGTCATTGAAGAGGCCTTACAGAAACTGGGTGTATATTTTTAACAACACACTTCTTCCTTCTTCCTGCTGCTTGTTTTTGGTGTTTTATCTTCCTCTGCACTTACGCAAGACGTTAGTTTGCGGTTGTTTGTGCAAGACGAGTCAGTGTCATCACAGCTGGTAGGTAAATGTGTGTTTTTGTTCCCCCTCTGCAGGCACTTTGTCCCCAACATCACATTTGGCCACCCCATGGTAGAGTGCCTCAGGAAGTCAGTAGGCCAAGACCCTTTCTTTGGTGAGACAAAATCCCACACATATAATCAAATCCATAACTCAGTTATCCCATTAAACTGAGTCCTGAATGGCTCTGCTGTGGGGTGCAGTAATGTGACAGTGTTGATGTTGCAGACATGCACATGATGGTGTCTCGGCCGGAGCAGTGGGTGAAGCCCATGGCTGCAGCGGGGGCCAACCAGTACACGTTCCACATAGAGGCCACCACCAACCCTGGAAACCTCATCAAGGAGATAAAAGAGAGTGGCATGAAGGTGAGACAATGCTCCTGCACAGTGGCCTTGATTCATAGAATGTAACGGGTGTAATGAATCTGACGGTTTATTTAAGAAAGCACATGTTGGAAAGGCTTGTCTGAAAAATGCATGTTAGTATTTGTATGACTTCATACAGTATTTAATCTCTTCACGCTAACACTGTGTGAGTTTTGCAGGTGGGTTTGGCCATAAAGCCCGGTACTACTGTTGAGGAGCTGGCACCCTGGGCTAACCAGATCGACATGGCTCTGGTCATGACTGTTGAACCGGGTTTTGGAGGACAGAAGTTCATGGAGGACATGATGCCCAAGGTAAAGACAAACCACAGGTAGAGGGAAATATTTGAATGAGATACACAGTCACAGTGGAGTACGTGCAGCTTACTGTTTCGATGTTGTGCCGCAGTAAGAAATCAGACTTAAAGTTAGAGAAGTGTGCGTCATTGAAATCACCGGTATGGCAATAGTTCGCTTTTACCTAATGAATACCTCAAAGTGTGTCACTTGTCAGTGTCACATATCAGATGTGCAGTGCATTGACCAAATTGTACTGTTACAGTTATGGAGAATACATAAACAAGTTGACCTTTGTGACAAAAAGAAATACTTTACCAATTCTCCTTGAGCTGCTCCGGTAACGGATGCATGCTCCATTCATTGCATCTTGTTAGGGGAGGACACAGAGCTTAGACAGCGGGTCGGTGATCTGAGACCAAGCCAAGCAGAGCTGCCTTCAACCGAAACAGTTGTGGGATAGTTTAAATAACGTGTATCCAACAATTTAGATATCTTAGTTATCTCATTAGACTAACTATAGTTTCTTTCACATTTCTGCTAAATAGTAACAATACAGCTAAGTACCAGGAAATGTTTCACTTTCACAGAGACTCACATTCTGTGCAAGTTTCTGCTCAACCACAGTATTACACAAACTGGTATTACATAAGTACTAAATAAAGATGAGTTTCAGTTTCAGTGCTCTCCTCTCTTAAATGTCTATAACAGTTCACGGCCCAGATAGAAGTGCTGGTTCACCAAAGCACAGCAGTTTTGTCTGACTAGCATTTCAATTTCTAAATGTGTTTGATTTAATCCGCAGCACTGTGTCTCTTTTTGCAGTCCTATTACAGCTGAAAATCGTGTTTCAGAAATGGCGTTCTCTTATATTTCTGTGCATGTGACTCAGGTGAGCTGGTTGAGGAGTCAGTTCCCTTCGTTAGACATTGAAGTGGATGGAGGGGTCGGCCCTGACAGCATTCACAAATGTGCAGAGGTAACAAATATCAACTAATAGAATAACCATCTTAAAATTAAAATCACATTTTGTGTCCGCTGACAGTTCATGTGTGCTCATGTTTGCTTCAGGCGGGAGCCAACATGATTGTGTCAGGCAGCGCTGTGATAGGCAGCGACGACCCTCGTTCTGTCATCGCCCTCCTGCGCACCGCGGTGGCCGAAGCAATCCAGAAACGTTCCCTGGACCGCTGATAATTCCGCTTCGTCGAAGCTCTACCTGCCCGTCCCAGCAACACAACACAGCGGCCAGTGGAACAGACATTTTTTGGGGTAGGGGTCGGTGGTTATGGTCGGAGCAGGGGGGGCTTCTGTGGAGGCGATAGCTGACGGGCAAATCCAAATCCAAATCACTGTTCGATGTAAGTGAAGCTCCACCGGGCCTCTGCAAAACTTTCTGAACTTTATCCTGTGCTGCCACAATCTCCTCTCTGAACACATAACCCAAAGTGAGTCTCAAAGTGAGACAACCATTTGGAGGTGGGAGCTGAGGCAACACCGATTTCACATCTGTAAACATTCCTGAGTATTGTTTGATTTACCCTGTAAGTTGGAAGTATAAATTAATTATGCAAATAAAATGGCCCGAGGAGCACCGCGTTCTCAGATGGAAGTCAGTTTTCTTTTTCCATCGGAGATCATCTTGGCTCCTTGGCTTTTGCTGTTTTCGTTGAAATGGACCATTCACAGGCAACTTAACACTACTGAGCAAAAATAATGTACACTTCTAAATTCCATGAGATTTGGTTTTGCTGATTAAAAAGACAAATGAAGTGAAGTGTGAATTCTTTGCAGTTTGACCTTGAGTGTCGTTCATACTATTTAATTGAAAAAGAAAGTTGGCAGACTAATGAATACACAACAAATTACTGAATTAAGCCCCTTGATCTTTTACCTTCAGGTTGGCAAATGCAGTATGGGGTCCTGCTAATTCTCACCGACGTGGTTGTACGCCTACAATCCAGTTGTATACCATGTAATGTATGTATTTAAAAGGGGGGGCATACAATATTTTGATTGACATTTGTTCAATTAATAGATTTCAAGACAGTGAAACCGGAACGACGACCAATATTTAAGAGAGCTGTAAACATCATAACTATAGTCCAACAGTGTAGAAAATTCACTGTACTGTTGATTATTTATGTTTAATACTGAGTATATGCCTTTTATGCTACTTTATTTTTCTATTTTACTACATTTCAGAGGGAATTATTGTACTTTTTGCTCAACTACATTTATTTTATTTGGCAGCTACAGTTAGTAGTTACTACTCGATTCATTATTGTAGATTAAACTACTCAACAGTACAATATAGTACAAAATACATCAGTAAAAGGCTTCAATAGTATAATCTTTAATATAACACTCCCTTCTTCAGTACTTTTACTTAAAAGTTTGAATTATGGACATGACTACTTAAAATATAACCCAAGCTATGTTACTGGCTTTTACTACAGTTTCCTTTTTCGTACACTAGAGGGCGAGTTTGGACAAAAATCCCTATAGTTTGGGGGTTTCCTCGTCAATACAAGAAATGTAATTAAATTGTAAGCATCTATTATTTATTTGTAAGCATATCTACATATTTTACACAGCTCTAGATTAGAAACAGTGCTCTAATCTATAATGCAGTCAACATCCACTGGGTGAACAACGCTACCAACACTGCTGCAGAGGCCATAGACTGAGTGCTGCTGTAGAGCGGCACTGCTGAGAAAATGTTTTTGGCAAAATGACTTGAAAACTGTTTATACACCAAGTAAATCATATGCAGTAGTGGTGCCACAGACAATTTAGTTGGAAATGGGAGAAATCCAAGTTCGTGAGCAGGGTGAATTTTTGGGAATCAATATGTAACATTGCATTAGTTGAGCCGGACTGGAATGTAGAAACCTTTTCCCGAGGACACCCAGAAAGACACGTCTATAGTATCTCTCATCTTTTTGTCTGCTGAAAGAATTCCTCCTGTCAATGAGAATCACCCATGACATACTTCAAACTGCAAGCAGCTCGCTCTCAATAATGCAGCACATGTCTTGGAGGCAATTCACAGACCCATTGAAATATTGATGCCTAAAATCTGTATTTTCATTTCAACTTCACGTGTAATGGCAGATAATGTCATCTTTTCTGCTCATCGTTGTATATGTGTATATGGTTCGTATACAGCGCGTGCATGTTACAAGAGTTTGTGTATAATACATGCGTTTGTACATCATGAGGGAATCTCCTGTGACCGATTTCTGTTCTAATGGAAGATGACAGACGATTTGTATGCCTGTGTCACTGCCGCCTTGCAAAAGACAGGGACACAATTCAGTGTGAGGGTGTAGTCAGCACCTACACATGCTCCACACTCCTTAAGCCATGTAGCAGTCTCATAATCAGCTAATTGACAGTTTTTCTCCCCAGATTATCTCGCACTGTTAACACGCTGTTTGTTGATTTAATATGAAATTAAAAATGCAGAGAGGGAAATATGAGCAGCACCAATGGCAGACTTAATGTATGAAGAGTACAGTGGGAGACACATATCTCACATGCTGGGCTTTAACTTATACATCAAAGTCACTCATGAAAGACTTCCCACTCTGGTGCCATGACAACCACATCCACAGGTAGTCATTCGCGGTTAAAAGCAGTAATAGGTCTGTACATCAGCACTTGGCCTTTCCTCCTGGTCACGTGTGAATCGCCTACATCTGTCATGGCGTCATGAATGGCATGTACATAAGAATACACACACAGGGAGAGGTAGAAATGTAGAGAGAGCGCCAATATTTAAAGTCCAGAAAAAAGATTTTACACCAAAAATTAGTCAGACAGACATTATGTATAGCTTTTGATCTTCAGAGCACTGCCGCGAGGGGAATGTCTCAGTCCCAGGCAGAGATGTGTGGAGACTTCAACAGAGTACCACAGGGTGTACAACCACCCAGTGAAGGCGGTCAGATCACCAAAACAGCAGGTCCCCCTCAAAGGCCGTCTTGATGCACCGCAGGAGCTACCACTACTCACCCACAGGAACACACACCACCACTACAGGGAACAGGGTTTGAGTAAGAGTAAAATCCATGTGAAACTTTCACACCAGGATCTCAAGCATTCTGATACCAGTATCTTTACCCATATTCATGTTCATGAGAGATGAATCACTGAATGAGAACCCTTGTAGGCTATATTATATGTTGTCAAATATTCAATAGGCCTATCCAAAGATACAGTTTGAAGTAGCTGTTCTTCCCAGGGGAATGTGGTTTTTACACCCCACCCCCTTTTTTTTTCTTTTCTTGCACTTTCAGATGCCATTTATTTTGTTCCATCTATTCCCTGATGGATTCTCTTTGCCTCCATTACTCACCCTTCCCCCTGTCTGGGATCATTATATAGTAGAATTATATCTTTCTGCTTCTCTCCTCATCTTCAGCACTGAAGGCACATTAGTGAACCCTGCTTTGCCTGCTCCTACTCATTCATAATTACTTGGCATCCCACCGGAGAACAAGATGCACATCGCTGATTAGATCGCTGTTGTTACCACCTTTACTTATGCATAAAGGCATCATCTGATCGAATGTGCATAGTCTTATTAACAATTAAAAAACAACTTGCTTTGAATAATATTACAAAACATCTCTTTGCTTTGCCCTGCAGCAAAGTGGGCTACTGTACAGTATATATTACACCTATGATGGATAACTGAGCTGTGAAGGGGGCACAGGTCAGGCCAGTTGCTGCTTCTGAGCACCCTGTTTACTGTTGTGTAAAACGCCTAAAGGCAGAATGCGGTGGCTATATTATGAGCTTATCGTTTCTCACAGATGATAATTATTAATTTGCTTGCATGAATCTATTTTTATATAGCTGCAACTCTCCTCGGCAGGTCTGGCATGGATCCAAGGAAATTAAAATCAGTACTCCATCTTGTTGGATGTACAATATATGAAAGCCAGATCGCCATTTCACCATGCTAACGATGTGGCTCCTGGTATGACTACGTTGGTGGGTCCACCACTCTGGTCCAGACTGAAATATCTCAACAACTATGGGATGGATTGCAATAATATTTGGTGCAGATATTCATCTCCCCCTACTGGTGGATTGTAATAACTTTGGGGATCCCTTAATTTTTCTACCTATTGCAACTATCAGGTCAAAATGACCAAAACTACAGTAATCAGCAACTATCTGCATGTTAGAATTGTCATTGTGAGCCATAATACATCCGTATTGTGATGCTTAAACCACTGCTGTAAGTACAACCTCACAGAGCTACTAGCATGTCTAATAACTCTATATCCCTCCGTCTACTCCTGTTCACAGAAGCTATGTTAAATGACCTATGGTAAATCTACCCTTGGATAGTGAAAAGTATGTCTTGACCAAGCTTGAATATTAGTCTTATTAGGAAAGGTCAAGACAAAAAGGGCCTTGGCAAAATCTTCCTGATAAATTATAAATATCAGCAAGGTCATCCAACCTATCAGGTATTTAAATGTTCATTTAAATTCTCAATAAAAAACAAATAAAACAACGAATGCCTGGAACAGTTAATTAGCTCTGGATCTGAATCTCCAGGCTTTTACAGGGCCTAAGAGAATAAAGAGACTAAATGCAGCACTCCCAGGGGAACGTTGCCTAGTAGCAACCTTAGCATCAGTTTACTCCATCTTAGGCAGAACCAGTGGAAGTACACACACAGTTTTAGTGTTTATCAATTATGGATGAGATGAGAATATTCCAGTGTGCGTGGCAGTTTGTGTGTTTGTAAATTTGTGCATGTTTTTAATTCATAATAAATGATGTGGGACCCTCAGTGTTTTTGTTGTTTGGATGTCAGTGTCTTGTGTGTTTTGCGCTGCATGTGAAATATATTTTCTTGCCTGGAGTTTCCATAATAATCATCAACAACTTACTTTTTTCCAGCAGAAGTTACACAGATCACACAGCCCCGGAGACTACTCACTGCTGCTAATACATCACTGGCAAACTGTAGTGCCATTTTCAGCAGGACAGGTGGTACATCTGTTTTCCTACAACTGTTAGCTCACTATACTTAAATCATGTAGAGGCAAACCAGTACGCCACTCGAGATGTGACTCTTCCAATTTGTATATTAACAAGATATCTCACTGTTCTTACTGACTCACACTTTGATCACAGTGAGTCATAACACACAAAGCAGTGTGGTATACAAAGGTGAGTGCAACAAGCTGTGCACACGCCTCAAAAGACCAGTCACACTCTGCAAGCTGTTAATTCTGTAGCTCCTTATGTCTTCACCTCTTAGAACAGAACAACATATCTGTCCTGCTTATATATAGTGGATGCCAAGCATTGTGTTATGGTAAGTCAACATGGTTATACAAGAAATATTCCTTTCTGACAGGCCACTTGTATGTCGGTCCTTTATGGATTTTTCCTCTTTGTCCTTGTTATGACGCATCCAAGCTCACCACAACGAAAGCAGGAGAAAAAAAAAGTCATGTCTTTGGGCTTCCTCTCTCACTGGTAATAAATCATAATCTATTTGCCTGAATGCTGCCCTGCTGCTCTGGATCGTTAAATACTGTCTGTCCATGTGTGCCCTATGGTGTCTGCATCCTCGGCGAAGACTATGGATTTGTGGATGTTGGTTACTTTTATGCAAAATAGATCTTTCCTCATAGGGTGTGTGTGTGCTGGAGAAAAAGGAGACGGAACAAGAATCAGGGAGAAAGTGGGACAGGAAGATGGTGCTCAAAGGGGGAGGATTCTGTGTTTTTTGCATTCTGTGAAGTTGTGATGGAGCTGGCTGACAATAACATCAGCAATATCAGTGTGCCTGCTATCAGCACCAGTGGAATCAATAGATCTTTGAGTGTGGGGGCTCTTTCAGTCAAGACAGATTGTTTTGTCAAGAGTCGACCAAAAAGCTTTTGCATGGGAACCTGCATGCATCACAGCACCTAGCAAACAATCCAGTGACACCACAAGCAAACACCAAACTATGATTTTTCTTGCAGTGAATGCTGTTTTCCCTTTGTGTCACCGTGATTTATGGAATGGATGGCAGCATTTGTTCTTGGCTTCACTGGGTATGTGCGCATTAATATGAATTCATGGGAGAAGGAGTTAGAGAGAAGTTTACGAATGACATGGACTGGTGGGTGACTGCTTGGAAGTTGTGTGTGTGTGTGTAGGAGAGAGGGAGGAAGAGTGAGTAAGTCCATCTGCATTGGATGAGTTATGAATAGTGAAATGTGATTTGCTGAGGCTGTCAAAAAAGTGCCTGGTTGACTTGCAGGAGGCCCTCTAAGCATCATTTATCCTCTGACATGCTGACCCAACTTCTTCCCTCTCCCCAACTCAAGATACACACACAGACCCAACTGAACATGCAGAGTAAATACGTAGCTGTGAGACGTTGAAAACCCACACCGACTCAACAAGACCCTGCTACCTACAGGGAATTAACCTTGAGTTTATGGTTAAGACAGAATTAAATAGTTGGGAATGGTGCTGGTAGTTGTGAGAAAACTGGATTAATAACTCCAAATGATGCAAAATGCATATGGTTGAAAGGACAACAGGAAGATGCACTTAATGTATTTTATTGCAATAAACTGACAATAGCAAAGTGCCTTTTTAATGGTCACGATGGCAACTATTCGATAGAATAACAAAAGAAAAAAGGAAATAAACCATGGTCATATAAAAATACATCACTGAAAATAAAGCATCACTGGCTGAAACTGAAAACATCACCACAAACTATTTTACACCTAAATTCTGGAGCCAGCACACAGCCAATACATGCAGCCCTCAAAACGCAGCTACAACACTGTCAGAACGTCTGGAGGAATCTTGGGAGGCAGCTATGGATGGTAATAATATTATTACTACAAAAAACATCATTCAGAGTTCAACTGTTCAAGCTCCAGCGATAGCGGCAGCGCTCTGACACACACCGCGACCACGCCCTGCACTTCCTGGCTCAAGTCTAAAAGTCAAATGAATTTTGCATGAAGTAAGTGTAAGATTATATGTGATGTACACACTGAAGTTGAAGCAGCTGTTCAATGGCACCATTTACACAACCTGCATCTCTGGGAATGTTTAAGATTTATAAAAGGCATCATTCAACCGACAAACAAGCTCCCGTAGTTTTGCTCATGAAAAACTGAAATCAGCTCCCCATTAGCGTTTACTGCCAATGCAAATGGAGGTCAATAAGATATGCAACCATTACTGTCAAATCGCATAAGACCTTTCCAACAGCTCTATCAATTATTCCTGGTGATACTGGGGCCTGGAAATGCACACAAGAGCTTTCCTGCAGTTTTGATATATATACCTTTGACTTGCACTCGCAAGTCACATCAAATAACAACGGGAGGAAAAAGACTGTTTATAATGGCAAAAGAGAGGTAGTCCACACACTGAATACTGCAATTTAACGAGGCAACATTTCGACCACCAAGGTCTCTGTTGGGCACCCATGTGTGAGGAAAACAGGCCATATATACAGAGAAAATGACAACTCCACCTACAACGAGGAGATCACAAAAAACTAAGACTATTTACAAATTGATTTTCTCATGCACAATCACAATATTGTACATTTGTCAAAAATGTGTATTATACTGTATATAAACATATACCCTGCATAGGTTTTTAGTCAGTTTTAGCATAGTTGCCATGTGAGTTTGTGTATATAGTGGATAACGTTTTGGCTTATGTGTTCCTCAAATTCTTCTTGTCAGTTTCGGTTTTCTCTAATGTGGATGTTTGCCTGATAAAGACTTTGATGGTTGAGATGTTGCCTTATAACTACTTGGGAGTTTGCCATATTCACTGGGTGCACTACTTATCTTTTACCATGTGCTGCTTATGTCCGGCACCTTGTACCGAACTGAGGTTAAATGTGCACACCATCCTAATTCTCTGCTAATGATTATTTATCTACATCAATACTACTTTTGTGAAAACACTTGTAAACAGAAGGTTAACAACAAGTAGACGGGCAGCTAATCGATCGGTTCTTTTTTTTCCTTTTTGAAGACATTTAATTGTAGCTTAATTCACAACCACTGACTAAATAGCACCAGCCTTGGGCTGGTTATCTTCAAGAACAGTGCGGGAGGCTGAAATCTCAGAACTCAGTGGCTTGCGTCAGTATCGGCTACGTAATTTTTACATAAATCTGTTTAATGAAGTGCTGCATAAAAGCAAAGCATTAAAAAGACAACATGAAATGAATATGAGCAATAATATCAAACACAATCTCCACAACACCCATTCTTGAAATAGATTACTTCACAAGTTCAAGGGGCATCTGGAAATGGCAGTCAAATATTAAAAATGACGAGGGGCGGGGCTTTGTGTT
>NW_023340095.1:15643222-15647519 GCF_004916995.1 Morone saxatilis | reverse complement strand
ACCCACACCCACACCCACACACAGAGCAAAACAAACACTGTTGTTAACATAAAACAGGCAGCCACCAGGGTAGGAATTTTTAAACTGATCAACTGATTGACTAATTCAACACAGCAGTGAACGACAGTAAGTTCTGAAGGTGGAGTCCAGATCTGCTCCCTGGCATTGTGTTGGCTGGATCTGCTATGTGCACGAGGCAGGGGAGGGGAGGGGGGGGGGCCGGGACCCTCGCTTAGTCGACGGAGCCAGGGTGTAGGCTGAGCGCAGGTGGGTCCAGACAGGTGGGAGAGTAACTGAGGTGAGGTTCTTTAATCCACAGGAGGGGGGCGCCGTTCTTGCCTTCTTGGCTCTTGCTGTTGTTGCGGCTCTTGTAGCGCACCAGCAGCACAGCGATGAGGAGGATGCCGAAGATGGGGAAGGGGTAAAAGAAGACGAAGTAGAAGAGGGAGTCGTTGGAGCACACCACTGACTGGAGGGAGGACACTGTTGACAGAGAATAGAAAAATCTGTTTTTTCACAGATGCAAAAACCCTTCCTTGAAAGGGACCTTTTTTAGAAACTGTATTCTTTTTTTCATGACTCTTAGCATGTAGAATAAATTAAATTCATCTAGCTGTTGACACTGGTGAATGAATTTATTTAACATCTTTAAATTCAAGCACCGCTTTTGACACCATTAATTGCTCAACTTTATTGCTAAACAGTGGGTAACCATCTCTTGCCCTGCTTTTAACTGGGGAAGCCTAATCATCCAACGTAGGGTAGTGATGACATAATATCTATCTGAGAGCTCCTTTTATGGCCTATAATTTTCTCTAGTTACATACACTGTAACACAGAGGACATATTAGGATTGGGCAATATGACAATATTATATATACTGTGAAATGAAACATCCAAAGAAGCAGGAGTTAATTACACCTTGTGCTATCTCTGAAGAACATCTCCGGTCTTCAGTTGCCAGTATAATAACAGAAGACATGGATACAAGTATAGTGTTCATGTTTCTGTGTTCGTTTTCACCTACATTCAGAGAAGCTCAAAGGATTTATTTAATTACGGACTTACCTTGTTGCAGCACATTGACGATAGTGAACCCAGAGTTGTTGGTGGTCAGTCGGTACCACGCATTGCGAGGGTTGAGTAGCCACTCCTCCACATGGCAATAATATCGGCCTGCGTCTGTTGGCCGTGCTCCTTGAATGGTCAGGCTGTACTGGTCAGAGGTCATCCTCTCAAACTGCAGGCGGGAATTTGGCCCCGCCTCCTCTCTGGGACTGCAATTTCCATTTCCGAAAACGGCATCATGGCCGATGGAGAACACACACTCCCGCTCTCTCTCTTCCTCACCTGGCTGGTCCTCATCTTCCTCATCTTCAGAGCGCTCCACATACCAGGACACGGAAAAGCGGGAGTCTCGGGACGACTGGGAGGGAATGCTACAGCCCAATCGGATGGAGCCAGACTCTTCCACTGTCACGTTTGAGTCCATTTCCTCCACCTGCAGTCGAACCTCTGCAGAGGTCCAAGAAGATAAGAAAGAGAAACAGATGGGGTCAGAAAAAAGTGGTTATGTATTGAAATGTACAGAATTTCTTGGGGTATAGCAATCCAGTCTCAATGTTCACTCAAACTTACATTGACTGCTACTTTTCGAGAATCTATTTCAATTACAATTTTTTTTCTTGTTTGATAGTAGATCTAAATATCTCTGTGCTTTAGACTGTTGATCAGATGAAACAAGCTATTTAAAGATAGATAGATTGAAACTGTGGCAGGCATTTCTCACTGTTTTGACACATTCAGACATTTTAGGCACACAACGATGGAGAAAATATTCCAAATATTATATAATCCAAATATTCACTGGTTGCAGCCTTAATTTGAACTTCAAATTAACACCGCAAGCCAACAAATGATTCTGCTAAAAGGGACACCAAACTTTCAAAATGTAAACAAAAGACAAAAAATCCCACAGTGCTGCCCACAGCTATCACCAGTCTTTCCACTTTGCAGCAAGGTTAGATCCTACCCCAAGGATAGCGTGTCTGTCTGTATGGGTATGCTACAACCCTTCAGGGATGGTACAATGACCCAGTTTCACTGCAGTTAAAAAAGAAAATGGCAGTAAAGACCTGGCTTGCTTGGGCTCCTCTCACAAACAGTTTGGAATGGTCTTCTTGTTAAAGCAAAACGAGAAGCAGAAAGGACAGCGGGAGAGCAGGAAAAAAAAAACATTGCTGGCACACATCTCCCCTCATCTTTCCTCCAGACAAGCAGATTTCTGGATGACTTCCTAGGTGAACGCATTTTTTAGCACCTTAATGAATATCCATGATGTTTATATAGCATATTCTATTCATTTTCTGTAGATATTTATGTATCATTAAAAGTAAAAACCTATATGGTTATCAACTACCTTCCAGATTATGATATATGATATGATATGATATCATGTCATATATTTGTATGTGCACTGTAGCTTAATTAATTGTTTGAGCAGTGTCAGCTTCACTGTCTACATAAAATACAGGCGTTTTCCTTGCCCTATTGGCTTATGACCAGACGTTTTGATCCTCACGTCCTAGTTGGACAGATGCCATATTGGGGATTTCACTCTGCATTATAAACAGGACACCTGGCAGAAGAACACTGCTCTCAGAGAAGTCACCTTCAGCTGGTGTGTGGAATAGATTCATACAAAAAAAGGGTATGTCGAAGATGGATGAGTTGTTGTGTATTTGCATTTTGGGGCATGGAGTTTGATTGAATAGGAGAGGACATTTGGGATAAGAGAATATGGGATGTGGGTAAATTGAATCAAGTACAGAAAGAGATATGAGATGGAGGTACTTAAGATAACTTTCATAAGGTAGGATGTCAGTGTTTGGGTGGTAGTAGGTACGTTGTGGCTCTGAGAGACATTTTAGTAGTTTACTAGACAAGAAAATTAGGTTCTCACTCAGGCTCATATGCCAGGCCCTCTGGCATGGCATAGGAGGGCTGGCACGACTTTATCACATGTTTTGCCACCTGAGCTCTGCCAGGGGCAGGTGCAAGGTCATGAGAGCGAAATGGCCTGGAGGTCTTGAGCGGAGCATGTGAAAGTGGGAGGCAAGGTGTAAGGGATTTGGAAAAGGGATCGGGACAATAATGTTCAACTGGTCTAAAGCAGGACAGCATGTGGGGCTAAGGTAGCAGCTGCTGCTTCTCTGCAGTGGGAATAAATAAGCATTATGTTGAAGACAACAGCACTTTTGACCGCTTGCTCACCTGGCTGTCTGACAAGAACCTGCGTGAACCCTGAGGACTCCCGGGAGAGTCGATACCAAGCTCCATCTGGGTCACTCAGCCACTCCTCCACCAAGCAGTAGTATGTTCCAGAATCACTGTTCTCTGCCCTGTTCAGCGTCAGCACATATAGACGGGGTGACAGCCTCTCGGCCTGCACTCGGCGGCGCAGTCTCTCCTCGTCTGCGTAGGCGCCATACTCAAAGGCCCCCGAGCGTTCAATTCTCAGCAGGAGCTCATCTGCCTCTGACCCGGTTGCGCGCCTCACGTACCACAGCACGGCGTGCTGGGAGTCCTGGCTGGTCTGGGACGCGATGGAGCAGTTGATCCTGACACGACTGTCCTCCAGGTACACCTGAGACTGGTTGGTCTTTTGCACTCGCAGCTTGCTCTCTGTAAAGAATTAGTACAGAACAGGGAAGAATGGAAAGAGAAAGAGAAGACAGTCATTCTTTGGGTACAGGACAATGTGAGCGCTGTTGACAGTTACACAATGCAATTTCTGTTTTGTGACACACAACCTGTAGCTGGGTTTATTTCTGGTGGCAGCAGGGCAGGAAAAGATAGTGGTGCGTGGGTGGGTAAGGCAGGTGACAAAGAGATAGAAGAAAGAAGGAGGAAATGTCAGGCAAATCAAAGCTGTGGGGATGGGAGGTCTGTTGGTATCACAGTAGAAATGTAAGATAAGATGCAGAACAGTTGAAGAGACAAGGGTGAGGGAGAGGGGGGAGGATTGTAAAACAAGTCTGTGGCTATAATTAGACAAAAGCAGGGCAGGGGGTCTGTCAGACTGCCAAAAAGAAAAGCAAAGAGTAAAAAGAAGGAATGCATTTATAAAGTCAAGCAAGGACGGGAAAAGAGCAGATAGGAGAGGGAGGAGATGATATAGAGGTGTAACTGAGATGTCAGGATGGAGCTAAGGCTACCCTGAATTCTGTGACAGGATTGGTTACAGAGACATCGGTTGTGGGATAGGATTAGCTGCAGGTACATCAGGTGTGACCGC
>NW_023340095.1:15642289-15643153 GCF_004916995.1 Morone saxatilis | reverse complement strand
CCGCTGTCAAATGCTTCGGGGGAGGATTAGTTCATTTTTCATGCCGTAAGACCTGCTGTATTTTCTATTCAACATTGCAGGACATGAAGCACTCTTCTACTTCATGAGCTCTTAAAACAACTGATATTAATATTACATAGAATCATAATCACAGTGCCGGTATTTACAGCTTGAATGAATGTCGATCAATTCCCCATATATGTGGATTCATGAAGTGCCATTTCTAGCCTCTTTGACTGGACCTGGCAGACCCAGCGCAGACCATCTCTATTAGCAACTTTTACAGTCTTTAACCTAAGCAATAAGAATTTGATTGGTAGCACTTTCTAGTGTTGGTACACTGACAGCGAGCCAAGAGTTGTTTCTTGGCTGAGCCCAATTTTGGGAAACAAATTTCATTAATTGATCTCAGCGGCAGACATGCAACGGCAGAAAGTCATTATTCCCACCAAAAGTAGAGTGGAACATCTATTTGGATCAGAGGACTGATGTCTACCAGAATTGTCAAAATAACACACATATTAGATAATTTGTACACTTTTTCTAGTTTTTGCAAGCCTTGCCTATCAAATGCAGTAATTGCAGTTTTAATGCAATTAATTGTTTATAAATTTGTAAAAACAAACTTACGTTGTAAATAAATATGTATGGCACGTATACAAGATTCATACTCTTCTTCATTTATTCTTTAATCAGACTGTTTTTTACCAATTTGGAGATGTGAATGCATTTTATCTAGACAGAGTTCTTGTAGTGCTTCTGTTTAAACAGCCTTTAATATTTAACAATGTTGGCTTTTTGTCAAATGAAAAAGGGGTTTTGTAGAAAAATGTTTATATTCCTCAATGTAAGGAATCAAAAAAA
>NW_023340095.1:15628664-15642189 GCF_004916995.1 Morone saxatilis | reverse complement strand
GTGGGTGGTGACAGTGTGGATGTGGTGTGTTCAGTGGAACTTCGGGTTCTTAAAAGGAATGTGGGCTGAGTAGCTGTCGGGCATTAAGTGGGTTACGGCAAGCTGTGTTCTCTTTGGGCACGGTGGGAGAATAAATATAAATAAAGCTTGTATTATGGTAAGAGTTGCGATTGAAGCAAAAGAGACAAAGTAATTCACGAGCCAGCTACTTTCTTTTGTTTGACGGCTGTGGTTTCACCCTGGCTGTTCTGACAAGAAATACTGCTTTCTGTGAAACTTGTTGAAAATCCTGAGGGTCTGCATTAAGCTGCCCATTTGGGTGAAAAGGTCTTTTTAATTTATCTTCTTGACCAAGCTCAATTAAATGGGGTATTCTCTCGTCCTCAGCCCAATATTTTTCTATACACAACAAAGAAAGGGATAAGTAGTGTAGTATACAAGAATTCCCACTTATGTATTTTCTATCTGTCTGCGCACCTGCATTTCCGAGCGGAGTCGAGGCATCATTTCATTAGAGGCCAGTATTGGTGGACAGGGCCTTTGCAGGACCTGCAACTACTTAGGAGCGGCGGGGAGACAAAAGGGATCTATCTCCTCTTGTTTCATTTATGCTAACGTGCCTAGCCAGGCGACTTTCAAAGGAGATGGCTGCACCCCCGAAGACACGAGGGTTTATCATCACTCCGTCTCAAGGGCCTGAGAGGCCCATATCACAGAGGTCCTAGGCCCTTCGCCATTGCAAGCCCCTTGGGGCGGCCACTTTGGGCTGCTGTCCTCACGTTGAGTCATCTAGCGCACGGGCTAGTTTGCTGGGAGTTCCTGGGCTTGGTCATGGGAACGCGGTCGAGAATTCTCTCGCTGTCGGTTGCTGGCGGTGCCCCACTGGATTCTCCGTGAGCTCGAACAGGGACAGTGTGTTCGCGCCAGGTGTACTCTCAGCTCCAGAAGGCACTGGGTCTGGGTCACTATGAGTCTCAGCACTCGAAGCTGCGTGTCCATCTGGTTAACACAACAAACAAGAATCTGAAGGGTCTTTGTTATAAATCGTCAAGAACAGGGAAAAGAGTGGGAATGGGAGAAAGAGGAGTAGATAGTGTTGTGTTGTGGTGCCCACCTGGGTTTACCAGGGGGATACCAACATGTGAGCGCATGGTATAGGTACATTGGCTTTGGCATGACAGCAACAGGCGTCCATCTGTGTGCGCAGCCCACATTTTTAAATCAGATCTGCCAGGTTTGTATAGCATCTAGGCATTACGCGTCAAAGAGGGACCTGTACGCTTGCTGCGTGCTTTTACTTTTCTTCGGTTCTGTGTCCTAGTGTAGGGGCAAGGTCATCCGTCTCTTAAAGTAGATATTTGCAAAAAGTTGAGTGAAAAGGGAGGTCGGTGAGGAGAAAGAGGTGAGGGCAGAATGGTGACAGAGCAAAAGGATGGAATGAGTAAGATAAAAGGGATGAAAGCGCGCCTCGCTCGGTGCCCATCGTCTCAAGCTCGGCGCGCGGTGGGGATGGGGGAGGGATTCTGTTATACGTGGCTTTTTATCACGAGCATAAGATAATGTAGATAAGGTAGTTGTTGATTTTATACTGTGAAATGTGTGGTATATATTGTGAGGGGAAAGTGCCAAAAGAGAGGGGGGGCGCCGGATCTCGTTATTATCCACCTGCATCCTCTGGTGGCCAATAAATGGGTTTGCATGTGTGTTGTTCCTAAAGGGGATTAAGAACAAAAAGCAGGGCAGGGTTCTGTCAAGACTGCCAAAAGAAAGGCAAAGGAGTAAAAAGAAGATGGCATTTATAAAGTCAAGCAAGGACGGAAAAAAGAGAGAAGGAGAGGAGAAGATATATAAGAAGGTTGTAAACTGAGATGGTCCAGGGATGGAAGCTAAAGGGCTTACCCTTGAATTTTTCTGGTGGAACAGGATTGGGTTTTAACAAGAGGAACAATCGGTTTGTGGGATTAGATTAGCTGCAGAGATTAAAAAAATTTCAGTTGGGACCGTGGTTTTCAAATGCTTCGGGGGAGGGAAATTATTCATTTTTTTTTTCCATGGGCCGTAAGGACTTGGCTGTTTTTTTCTATTCAACATTGCCAAGGGACATGAAGCACTCTTCTACTTTCATTGAAGCCTTAAAAACAAACTGGATTATTTAATAATTAATATTAATGAAAGATTTATAAAAACATAGGAATTTTTAAATTCCACAGTGCGTTTATTTAACAGCTTGAAAATTGAAAATTTTTCGGAATCATTCCCATTTTATTATTGGTTTCTGATAAGTGGCCAAAATTTTCTTAAGCTCTTTTGACTGGGACCTTGGGGGCAGGGGACCCGCGGCAAGACATCTTATTAAGCAACTTTATTACCAGTCTTTAACCTAAAGATAAAATTTTGATTGGTAAAATGCATTTTCTAGTGTTTTTTGGTTAAACACTTGGGACAGCAGCCAAGAAGTTTGTTTCTTGCTGAGCCAATTTTTGGAAAACAATTTCATTATTGAATTCTTCAGGCGGCAAAGGACATTGGCAAACGGCAGGAAAAAAAGTTTCCATTAAATTTCCCACCCAAAGTAGCAGTGGAAAATCTATTTGGGGATCAGGAGGAATTTTGATGTTCTACCAGGAATTGTCAAAAATAACACAAACATTAATTAGATTAAATTTGTCATTTTTTTCTAGAGTTTTTGCAAGGCCTTTTGGGCCTTTCAAATGCGGTAATTGCAAGTTTTTAATGCAATTAATTGGTTTATAAATTATGTTTAAAAAAACAAAACTTTACTTGTAAATAAAATTTTGTGTGGCAAACGTATAACAAGGGATCATTACTCTTCTCAAATTTTAATTTTCTTTTAAAATTTTTCAAGATGTTTTTTTACCCCATTTGGAGATGTTGAAATTTTGCTTTTATCCTTAAAGAACAGAGTTCTTTGTAAGTGCTTCTGTTTAAAAACAAGGCCTTTAAAATTAATTAACAAATTGTGGGGCTTTTGCAAATGAAAAAGTTTGGTAGAGAAAAATGTTTAATATTTCTTTTCAATGTAAAGATTTCAAAAAAAAAGTATTGATAAATGCTTATATATAATATTATTTTTATATATATTTTAATATATAATATATTATTAATAGGATAAGATATAATAAGTGGTCGGTTATTTATATATCATTAATTATATATATATATATATATAATATATATATAAGAATATTTGTATAACCCTATAGATATTTATATAATAAATTATAATATATGATATATAATAAGTATATTACTTTATGTTATAAACTTCATATTAAAATTTTATATATCATCTACTATGGGCTGGTGAGTTATTTATAATATTATATATTATATGCTTCTTGGTGGCAATTCTTTTAACACCTTTCTTCTTGCATTCTTTTACTTTCAATGTTTATTTCCTCCAGTTTCCGCTTAAAGCTTTTTTTGGCTATTGAATTGGAACCTCACCCTTATCCACAGTGTGCTGTGTGCTCAAAGGATCTCTGTTTGTGATTCAGTACAGTAGGCACACGTTGGGTTGTAAACGTCAAAAGATGCATGACTGCAAGGCACCGCCGGACCACCCTGTTGTGCAACGGCATTTTGAGCTAGCATCTCAAATTAGTCATCATCATTGCCTCAGTACCCACTAGAGACTTGGTAGGAAGCCTGACAATCTTCCCATCCGGAATTACTGCCGAGCCCTGCGGAATCCTGGCAATCATTTTTTTGTAGGAGAATTACCTCCGAACCTCCTGAAGTGGAACCATGCAGGATTGGATTGGCACAGGACAAAGCAATTCTCTCCCTTTCCCATTTGAAGTCTGAATCCGTAGCCAGGAGAAAAACTGGAGGCTGAAAGCCTGTTGCTGTACATCAGTGTTTACAGAAATGCCTTTTCAAAGCTAAAATAGGCTAATTATTCAAGCCCTATTAGGTAGCATCATGAGCTATTACAAGTTATTTTAACTAAGTGCTCACTCAAGCAGAGACAGAGGGACTAATAAAATTGAAGAGAAATACATTGGAGAGAAATACTGTCTTTTTATGTCCAAAAACAACCTTAAAATCTCCTCTTCCTCCAGAATCCTCTTGCTGTGAAATGTCTCAGTAAGAGAACAGCGACTTCACAGACCAGCCTGTCACATCCTTGGACACGTGTCCAAATTCCCACTGAGAGTGAGGTTTCTCCCTTCAGCTACAGTACAGCCATCCTACCACAGTTACATCAATGCATCTGCTGATACAAGCAGTAGGAGACAGGCTAAAAATTGTACATGATGTACGTACAGTATGCCATGTTTTGTGTGTGTGTGTGTGTGTGTGATATTGATGAGGACAGATTCAATATGTTATGGGAAGAGACCCAGTTCAATCATAAATTGTTAACGAGGCCGCTCATCGTGTATCTGTGTTCCGTCAACAACAAGATACAGTGCTGTGTTCCTGTGTGTCAGCATGGCTGTCAATACCTATTCTAAGTGTGATCACATGTTCTTTGCTATACTATTTCTTTAATTAGCCTCAAGGGTGTCTCTACAGAGTAAGACAAATCCATAATTGGAAAAACTTGTTCTCACTGCTCTGGATTAGTTCATATGCCAGTCAAACCTGGCTTCAGTGAGAATAAAATTTCAGGTTCATTTTAACTGTTCTGATCTGTTTTTAGTTTATCTTTGCTACGGGAAAACAAAGTACAAACTCCCTGTATAACCAGGTAGAACATACAAACTCATTTTGAAATTAACCTTAAGCATTATTGTTGACAGCCTCTCCTACATTTCACATACCTCTGTGGTTTCCAGGGCAACCCTGTCTCAAATAACAATGTGGTATGGCTAAAATACCTGAAGGACCTCACTGATCTTATCTTCCAGTAAAAAAAAAGAAGAAGAGCGGACTCAATTAAACAAGGACGGAGCCTTTTGTTTACATCACCAGGCATGATTAAATTAAATTTAATTAAAAGTCTGATTCTTGCTCTTCAAAATGCGTTAAAAAAATATTTTATTGGGTGGAATAGAAATATAGTGATATGAGCTGTATCCAGACAAAGTGCCTCTTACCCAACAACTATCTCAGCTCCACTTGAGATACTTGTGTTTCAGCAGTTTGCTGGGCATGTAGCGTCATTACAGTACACACAAATCCACACACTGCAGTCACTAATTGGCTCATTGAACCCTCGTCTCACCCCCTTCCCACGTGTGCCCAATTTGTCTTGTTTAATAGCTACAGGAACAACAGAGTTGAGACAAAGCTGTCCTTATTCCTTTTATTTATCAGTGGAGGTAAGTACACAAAGGCTCCAAACAGCAGCCCGGTTTTGATAAGGAAGAAAGACAGCAAAGTGCACCCCAAACGGCCCCAAAAGCTGCACTACACAACAGTAGTAGAGCAGATGAAAACAAGTTTGAGTCCGGGGGGAGGAGAAGTGTACAGCTAAGGATGCCACTGTGCCATGTCAACACACTAACCACAGCTCTCCCTCTCTCACGCACACACACACTTGTAACAAAATTTTAGGATAACTTCAAAGGAGTTGCTTGGCCGAGTGTTCAGAAGAGGAGAATAGAGCCCGAGATTGTAAATCAAAGAATGTTATCCTTTATTCTTTGGCTAGAGAGGAAATTCAATTCATTTTCCATCTCTGTTTTACGCTGCTGCTCCAGGTGAAATCTTTTAATACAAGACCGGCTCTTAACGTGAAGGTTGAAATGTCCGCTTCGCCCCTCTCATTTCCCCTTCATCGCAGTCTTTGTTTTGACCGGTCATCACCTCTTTCCTCCCCTCTGCGTTACTATGATCTATGTCTCTCTTGATCACACTCTGCCTAATCACCTGACACTAACATGAATATTCAGCAGCCTCACCTGTGGGTTCATGAATATTAATCAGGCCTAAATGAAGTGCGAACACCAGAGGTGCTGGCGGGGTCTCCGACTAACATTTTGGCTCTTTTTAAATATAGTCTAATATGTACTTAATGACCACTGAGCTGACAACCTATCCACTGGGCCACAGATGTAATGCTTTCATTTAGTTGAAGGAGGCCAGAAAGAGAAAGAGGCATAAAAAGATGAGAGGGATGAATAAAAGTAGGGAGGTAGACCCAGAGAGAGGGATGTGATTTTTTTTAAAGAAGACAGGATGAGAGAAAAGCAGAAGAGTTAAGGGATATATCACTAAACTGTACAGATATTCACGAGCACCTACCAACAGAGAGCGGAGGAGTGAGAGTGAGTGTGCAGAGGGAAGGAGAGAGCCAGGAAAAGATGAGAGAGATGTAAAAGACAGAAAAGTGTGAACATGCTCCTGGGGGGATTTTGGAAAGCAGCAGGCAGTCTCTCAAGCTCTACTCTGGAGGACTTATAGTCTTAATGGCTGCCTGCTCCGCCTTTAGCATTAGCATTAGCACAGCCATGGGCTAATCCACGGCCAGGACCCCAAGCATGTCAGGACTGAGGGCTTTAGACACGCCCCGATCCCCTGCAGAACAGCTCACTTTGGCTTGCTGCTCCTTGCCAACCTCTACTACACACACAAACACAAAAATACACACAATGCTGCACGACACAGTTGGCCTGGACCTCTGTCACAGGGGGCATAGATCAGAGGGGTCTGCTAGTCAGAGGCAATGAGGGAGGGGGTTCCCCTGACTGAAAAGTGGCTCCTCTGGCGAACTGGGAGCCTAATTTCTATGCTAATGACTGCGATGTATCTATGATCCCATTGTGTCAAAGGGATATTACCACTTCTCATTCCTCCCCTTTCCAACTCCCCCTACAATTTCATTAAGGCCGGGCTAATTATGGGGATCTGTGCACGTAGCAGCAGCCTTGAACACACCCAGACAGAGCCACACACACGCAACCCCCCGCCAAATACATATTCCTATTCTCCACCATCAGTATGAACACACTGATGCACTGACTGCACTTTCCCTCTTCCTGCCTGCCTGTCTGAGAGAGTGACTGCTGGACGCAGGCTGGCTCGACGGGGAAACGGATGCACAAGACAGGGGGTCAGGGCAAGGGAATTCTGGGAGATTAATGGCCCAAAAGAAGCTGACACAGAGTGGAGAGCATAAAGACATATCAGACTGAACCATGCGCCTGTGTGTGTGTGTGTGTTTGAAACGGGTGTGCCAATAAGCATAAAATGCATTATACTCATTAAACCACAGAGGACAGTGGTCATTCAGTTAGTGCAGGCTAGAGGCTGGTGTGTGTGGTGGATGTATTCAGGAGGCAGCACTGCCCAGCCCCTCCTGCTCTGTTCCTACTATTAGCCACTGATTTACATGGGGAGCAGCAGCACTGTAGCTAGCTCTGAGTTACGACTTCAATTACAGCAGCAGCAGGACACACAAGCGTGCGTGTGCACACATACACACACAGGTGCTTAAGAGAGATGGAAGGACACAACACAGAGAATCTCATTGTGTCTGCAGATTGGGCTGAACAAGGAAATGAGGCCTGGATTGGATTGGATGTGACACAAAAATGTGCTTGTATTCTTGCACGAGAGAGAGTGTGAGGGTTTAAGAAGACACAGGAAAGGAGTCTGACCTTGAATGTCTGAAACAGGCGTGATTAATCAAAAGTATTTTATGAAATTATTTTCTGTTCACTGCACCCCTCAAAGGCTCTTCATTTATCACCCATTATGACCCTGCCTGTTCCTGTGTGTGCGCTACAGACGAAAAGGCAATGAGTGCACTCTGATTATTTATATAAGAAATGTATAAACTGTAGGAGAGGCAGGTTGTGTTGGTGCAGACATGCAGGCAGCCCTGTACACAGAGTGCTGCCTCAGGTGAGCTTGTGGGCAAACCCAAACTATATTCAGGGCACAGAAAAGATTTATAACCGTGACACCAACAATAACACTGCGATAAAGCCGCTATTTTGTGCAAACAAGAACAGCTGCCACATCCTCATTATTTATGAAATACTGACAATAGTGAAGAAGCTATTTGAAGAAAAATGTAAACATAATGGAGAGAATTACGAGGAGGAGGAGGGAAGCAGGGAATTATAAAATATTGAAAAATCACAAGAGTGAGAAAGAAGCTGGGGGCGTGTGCGTGGAGGGAAACATGCAGCTAAGTGCGAGTGAAGGGGAAAGAAGACATTAAAAGAGACTTATGGGGAGAGTGAGAACAAAATGTAGAAAGACAGAGATGGAGCGGGAGTGAGAAAGGAGGACATGAGTGTGATAGGCCGGGGCCCTAATGAAGATAGACAGCTCTTATCCATGCCCTGATAAGCAGGAATCTCCAATCACCGCAACAATGCCACTGCTATCAATAACGGCTGGGTGGCAAGTACTTCACTGGCATGAAAAGAGAGCACATGCAGCATCTGCTGGTGCCAGCCCATATTAAATGAGAATATACCCCGAAGAACTATCAGCAAGAGAGACAGAGAGAGAGTACGAGGTGGGACAAGAGAATGTAGGAGGCATATATCCTCTAACTCAAACAGAACCACAAGAGAGCAAAACAAGAGTGGAGGATAAGAATAAGCAACAAAAAAAAAAAAGGCATCCATTCCTATCGTTGTGATGTTTGATCATGTGAGTGAAAGGTAGCCAGGCGAGCGTAGGTGTGTGAGGAGAGATGAGGAGAAACTATAAGTGGGACACCCCCCCCCCCCCAATCATTACTCCAGCTCAGCCAATAACCAGACAGTCTTAATATCCCGCTCCTCGTGCCAGATGCACACACACAAATGTGCACATGCACACACTCGAATTATGAGAAAAATGTATTGAACTCCCAAAACCGTCATTAATCTAAACTCTGGTTCCATTAGGGAAGATTCAGTATAATTAGTTTTGCGTGTTTTCGGTGTGTGTGTGTGTGTGTGTGTGTGTGTGTGAGTCGGAGAGCTGAAGAGTGTGTGTGTGTGTGTGTGTGTGTGTAGTCTGAGTTATGAGTAGATGATATTAGATTGTGTCGTAGAGATGGAGGCTTCCCTGGTGATCTGCCATGCTGAACATGTGTTTGCCATTATTGCATTTCAGAAGGAGACAAAGAGAAAACTCAATCAGGTGAAATCTAATATTACTGTATGTGGAACTGTATACCTTGTGTTCACGTTTTTCTTTGGGTGTGTTTGTAAAGATCCTCTGCTTTGAGCACTAATATTGAATGGTGTTCTACCATAAGATAATTACACTTTTGCTCTGGGAGGTAACCCCCTCCTCCCCAGTGTGTATCCATGTACTGCATACACTTGTGTACATGAATATGATGTATACTCCTGTGTGTGGTTCGCTGCATGAAGCCCGTGGTGGAGAATTTAAGCCAAACTGTTACACAGGGTTGCCCTCACAAGGAACATAAAAATATTGTATTTGTGTGTGCAGATAGGGTGGTGAACTCCTCTGGTATGACCCCTGGGACTTGGACGCAGGCAGTATGCTGCTAATGCAATCTGGAACAGGAAGTAGGCCTGGGCTGGGCTATAGGCTTCTCACTTGTTTGACAGAACATCACACTGACCGGCTGAATGCTTCAGTGTGGGCTTAGTCCAGCTTTTATCTATATCCAACTTTTCACTTCTGCTGATCTAAGATGCATGGATGTTGGAACAAGGGCAGTATTTGATTTATGATGCTAGTTTTAACGCTCCGCTTTTGAAGTTCTACAATGATTTTAATAAGGAGGGCCATTCTGCATTTGCAAACCTTCTTACGCGCGTCTTTTCCCTGAATACAAAACAGTGGTGTGATGGACCATCAGAAATCTGAGAGAAACAGTTCTTCTGTTGTATCGCTGGGTATCAGGGGTGAGGTGGGCTTGTGTATATATGCATAGTAAGCATATGCAAGCTCTCAGAGGCACATCTCGAGAACCCCGGTTGCAGGGGCATTCATGCAAAAACTTAGGCGTGTATGGCGAAGTAGCTCATACATATTGAGCAAGTACCTATGGAAGCATGATTTAAAGTCTCTCAATTATGAATCTGGTCAGATGCTGTGTTTGCTCACACCTCATTACACACACACACACATACACACACACACACACACACACACACACACTCCCCTTTATCCCACTTCTTTAAGAGAAGAACTGAAAATGCCAGCCGCTCATTTAGCCAGGAGGGGTTAACATTTAGTAAAACAGAGAGGGAAAAGCAGACGGGGAGGAGAGGTGTGAGGCAAAGACCGAGAGAGAGAGAGAGAGACCTACATTCTGACAAATGATTCATCAGTCTAAATGAAGGTCTGACTGCACAACCAAAAAAAGATAGGAGGTGGAGGAGACAAACACAGCGTGACCGGGGACTGAGCCGGGCCTCGGCAACCAACGAGAGATAAAGGAATTACTCACTTGCCCTCCCCTGTGAGATAGTGCCCTTACACACAGAATGATCGCACCGTTATGGTTACTGATTGGCTTTCAGACGGCAACTGATCACATCGTCACGGTTACTGATGGCATTACCAAGGTAACTGATCACTTTGTCATGGAGATGCTGCTGGAAAATGGAGTGGGAGGAGGACCCAGTATTTATTCCCCTGCAAAATGTGTGTGTGGGTGTGTGTGTGAGTGGTTAAGGTTCTTTGGTTAAGTATAAACATTGTAAACTGCACATGGGGGGGAGGTAAATGAGCATTCAGGATGATAAGTCGATTTCCAAATAACTCCTGAAAGGGCCGGGGACGCTGTGTGTTCTGCGTGAATGGTTAAGGTCAGAGCGCATTCAGTCAAGCAAGTCACTGAGCTGCAGTGATTCTGTATGTGTGTGTGTGTGCGAGTCTGTTTACATCAGGTTGCATTTGTGTATGTGTGTGTATTTGAATCAATAGCAGCAGGGAATGAGAGACTCTATACTGTACATGTGACTACATTCCACTGGCTCACTTTGAAAAGTGTTATTGATCACCACAGTCTGCCTCTGAACTCAAGACGGCACCTTACTTATGCTCACCTGAACATGGAAGAAGCGTGTAGGTGCTCAACAGCACTAGCTCACGATCACAAATATAAACATTTGGCTTTCAGAAGTTGAAAACCTACTTCTCATCCCACTCACGCGCTTTGCTCAAATCCAACAATCTGGACCTCATTGGTACTTCAGGTACCACAATGCTTTGCTGGACAGCTTTGAAAGGCTGACTACAACAGTGTGTGAGTGTGTGTCTGTGTGTCTGTGTGTGTGAGTGTGTGTCTGTGTGAGTGTGTGTCTGTGTGTGTGTGTGTGTTATGTGGGGGTTATCACCAATATGAGTATTTGCCTTCAGGCACCTTCACCCTGAATAAATGAAGTATTCATGCTGTAAAGGCACACCAGACTGGGCTAAATTGGGCCGATATGTGGTGTTTTGTGTTGTCTCTGTGTGTTTTTTTTGTTTGTGTCAGCCACTAATTGGGCGCTGTGTCTGACTGTTTTTTCTCTGTGTGTGGTGCGTGGAGCACAGGGAGGCGCCAATGAGCGGTTAGACAGTTTAATGCCTCCACTGGAGGAAAGAGTTCAAGGACAGAATCGCTCACTCTCTTTATCACTCTCTCACCCTCTCTCTCTCTGTCTCCCTCTTCCCTTTCTTGTACCTCTTTCACTCAGTTTTTTCTTCCTGTGGGATATTTAGCAATCCATTCGCTGTGCTCCATTAAGAGACTCCACCCTGCCCTCCACATACAGACACACACGTCCACACACACTCCAATTAGTGGCTAAACCAGAGACTAAGAGCAATTAAAGCAGGCAGAAATCCTCTAAGCTCTGCTGAATTCACTTTATGTGTGTGTGTGTGGTGTGTTGTGTTGTGTGTGTGTGGTGTGTGAGAGATGTGTGTGTGAGAGAGAGTGTGTGTCTGAATCTGTGTTTATCCCTGTTTGTGTGCTAGTCTGTGTCCATTCCAATTAGGTGTGTGTCTGTCTGGCAAGCAGCCATGCAGCCTTTACCTGGCTGTAGGACACTGATGCCAAGCAGGTTGGAAGTGCGGTTGGCTACTCTGCTCCAGCTGTTGTCGTAGTTCCTCCTCCACAGGACGGCGGTGCACTGGTACTTGCCCGCCTCACGACGCCCTGCCCGGGTCACTGACAACCGAAAGTTGGTGTTGGAGTGGGAGCGGTCCACTGTGGTGCGGGTACCCAGCCCTAGCAGCTGCTCGCCCCACTGTAGCGTGCCCTCGCGAGTGAAAGTCACCAGGTCTTTGAACTCTCCCTGATCCTCGTCATCGGCTTCTGTGCCAGCGGGCATGAAGCGCCAGGTGACCGAGGTGGGAACGCGAGGGTTGTGGCGAGGCTTGACCAGGCACAGCAGGTCAAAGGAGTCCCCAAAGGTAACGGATGGTGTCCGTGATGAGGCCGACACCATGAAGGAGGACTCTAGATGGTGGAGGAAAAGAGAGAGGTTGTTAGGACATGAGTAAGTAACAGCACAACACAGCCTGGGTGTGTGATCAAGTCTGTTTTGCTTTAAGCTCAGCAAATGATGTAGAGGTTCATAACCATATTCCAGGAACAAACTTTCCTTTTAAATATGGTTACCAAGAGGAAAAAAGCCCCCTGCTGGAATGAAATACAAACAGTATTTACTTTAAGTGCACTGGCTTCTTGGTAAAGCAATTCTCACTCTCCAGAAGTATTTCCCTCCATCATTATGGGCAAAAAACTGCCACTTTGCTTATGCATGTGCGTGTATACTATGTTCTGTGTGTGTCTAAGTATGAGTTGGTGTGCTCAACTGTGAGAGTACGCTTCAAAATGAATGGGTGATGCAACAAAGAAAACCCATGGGAGAGATTTCCTCTAAGCGCCGATGTTCGATCTACGCCCAACTCCTTGCCAAGTCTAAACTATCCTCATTAAGCTAAAAACGTTCACCCAACTCCATATATTATTGCCAAGAGAGAGAGAGACAGAGACACTAGATAAAGAAAATTCCTTTCTTTACTCATGTCCCTTTAATAACCTGGGCCTACTGTGCCTATTTCAGGGCATTTCAATGAAAGTGAATGATTGAGCTTGAATATGTTAAAGATAAAAAAAGAGGGAGGTAGCATGGAGAGCTGTTGATGAAGTCAGATTTTTTTTCCAGATCAGATTATTCATTTCCTTGAGACTTTGCAGATTTTCTCCATTATGCTCTTGTCAACAGCCCCGTCACTTTCTCCCTGTCCCTCACCCTCTCTCTTCCACTGACAGCCATCACCCCCGGTGTCCTTCAGGGTGTGTAATCAATGGCTTTCTGTCCAGACTTGGCTACTGCTGGGACAGCCGCCTGGGGCCATAATTCTCTAACAGACAATAACTCTCCCATCTTCCTCTATCTCTCATCTGACCGCGCCCCTCTACCATCCATCCATGTCCCTCACTGTCTGCCTGCCTCTGTGACAGAAAAGAGGATTTCACGCCGATCCATTCACCCATACAACTCTGCCTTTTGTTTGTGTGAATAAACATGAATGCGTTTGATTCGTTCACTGTACGAAAAATGTGTGTGGTTGAGTGGGAGAGTGTCTGTACTTGTATCTATACATTGGCTTGTGTGTTTGTGTGTGTGTG
>NW_023340095.1:15627588-15628652 GCF_004916995.1 Morone saxatilis | reverse complement strand
TGTATTTGCTACCGCCCTGAGGGCCCCTTAAGCCAATCAGATGGAAAGAAGACTCTCTACCAAGCACCTTTGTCTTCACTGTGGCAACAAAAACACAAGGCACCTAGAGGACATCCCTCTCCCATCCCCTCCAGGTCCTGTCAGCAAGCACAGGGAGTCCATAAAGGAGGAAGCAATGAACTAAATTAAAGTACAGTGACCATATGTAATATTTTTAACGGTTCACTCAGAGGACAGGTCTGAGTTCAGAAGGAAACTGGAACACAATTTTTCTTTTTCTTTTTTATTCATTAGGTGCACGGACTAAAGAAGCAAGGCAAGAGTAGTAGAAGGGAAGAAAGCTGATACACTGGAAAAAAGTGCTCTATCTGCATGGCAGATTTAGGTCCAAGTATCCAATAAAACTGCAGTTGGAGGCTAAAGTGAGAAAAACGAGGTCCAAAATAAATCTGAGACAAAGTAAAACACACACATTGACCGTCACACCACAGCGCACATTTAGAAAATCCTTTGATCAACAAGCATGGAGGAGAGGGAGAGGCGATGTCGAGGAGTGTAACTGAAGAGAGACGAGCAGCTTCGGACTTATTTTCCCTGATTTGCATAATGCGTCCCTTGTTCCTCAAACTAATGTTTCTGTTGTTGCCCGAACTTAACAAATGGCCACTTAAAAACTGACATCTCTTCTCTGCAGCACCGCTGTGTGCTGCTGCAGGGAGCTAATCCGTTGGCTGTGTGTGTATGCGTGTATATGTGCGTGTGTGTGTATTGAGCACAGTGCTCCCGGTCTGCCAGCTCCTCACTGCTCCGCTCCACTGGCTTCCTCAGCCTGTACCGAGGATGTTCAGCTTAACTCAGCACTGACAGAGGAGACCCAAAGACTGTGAAACACATTGCCGCTGCATTTCCATTCTAATAATTCTGGCTAATCCATACGGTTGTGTGTGTATGTGCATCTATGATGGGTGTCACGGTTGCACTGCTCTTGACGCATGGCAGGTGGTGTGAGAGTGTGTGTGTTTGTGTGTGTGTGTGTGTGTGTGTGTCTGTCATAATAGCTCTTT
>NW_023340095.1:15623332-15627488 GCF_004916995.1 Morone saxatilis | reverse complement strand
TGACGCATGGCAGGTGGTGTGAGAGTGTGTGTGTTTGTGTGTGTGTGTGTGTGTGTGTCTGTCATAATAGCTCTTTCCCTTGAGCAGTGCATGAATAAACCATGGTGTATTCTCCTATGTGGACTGCATGTTCTGCCTGTTCTGCCCGCACCATTCATCAGTCTTTAAATCACAAACCATATGCCTTTCTTTGACTTGGTGTGAATGTGTGGCGACACATGTATTAATGTTTAGAATAAACAACCGAAAGATGTAGTATATTTTCTTCCGTTAAATCCGAACCTCGCATGGAAACTATATTACAGCAAGATATGAGCCATATGGTCGAGGAGATTTAAACTTGCAACAAGCTCAGCTGCTGCTTGTCAAAACTACAAAACTGAAAAAATGCAAAAAAACAAACAAAAAAACTCAGAACGTTTGTTTTTATCACACCTCCGCAGGTTGATCGTGTGTTAGTTGCTGCTCTGTAGGCACCAGAGGACACTAAGATTCAGTTTCAACAAAACATGAAAACACTGGATTTAGAGTATAAAAGCAGCCAAGAAGCGTAAGAACCAGTGTTCACGCGGTCTCTTTTTTTCCCCCATATAGCCTATTTTCTAGTTTGTTTGGACTAATTAAAGTGAAGAAATATGCTATTTTACGCTATTTTCTGCGTCATTAATTTGCCATATGGCCGGTTTTGTTTAGATAGTTTGCTCCTCTAAAATGTAAGCTGAGGTGAAGGCATGCAGTCATGTCATTAATTAGAAAAACATATACTGTATATGTTTATCCCCTAAATTTACCACATTTTTCATACTTGAAGCACAACAGAATAATGATTCAACAAGTAAAGTAAAGTGTCAATTTTTTTTTTATCACAGATTATTTGAAAAGGTTGAATGATATTTCCACTGCATTTCACCTCAGCCATTGAGGGAGGCTGCATCCCCGACTGCACCCCCTCTTCTGTCCTTGTGTCTCACTGACTTGGCTGGAACAGAATATACTGGGTTTCAAATTAGGTTCCAATAACTTACCAACAGTCTTAACGGTGACAGTCTTGGTGGCAGACTTCTCTCCTATCTTCTCCCAGTTTAGCTCTGGTTCTGTGCCACTCTGAAGCCACTCCGTGACTGTGCAGCGGTACTGACCCTCATCCCCAGGCATGGCATTATACAGGGACAGAGTGAACGTGTCGCCCCGCACCTTCTCCACACGTATCTCTCCATAGCTGGAGCGCTCTCTGTAGGCAGAACTGTGCCATACAGTGCCGTCCCGATCCACAGAGGCCACCTCCTGGGGCGGTCCAGTTGCCTGCTTGTCTGTCCACTGCCAGGCAATAGACAGGGGGCCTGAAGTGGAGTAGACCGAGCAGGTCAACTGGATCACATCGCCCTCTAGGACCTCCGAGGAGTTACTGGACAATGCCACTGTGATGTTGCTCTCTGAGAGGGAAGAGAAAAGAGAGAAAGAAAGACATAGCATTAGAAGAGATGACACATGAAAGGAGTTAGAAAAAGTTCCTCAAAATCTCAACACATCTCCCAGAGACAATAAGAATCACACTTTCTTTGTTAAAACATTCACAGAGTACAGGAGGCCAGGGGCAATAAAACAACTCGCTGAGTCTGTTCCCGGGAGTATAACACAGTCCTGTGCAAGTGCTGTGCACGGTGTTTGCATGCTTGTATGTGTGTATGTGATATATGTAGAGGAGAGACGAGAGAGGAGAGAGGAGAGAGAGGAGAGAGAGGAGAGGAGAGGAGAGAGAGAAGAGAGAAGAGAGAGAGAGAGAAGAGAGAGACGAAGGAGAAAGAGAAAAACGAGAGACGAGAGAGAACAGAGATAAGAGAGAGAGATGAGGAGGAGCGCTAGTGTGGTTTGGTAACTGGCCTCGGGCACATCAGAGTGACAGCCAGAAGAAGAGGCCCTGGTGAGTTTGTGAGATTCTCTTTCTGAACCCTGTGTGGCTTGTTGACCGAGTCCATGCGAGCACAGGAAAGAGGGCTCAGATCACAGGGCTCAGCGGCACTTCAGAAGGAGGAGGAGGATAAAAGTCTTTACTGGCTCTTCTGCTCTGTTTTTCTGCTTTATCTCGACTCTCATCACTTCAACGTCCATCAAACATCACGGAGCCCTGGCTGACCCTTTGCTCTGCGGGTGCCTGTGCTGCTATCTCACGGGAGTGTGGCTTAAGGTTTCTCACTATTTTCCCCTCAGGCCAAGCTCTGCTGCTTCCCCCACAACTCACCAGCACTCCTAATAAGCATGAGCTCTCTGTGAATATGGAATAAACTTGCTGCTTGCTTCCATCACACTCAAATGAACAAAGGGAAAAGCCTTCATCCTTTTCCTCTTCCCTTTGGTCTTTCATTGTAGCTGCTTCATAGTTTTTTTTCCACAGCCAAGAACATATTGTATTCTATCACTTTTTCACACTGAGACGTGAAGAGGGGATTGTTAGACAGTAATGCAAGTAGATACACACACCTCCTTCCCATTAAATTGTCTGCTTTCTGGACAGCTTTGCCCTTATCTAACTTTCCCTTCCTCTTCAGCTTTATTTTTTAAATGTTCACATTTTTCCCCCCAGCCCCTTCTTTTTTGCTTTTTAAACTACAGAATACATTTTTATCTCTATTACAGTATAAATCCTCTCTTTTTTTCTACTACCCTTGCACTTGTCCTTTCTATCTGTATGATAGAGATTCAGTGTGGCATGTGAGATCTTTCTCCCTTTCTCATTGCAAAGGTAAACTCATCCATCAACAGTGATTTGTCAGAAGTGTTTACCTCTGTTTTTCCTTTGCTGTCACCTCTGCCTGCCTCTGACTCATCAACTTTAACCCCTGTCGCACCCTATTACCAGCTCTCACCCAATTTGCCCAATTAGAGTGATGAAGCACATCTTGAAATGGTGTTTGCAGGTAAGAGAAAGTAGGCAAGAGAGAGGACAGTTTGTGCATGAAATACATGCCTGCCTTGCCACGACTGCAATGTTACATGAAAGTTCTCCTCCAATAACCATGGCTATTATCCTGTGTAAACCCTATAAACATCCTTTATGGGGCATTAAGGTCTTTTGTTGGAAAAACAAAACCTCCCATACAGAGAGGTTCCCTGGAGACTGCTGCAGGCTCAAGGCCATTGTTTTAGGCTGATTTAGCAGGGGGTGCAGAGCGGTCAGGATAAGGTAGTGTTGGCTGCTTGAGAGCAGATACTAGTCAGTGGTTATTATGTTTTATTATGCTGGTAGCAGCTGTGTCTCCACACACTGTTCCAGTCCTAAGAGACATAAAGGTAAAGAGAGAAGAGGAGATGAAGCAAATGACCCAAACTGGTGGAAAGGTGTTTTCCTGCTGCCACTGAGATGCAGAGAAATCTCAGTGACAGATGAGAGGATTGTGAGCAGGGTTTTAAAGGTTTGACTGTAAATTTGCAACCTCACCGGCCAGCCCTGCTTAACCCAGCTGAAGAGGTCTGCCCCAGCAGAACACATTAATTTAGCCTGGGGAACCACTTAGAGGGCCCTGGAGAGCTAGGCGCCTTTCTCTGCTTCTTTTCTTTCTCCACGCTTTCATTTCATGGCTGTTAGCTCAGCCTCCTTGAGCCTGGACTCCTTTGCTCTCCATTATCCTACTATAGTGTCACCCCCCCCCCCCCAAGCCTAAGCAAGGAAATGGCAAGACCATAATGCTGCATACCCAATCTTAGCAATTCCACCCAAACAGAAAATACATCAGGAATAACGAGAGGCCATTAATCCTTTCCCCTCCTTACTCACAGTTCAGACAATAGACGCACTGTGCAGCTATCCTCTTATAGCCGCCACCTTGGAGAGGGAGAAAGGGGGAGACCGAGAGAGAAAGATACCAGAGAGAAGCTGGAGATGAGCACAGTATCGACATCCCATACTTGCCTACATGCAAAGAATAAAACTGTTATTATGAAAAGCTCCATCATTCTTAGTAGTAAATGACAACCAAAGGAAAACCAAGGCCCAGTGGCCCTCATGAACAGATTTATTAACTTCACCTGAGTGGCTGGACTGTGATCTGGACATTGCCGGTGACCTCTTGCCTGCGGTCGAATGAAAGTTCCTGTGGGTGTCTTCTCCGCTCGGTCACACGCAGATGTATTTTCCCAGCATCTTCGGCGTAGTGTGGCA
>NW_023340095.1:15608700-15623307 GCF_004916995.1 Morone saxatilis | reverse complement strand
CCCCCCCAAGCTAAGCCAAGGAAATGGGAAGGACCATAATGCTGCATTACCAATCCTTAGCAATCCACTCAAACAGAAAATACATCAGGAATAAGAGAGGCATTATCCTTTCCCCTCTTACTCACAGTTAACAATAGAGACTGTGCAGCTATCTCTTATAGGCCACCTTGGAGAGGGAGAAAGGGGGAGACCGAGAGAGAAAGATACAGAGAGAAGCTGGAGATGAGCACAGTATGACATCCCATACTGCCTACATGAAGATAAAACTGTTATTATGAAAAGCTCATCATTCTTAGTGTAATTGACAACTAAGGACAACCAAGCCAGTGGCCTCATGAACAGATTATTACTCACTGAGTGGCTGGACTGTGATCTGGACATTGCGTGACCTCTTGCTGCGGTCGATGAAGTCTCCTGTGGGTGTCTTCTCCCGCTCGGTCACACGGCAGATGTATTTCCCAGCATCTTCGGGGCGTAGGTGCTGCAACTTGAGCAGGTGCACGTTGGTGCTCTCTTTGCGCACTGTCATGTGACCAGCCGTCTCGCGGGCGACGTAATCGGGGCCCAGGACAGGCACGGCACTGGGGCCCACCACGGCCACCGGTGAGCTGCTGAAGACCCACGACACCGAGAAGAAACGCTCTGGCACATTCTGGGCCTCGATGGTGCAGCGAAGCTCCAGCGGCTCACCGGCTGTGAAGGACCGTCGCTCCGTGCTCACCTGGATGCTAAAGTCCCGATCTGATTGAAAAAGATTTGGGGGGGGGGACAGTAGGACAATAAAGGTTAAAGCAGTCTTTTGTAGAACAATCATAAGTGTGGCTGCCAAAAGTTATGTATTGTATAGGAAACAGTGACATAACGCTGTGATATATATGAAACAAAAAACGAAAATCCCCCTTTTGAATGTTGCACATCATTTTGGCTAAGTAAGATAAAAACTGTATCCACTACCAGTAAAAGTACAAAACCCTTGAATACGGCACTAGATTTTAAATAAAGCAGCCGAATGAAAAGAGTGTAGGTGTGGGGAGATCTCTTCAAGAAGGTGATATTTGTTACGTTCCCAAACAGCTTGTTTCTGATGTCGAAGACAAGACTGATGTCTAAATATGGGCTACAACTGAAATGTGTGACACTGTTGTTTTTTTAATATCCACTGTCTTTTAGCATGCTGAACCTGCATAATAAAAGGGAGAGAGAGAAAGAGGACTGAGCAGGTGGGTGGTAGAGGTGGGGTTCAAGGTGGTCAAGGATGGGACAATAAAATAGCATCAGTTAGTGCTGAAGAGAGAGAGGGGAGATAATAGAAACTAGAGAAGCTTGAGGTCACACAGTGCATCGCTCTGGTAAAACGCTGATCTTTCAGAGAGCTCTGCTCCCTCTCCCCCCTTGGTGTCACCTCTGCAATAAAAAACACATCTAATTAAAATTCTCTTCAGCAGTCTGAAACAGAGTCAGGCGCTCTCCTCCTCCTCCTCCTGCAAGGCCCGAGACAGAAAAGACAAAGTAAACACTGCTAGTGGTAGCTCTTCCACTTGGCCACATTATTTTTGTTGTCTGCGCATGTGTGGCTGTGTTTTTGCATGTGCATGTATGGCTGTGTGTTCAGTTTTATTTGCTGTATTAATTTCCAGATGATGAGCACAGTATGTACCAGAGACGGCTGCTTTGCGTCTCAGTAAGGTGGTAGCCCCGAGCTGTAATTACAAAGACTTTAAACAGACTTCCTGAGAAACACACTCATGTGGAAAAGTTCAAAGCCTGCTGTTGGAATAGAGCTCCTTATGCAGGGGAACATTATGATGGGAGGAAGAGGGATATCATTTACACATACAGTTTTTATGTCACCGTAATTTGAATATCTTATATTTTGTATATTCTCCTGTATGTCTGCTTTGGATTGTATTTTTCTCTATAGTTGACATTTTACAGACTAACTGATGATTAGCAAAATAATGGTGAATGGTGAAAATAGTCAATGCACACAGTGGATTGAAGAAAAAGCCTCACATATGCTAAATGAGCAGGAAGACATTGTATTATGACATTTAAATGTGTTTAATTGTGAAGGAAGGGCAGCAAAGCTAAAAGGGTCATAACCTGTATTTGTCACCACTCAGCATGAAACTCTATTAGGACTATGTTTTACAGGAAGAGTTCAGCTGAGAGGATGCAGAGAAAACAGTCTCACAGGTTCAGCATGTGTTAGTGTTTAGAGCTTATTAGAACAAAAGAAGAAGAGTATTGGGAGCAAGTAGCAGAAGGAGTAGGGAGGAAGTTGGTGATGGAGAAAAACTGTGCAGTGCTGAGACATGACTGCAGAAAATGAGAGGTGATGTGAGAGCAAGGGAGGAGGTGGGAGAAAAATAAAAAAAGAGAGAGATGGTAAAAACTGAGAGCGAAAGGTACATTAGGATTCTGTCCGTTGCTCCTCTCTCTGATGCTGAGGCTGTGGGTGATTAGCTAGTGATGGGGCTGTCTTGAGATCCACTCCATCTTTTATAATAGGAGTCTAATGGAGGAGCTGCTCCCTCTACTTTCTAAATTCCCCCTTCTCTCCCTTTCAAATATGCACATGGACAGGTGCAACATCAAATACACAAGTTTAGCCTGAAGGTGTAAAAGTTGTGCCCCCATCAGGCTATAAGTGAGTACAGACATACAAAAAAATCAAAATGAATTCACACATATACTTGAGTTCGAGCTCTCACACTGCTGTATTCTCTTTGTCACGCAACAACACCTCCATCCATTATAGATTACAGAGAAGACAGAGAGTGACGAAGGGTACTGAGAGGGGAGCTCTTTGTGCCTTTTGTCTCCTCCCTGAAGTAGCAGGAACTCATCTGACAAACCTGCTTTATATCTGAGTTCCCACTCTCCTTCTCATCCACCCAGCACTATCTGGGGCACCATCAAGTTGTATTGGTCCAGAGCGGATCTAATGCTTAATGGAGAAGCGGCAAAATGACTCCACTTTGAAATGATTTACTGGCATGAGACACTCGCCACTGCGTGCTGACTTGGTAATTGAGCTAATGTCAAAGCAGTTTATCACCCATCTTCGTGGCCCTTTCTTGGAGGCATACAAAGAGATTCTTTATGGATGTGGAATACAGCGCAGTGGGTGTGACGGGGTCGAGTCGGGCGGGAGGTTATAAGTACATGTGAGGAGGCATAAAGTCGTCTTTGCTTCTGGTCCATCAACTCTTGAGGCTGACAGC
This sequence comes from Morone saxatilis, assembly GCF_004916995.1. Taxonomy (NCBI): domain Eukaryota; kingdom Metazoa; phylum Chordata; class Actinopteri; family Moronidae; genus Morone; species Morone saxatilis. The sequence continues at coordinate 15,620,080 of NW_023340095.1, read as the reverse complement.
TTATTAGATCATTATCATGAGGCCTACTCCCCCATCAGCCACCCCAACACACTCTTTGTTCCTCCCACATATGGACCCCTTGTTACTTTCTCAACCGCATGCTTCCCTCCCCCTTCCCTCTTCCTCTCTTGGTTGGTAACCCCCTCTCTCCAGACAATCTCCTCCTTCAGAGCTGGCAGTCGCTCTAAACCAGCATAGTTTCTCCCTGTAATGCACTCAAGCACAAACAAGACTGGTGCAATTGTTGGCGAGGAGTAATTGAAAAAAACATTTCTGGCTTCTGATCTCTGGGCCACCTGTTGCCTGGGAGATTGTATATGTGGAATCCATGGGCCTCTCGTGTCAAACACCCACACAGTTTGGAGCTGGTTAAATTATCCTTGGATGTGCTTGTAATGTTGCCCATCAAACAGACACAAATACAAAAGTGGGGAGTCTGTGGAGGTTTAGTTAAGCCCTTTTTAGTAAGCTAATGAGCTTAGTGTGAGATACCCATCAGCAATCAGAGGAAGCCGGCCTACATGCTTGCGTGTGTGACTGTCAAGAGGACAAGGAGGACCTAAGAGTAGACCAGCATCTTTACTTCCCCCCCACATCTTTTTCACAGAATCTTTTCCCTTTACTCACCAGTGGGCTGAATGCGAAGCTGAGTCTTGTCGCTCTGCTTGCGCGTCATGGCAAACCAGCTGCCGTCTGTGTCCTGGATCCACTCGGCAGCCTGGCAGTAGAGCAGACCCTGGTCCACTGGCTGCAGCTTGTGAATGGTCAGCCTGTAGGCCGTTGCGCTGGTTTTATCCAGCCTGAGGTCCCCTGCTGCCATCCTCTGCCGGTACGGTCCCCCAGAGCGCAGAACAAAGTCCCTTGACAAGGTGACTAGCTCCTGAGGCGGGGCTGCCGCGTCCTCTGGGGACCGCAGGTACCAGCCAACTGATAAGTGAGTGTGTTGCATTGTGGTCCGAGACACCTCGCAGGTGAGCTGTAGTGTGTCGCCTTCGACCTTGGACAGAGTTTGGGCAGGTGCTGTTACTGTCAACGAGTCGGCGATTACTGCAAAAATGAATAAAAAGAGAAAATTAACAGTCACAGTTGGGACATGTGGAGGGTGTTTGGGATGTGAGGGCAGTTTAGAATGACTCATTTTAGAAAGTGTTATCTGGTTCTTTACACACAATACAAACCATCTACCTGTCTATAAGACCTACCATGCAATGTTGTTATTGTTAAATGTGGAGGACCTTCCACAATAAGACATTTTTATTTACACCTGCTATTACGAGAGTGAAAATAAACATTCTGCTGTAAGCGTTTCAAAATCTGATTTACTCCCCAGTGAGAGGAAAAGGTGTTAATGCAACCAAGCTTTTGTTCTGAGGTGACTGCCCTCTATTTCCTCTCCCATACATGAATTTCACATGTCATCGTGTGTTGATGGCATTTTCTCAATCTCATACAGCCAGATCCCTCCAGAACCCCTCCAGCACTTCTTTCAGACTGATTCCATCCTATATGGTTTACTATAGACGTAACAGCTCCAGACAAGGCATCTTACAGCCGCACCCCTTCTCACTAAACCTTTTTAAATAGTTTCTGATCACACATACTAAAAATACCAGCAGCAAGTTTAAAATTGCTATGATAAATTCATCCCAGCCTTTTCTGTATCTGCAGTACAACCGAGAACAGAAGATGGACTTCAAGCCAGATGGTCGAGAACGGCAGAGATGAGAGAGGGGGACAGTCGCCCGCAAGGAAGCAACAGACATCAAGATGGTATCATTTAAGACAGCAGGCTGGAAACACTCCACACATCAACGGAAATAAACACATATAGCGTAAAAAAGAGCTACAGGAGTATTTTTGGATAGGTACCAGGGCGCCGCTGTATACAAGTGTGTGCTGAAGAGAGAAAGAGAGAGATAGATAGATACCACTGGACCTAAGATTCCAAAAACTTCATGCATTAATGACAGGTCACAAGGTCATGATTAAAAAAAGTAGTTCTAGTATCTGGACTGTTAGCTCTCTAAGCTGTGTTTGGATGTGTGTAGCCCCACATGGTTGCTATCCTATTTGTCCCGCTATTATTTATGCAGTGCATGACCTCAGTGCTTGCGGCGGTAAGCATATGGATGGTGTAACCGCGTACACAAACACATGTGTACGCCTGGGAAACAGAGAATAAAGACGTCAGTTTTTCACAATGGACAGCAGTCAACCATTTAAGCTAGGCTGGGATAAAATGAATTGCGAATAAATGCAGAGAGAAGCTTTCTTGCATTGCCATGTGGTGACTGTGAGCCCTTCTTAAAAGTCTGAAAATGGAAGTGCTTTGTGTGGGTTTATGCTAGTGGAGTGCTTTGTCAAGATGTTTGGCTATTCAGGCTCTTAAGGGATTGTCATTGTGAAGACTACAAATCAGCATGTTTGAGGTCTGTTCTTCTCCTCAAGTCACCTGCTATGACGAAACAGGGATGGAGGAGTAAAGCTTTATTTCAGAAATGATTTTATGTATGCCAGTACATACTCCATGCACACACACACACACACACACACACAGTAAATCGTGCCTGTGTGTGTGTGTGTGTGTGTGTGTTCTTGTGTCTTGTGAAAACATAAGTAAAATTGAGAGATGGGGAATTGCGAGAACAGAGAAACAGACACCACTAATGAAACAAACGGGGGGAACAAAGGCAGAGAGATCACAGAAAAAAGATAGAGGAGGCGGAGAAAAGAGGCTTGACATCTGGTTACTAGAGTTTAACAAGACACTCAAAGACAGAAACAGCGATAAAACAGAAGTGGCAGAAAAAGAAAGTGAGTAATCAGGTGGGTCAGACACAGTGACGCTCTAATGAGATGCTGCTTTCTGGAGATATATCCAGAACAAGTATCTTATCCAGACAAGAATAAACTGTTTCCTGTGATAGTTTAAAACAATCTTGAAAATACTGATGTGGTCTGACTGAAATATGTCCACTAACCCACCTCTCTGTTATCTTGAGTGCTTGACAAACAACCTTGCAGCAAGGGAGGAAAATGGTAGTCATGGGCAGCAGTAAAACTATTATTATTATTATTATTATAAAATGACTAACACGGGACTCTTAATGGGCCTGTATTCACATTTATATTCAGATGCTTTATTTATTACAGGTTTAGAGTGAGAATCTTCACCTGCTGGGGAATTATTATTCAATATTATCATCATTTGCTAACTTTCAGTGGAATCATATTGTGATGATAGGATCTTATGCGATTGTCTAAATAAATAAATGAGTAATTAAAAATGAACAAGCTTGGTGAGTGAAGTTTTACAGATATGAGGATGTGTGTCAGTGGAATAGAGTTAACAAATCAGTTTTATCACTTTTATATGCAAATATATATATCAGAAAATGCCATTATGGGCATCACAAATGTCAGATTCTGCTCCCTGAAGGACCTGGTGTTGTCAAGTCCCCTCACTCTGACTCTTTAGTCCGCACTGAGTGAACGGCAGCCTCGCATAGACATACTGTTACCACAACAAAACACCTACGCTACAACTTGCCATTGCTATAGCAACCCTCCCACATGATGCTGAAGGCATGAGAACAGCCGGTAGTTACCATAACAACCGCACCACCCCACACACACACACACACACACACACACACACCCCTTCACAAAACACCAATCCCGTTCTGAAGCGGACTTCTGTGGGCCTACCTGGGGAACAGTGTGAAAACAGAAAGCCAAGTATTCAACATTTTGACTTCATCTCCTCCGGGCCAATCAGATCCCTACACACAGATATGTCTGGGAGACAGAACCAATCAGATAGCACCAGCCAATCTTAACATTTCCAAGGGTCAGGCTGGGGTTGTAAACACACCGAGATCCTCCAATAGCCCCACTGACCTCAATCTGGGAAGGATTAGGAACAGCATGAGATGGCATTCTCGGGCACACACACAAACACACACAGTGACTTTCATTACTTATGAGGACATTTTATAGACTTATTTTACCCTAACCACAACTGCTGTGTGCCTTATTGAAACCATTACAATTAATCCTTTAAATAATCTTCTCTAGAATCTATTCTGTATTTGTCTTAAAGTCGACAAAACCCATAAAAAGAATTCATCCTACCATTAAGTGTAGCCAAAATCTGACAGTGTAGCAATATAAGCAAATCCCTCATTGGCTGTCCAAAAATGTTCACAACAATGAGCCATACTGTACTGAACATGACCATTGTAGTTCATCATAGATCATAGATGTTAAGTTAATCTCACATACGCTGGTACACCTAATGTGCATCAACCCGAGCTGAAAATAGTCCCTAAGAAAAGCACCATTTAGTCCTGTTTGAGTAACATTTACAAAAAAAAACTACAGTGCCCAGCTGTTTTAGGAAATGACGCAAATGAAAGGATACATTTGTGTCTGGTTTTTTGTCTTTATTATTATTACTTATTAAAAAAAATAGGTGGGACTAGCTTGTCACCAAAACACATTCACACACATTGAACTTCTGATGATTATGTGTTAAAAGGAGGTGCAGCCACTTTGCTGAGCCAAAAGCTGTGCAGCTGCAACATCCTTCCTCATCTAAGTACCATTGTGCTACCTAAGAGTAAACAGAGATCATAAAATGTGTTGCTGATGGAAAATTGGGAACATATATTATTAATATCTTTGGAAGTTTTAATAAACAGATTTAATTTCCCCTCACCAACTCTAGCAAAATTGCCAGAGAAAGTGTTGAGGTAGATGGGAAAGTGAAATTTGAATATTCAAAACATTTCACCATTGCAAAAAAACAAAAAAAATGTATGTGTTGAGCTGCAACTCAATGATACAGTCTTTACCACGACCAAATAAATAGTGAAATAAAAAAACGTTTTAAGGATTTTATGTAATTAAGGTAATTTTCCTCATTTGGATTACATTCGTAGAGACTGGAATCTCAAAGTACTAGTGATGAAAACATTTTTCACTGATGAATCAGGTAATCTAGAAGTTGTGGATGTGATGGAAAAACATGTCTGTGTTATTCTGCTTTTTTGACTGACACAGAAGCTGTCAATCCTTTATAAATCTTTAAAACTACTCTCTTCCTGCTCTACCTCATCTGCAATTTTTGCTTTCATCTCCCACCATTCTCGATCTTCCCCGACTCTCAGCCCTCTGAAGTGAGCGACGGTTGTCATCCCTCAAGCTGGCCTTTTAAGTCCAGTCACACAGGGATAGAAGTGTGGGGGACACAAGGACACAAAAATGGAGGAAAAGAGATTTCACAAAGACGACACGTGGAGAAGAAGATGATAATTTATAAAGTCTGATCTGTACATTTTGCATGCACGCAAACCTTTAACATCTCTCTGCAGTGTGTGTCTGTGTGTGTGTGTGTTGGCTCTTGAAGTTGCAGAAGCAGAAAAAGAAACATAAATAAATCAAATAGCAGTGTCTGAGGGTGCGTACTCTGTTTTAACATGTGAGTGTTTGTGGGAACAGAAACAGCAGATAGTGAAGATCCAACCACCCGACACTTTGTGCTCTCTGTTGTGGTCTTGTCATGGGAGCAGATGATAATGGGGAACTGGAGAGATTCACACTGCCCTCTGGATGTTACCACTGCTACAAATGTTCTGGCTTACAGAAGCACACACTCCCAAACAAACACATGTATGCACCCACACAGGTGTGTCTCCGCATTCACTTGTGCATGTATGTGTTTATGTGTACATGTTAAGTGTTTCTGGCTCTGTTTTTTTACTTCACTGAGTCTTGTGGTAATCTCAGCATGGAAATGTCACACTTTTGCCACTGGCTGCTGACCAGTCGGAATGGAGTAGATATCAAAGGTTTGAAACAATGGCAATCTCCATTTTGAAGCTTTTTCTCTGACATACTGTATATATGAATTTATTTATGCTGGCTGGCAAATACTGCAATAAATTGGGTGGTGAGGCAGTCAACAGAAACTCAGATGAGAGCTAGTGGGCTGACCCTATTACCTACATTACATTGCCAAAAGTATGTGGACACCTGAACAAAGTACATGGACATCCATTACTGTATGTGATTGTTATACATCTTACTCCACCACTATAAGGCGTTAATCTGCTCTTTTACAAACATGTTCCGATGAGATTTTGGAAACTGGCTGCAGGCATTTGGCTGCAGGCATTTGTTCGCATATTCATGATGGATTACTCTGTGACGCATATTTGTTTATGTTTATGTTTATTTTGCACTAAATAGATTGAATAGTTGCCGTTGTGACAACTTTCCAGAGTTGTATAATCATGAACAAACCATGAAGCATTTGGTGTCTAATAGAATTTTCTCAACTGCATTTCACTGTCTCACCAGAACCTTAAACACGCCACCAATGTGGTGTAGGGACAGGATGTCCCTATACTTTTGGCCATATAGTGTATGACATTCATAATACTACTGCATGATATTGCAAATATTCCGCCACAGCTGAAGTGGTAACCACTTTTCCGTGTGTAATGGCCTTAAGTGTCTGTGTTTGTGTGTGTGTTGCAAAGCAAATGGCCATTTGGCAAAGCCAGTAGGGTAATTATTGTTAATTACCCTGTGAAACTGAGAGTGATGCTGAGAGGGAAACAGAGCGAGTGGGCGATCTTCAACTCCACTTCATGTGAGTCCAGTCTCATCACTAAGCAGACGTCACTTGCTGACCCAGGATGCCTGCAACGCACGCAGGCGTATTGGGTCAGGGAGTAAGAAAGAAAAATAACTACAGGAACTGTGCCTACACCTGTCTTTCTCATACTTATTATCCATTATCCTGTCCATTCACTTGTTTGTTCTTCTCCGTGAGAGCTGTGGATCAACAGGGAAATTTGGAGAGAGGAGAGAGGAGGGTAAAGTAGGAGGAAGCAGAAAAACAGTGAGGATGAAGACAAAGAGGAAAAGGAAGAAAATAGCAAAGATGAAGAACAAAGAGGCAGTGCTCTCATCCCACGACCCACCACATACAAACAACTCCTCATGATTCCTGTGCAGGAAGTGCAAAAGCTACCGCAGATAAATGATTATTATTCTGTTTGTAGCCTATATATAGCTAGTGTACTTGTCACTCTTACTTCAATATCCTAAATTAATGCACACGCACACAGTGACAAAAATCTTGCTGAACAACACACAGAGCGAACACTTTCTCAGGAGACCGGAAAATCAAGCAGGTCTTCAAACAAAACACTGTGAGCAACCAGTAAAAAAAACTGTGATGAACGGAGGTCTACAGACCATCCCCAAGAGCGTGTACTGATAATAAAGACAGGATACGGAGAAAAAAAAGGGCAGTGGAAGGATCACGCCTTGGAGCCAGTAGAGAGACATGTGGGAGCCCTCTTTAACAGAGAAGAAAGGGGTGAGACTAGAGTTGAAAGCGGTGTTGTGGGATCTGGGTCCACAGCAGGGGGTACATTCATTATACAACACACACTCATGATCAGATGAGCCTGACACCTTATTGAGTCTAAGATACAGAGCTCTTCATCTGTATGTTTCTGTGTTTTCACATTATTTATGTTTTATGTAAAACAGGCATAAAATATGTTATGCATTCTATGGACCCAGGGAAAAGATTATGTATTTATTAGGCCTTACTTTGTTAAAATTGTTGTTTGTTAATATGATGTTCCTTTTTCTAACCCACCATGTATAGTACCCAGGGAAATGTTAATATGTTCCCTGTTGAAGGAAGCTCTGGCCACTGTACTTCACTGTAAATTAGGTTCTGTGACCACAACTTGGAAAATCTTTCAGTAACAGAAAGTGTAGAGAAAAATTGGGGGAAAATAGCAAAAGTAATTAGAACATTCGGTCAGCACAAAAGTAAGCTTACTGCACCTGCATTTGTTATTCCTGTCCCATTTAGTTGTTGTTGCTACGCTTGACAAGATTTCCATTCACACATTGCACAGTTTATGGTGATAATGGTGGCAGATTCACCTCTCACAATTCTTCACAATTCTTAAAACAACTGGTCCCCGATTTCAGAAAGAGGAAGACAAAAGCATGTTACTCAGTTCTACCCAGCAACTGTCAACTTGCCTGCTGAAATGTCAATGGCAAATGTCACTAGCAAAATTGATTGGCTGCAGCAAGTTAACTAATTAGCTGAAGAAATCTGTAAAAAGACAGACACCAGATGTAAGAGATTGTCCTGATTTCAAGCTAATAATGATTAATTAATTATTATTGCAAAGCTTTTCAGAGAAGGGGTTTAGCAAACTGTTAGTGAGGTACTTTTGATTTTAAAATACATTTTCATCCAATAATAACGTTATAAATAAATACCAATCATTTCAGTATTTTTTTGTGAAAACTGAAAGTGAATTTATTACAAAAAATCCAATCCATGTTCATATGGCAAAAATTTTGATGGTAGGGATGTTCATTATGCATTGCGATATGACTATTAATGAGGAAAAACAATGAGAAACATAACAGCACATTCATTAGTCTGTGTGCGGATGGTACTGTGGACTGCAATTATCTATAACTAGCTGACAGCTGTCAGTTTGCAAAGCTGTCAAATATCTGACGTTGACACAGTTAAGGTCTTGGTCAGAGGCATAAATGATTTTCATAATGGTGAACACATTTTGGCATAATGAGTAAATGTTTAATTAACGCATCACTTTCATTTATGTAACAAAAGCAACAGGATCCAATACGCTTTCACTACCGCATAATTACTGTATCTGCAGAATGTAAATTCTTACCTCAACAGTGAGAATAATCATCAAGTTCAAAATATCAACTATCACTCAGATTTTTCTCAAGTCATTTTCTCTCTGCAGATAAATGCAGCCACGCAGAGGTCAAAATCTTGAGTGTATTAGAGGGCAAAGGCAGTTTTGATCTCAGCCTGTATTGCATTCCAACCTTGTCAAAAAAAGGCCAAAGCACATCTGTGAATATTAGAGTCATGCCAGAGATGTCACTCTCTTTTTACAGTCATAACTACTAGCTCAATCCCCACTGTAGAAATCAGCATGCAAATGTAGAAAACCAGAGTTTTCTGCTATAATCTGTAAGCAAATATAATCAAAGATGCAAAGTTTTCCTTTCTGAGCTATATGTATATGTGCAAAATCAATGATTCTTTATACATAATGAATGCATTAAAATCGTTTATTATGAGGATTACAGATTGTAGATGGGGAATAAACCCCAATCATAAAACCAGTTTTCATTTTGAGATTTTTTATAAAAACGTATTACTTAAATACAATTTAAGACAAGTTTGTCTAGAATTTGCTTTTTGATTAAGTTGAGTTGTCTATCACACTGTCCCATACGATCAAAGAGGCTTCCACACAGTCCTATCATAACACACCACATCCAATCGACTGAAATTGCAGAGAGATAAAACAGAAATTAGGGGGGACAGAGGAAAGGGGTGAGACGATATGAGAGATCTTACAGATGCCGTTTTGAGATTTTATGAGATATTCAGTTAGGAGCTGTGAGGTCTACTGCTAATGGAACATCAGTTTGAGTGGGTGTGTGAGTATAAGTGTATGTCCTGTGCTATAACACAGGGGTCACAATGACTCAAAGAAAAAGGCCTCTTCATTTAATAAAGCGGTCTCTGATGCATTCTCCGTACACAGTTATTCTTCTCCAGGCTCTGTCCCATTTTTCTCTTCTCAATTTTCTCATCGCTTGAGCTTCCATCTACACCCTCCGTACCCCCCACATCCCCTATCCACGCCGCCTCTCTCTACCACATTATCTAGTGAGTTTCCTTTTCGTTTGACTAGTTGCTTGTCAGCATCCAATTATCACGTTTTCTGTTTTTCTCTGCCTCCTTCCTCCTCCAGCTTGTTCTCTTCATGACTGTCTCAGAACACAGGCAGCCATGTTTTATAGAGTGCCGATCCCTAACCAGCTTGTACTCTATATGTCAGTCAGACAATGACCCCTATTGCGTGTTTTGTTTTTTGTTTTTAATCCTAGGGAGTCATAAAACTAGTAAAGAGTAACATCTGCTCTGCGTGTGAGAACGGAACGAGGCCCCCGTTGCTATTACAGCTCATTATACCTTAAGGTAGTAGGAGAGGCACATTAAAAAATATCTCTCTCTCTCTCTCTCTCTCTCTCTCTCTCTCCCAAACACACACAGATAGTTAAGCCTTAGGGGACAGCTGCTCTCTGACACACTACAAGCGTAGTATAAGTGACTGAGGTACTCCCCTCTGCTCACCCAAACAATTCCTCCAGAGCTGTGACTCAGCCGTACTTGGTCACTCACAGTCATAGACGGTCCTCAGGGGTGTGCTGCTATTTTTTAGAGGAACATACAGAAAGTTCATAACAGAAATAACAATCAGTGTAGAGTTTAAAATGCATAAATTCAGAAGACTACGAATTCTATAATATGATATTATATGGTATGAGATTATATATCTGCTTTATTTCACGGGTCCCTTATTTTTCTAATCATTTCCTGGCAATTTACTGAGTAATATAAGCTGAACTTCTGAGGGTATAAGATCTGAGGAGAGACACAAGGTCAATGACTGGATCTCCCATCCGAGGAATATAATGCGCTGCATCTGACATCCTTTTGGTTCATACAACACAGGAAGAAATTTGATAGGTGACGCATTCCGACATAAAATTAACAAGTTAACATGCAACCATTTAGCATACACCATCTAGCATTTGCATGATAACAGGTTAAGAACAAGGTTTAGCATAGCATAGGTCCATTCTTATAGCAAATCCAGAGAAAACTATGAGCCAACTCTGCACTTCCCCCAGATATTTCAATTAAAAGTTGGTAGATACCAAAACAGACATAAAAAGAGAGTGAATATTGGAATTATATTCAACCGTCATGTTTCTGTACAACTCCAAATGAATAATAATTGCCTGCATACATAGGCAACTTTTTGCTGTAATAATAATGATAATAATAATAATAATAATCTAAAAATGTTATCAACTTCAAAATGTGAAAATAGAGTATATCAATGCTTTGTTTACAGCTTGCTGGGCTGTCCCAAGGTTGCTAAAAACTCTCTGATGAGGGTACAAACAAACTCTACCAACTGAAAACTTTCTCAGTTTATTAAATACTTTATTTAAGTATAAATATATTACCAAATTACATAGCCTTGTTCAGTAAATGTCCAAAGAATTCATATATACCAGCTCTTTTCCAGAAGATTACCAGGTACATGTCCAAATGAGAAGAGAAAAAAAAGTAGGGACACACAAAATAAAGCATAATTTGTAGAAATGCATCTAAAGCACTTTTCAGTCGCCCTTCATGTTTCTCCCATTTCCTTAATTGGACTATGCATGTGGTATTCTCACTGGACGGCACAAGCAGAGAGGG
>NW_023340095.1:15608440-15608626 GCF_004916995.1 Morone saxatilis | reverse complement strand
GGAGTGGGCTTTGTTATTGTAGCAGGAGAATAGTGACGTGGCGTTTAAAGGCTGAATGTTGCGATAAGAGAGGGATCCGCGGTGAGAAGAAGCTTTCAAATATGAGACGCTGTTTACACAAAGGCAGAAGAGGAGGATTTAACACTAACTAAGATGCACGCAAACACGCATGGGCACACGCATATA
>NW_023340095.1:15607938-15608340 GCF_004916995.1 Morone saxatilis | reverse complement strand
ACACACACACACACAGGCGCTGTCGTGCAATAACTAGTCTACCTACAGGCACACATGAATGCACGCAAGCGCACGAATGCATCATGTGCAATTATTCACATTCACACACAAACACACTTTCCCACTTGTACACTATAAACAGCATTTATCAAGTATATTATGATTCTAATATTACTGGAGGTGCAAGTATTAAAACTAATAAGCTCTGTCCCTTTGCTACACTTACTGTCTCTCCCCCTCTCTATACCCCCTTACAGGAGCTCCCACCATCTCCCTTCATCCCTCCCTCCATCCGTCGCTCCAGCCCCAGATGGTAAAGCACTGTGACCAATTAAAGACTTCCCTGAGGATAGAACCAGTTATAGCCCCAGCCATCTGACCATTTCTGTGTGTGTGTGTGTG
>NW_023340095.1:15604046-15607860 GCF_004916995.1 Morone saxatilis | reverse complement strand
GTGTGTGTGTGTGTGTACACCTTACAGAACATATCACTGTGTTTTAATCAGTGTACAAAGCCTTGTCTTTGGACCCGTTCCATGCGCCTTATCTCCTAAAAAGGTACACTGGCATACGAGTCCAGGAATACTCATATCTAAAGACTTTGGTATTGTGCAAACACACAGCGACAAGATCTAGAGTATCACTTCGTTAGGGCACAGTGTAAGGCAAGGCATGGAGCTGTGGTGGCAGCTGGCCAGAGGTGCAGAGTATTAGCCAGTGTGCGTGTGTGTTGTGTTGGTGTATGAGAAACAGTGTCTTTGAGGGAGAGAGAAAAAAACAAGCAGTGTGGCTAAGGGAGGTGGGCAGCACTCAATCACCAGGCACCCATCCAGCAGGGCAGCAGATGAGGGAGCAACTGTCTGTCTGAGCTGCCAGCACAGAGGGGAATTAGGCATATGCCAACCCCACCCCATCCCTCTCATACACAGGCACACACACACACACCCACACAGACAAACAGACAAACACACATTCACACCCATCTCTCTGCCCACATCCCAAGGTGGCTGCCCTGGCACGAGGGCACAGGTGGCAACATATGTCTGCGGTCTACCCCTCAGTCAACTGAGAGGGGGGGATTGGTCATGCCTCTGTCTGTCTGTGTACGTGTGCATGCAGCATGTCTTTACACAAAGTCAAAAGTCCTTGCTAAAGCTTTTAGATATTTGTGAGTGTGTGCGTTATTAGATTCTGCACTGCAGATTTTAGATAGTGGTGTGTCCCTGAGACAGAGCTTGAGGGTCATCAGTTTGCTCGCCTTGTCGCTGCTTTCCCAAAATGAGTTTAGCCTCCCAGGCTTCTCCTCTTTTACTTTTCACTTCTACACCAGCACTCAGCCTGCGGCTTTGCTCTACAGCCCACACTCAAATCCATTACCTCAGACGTTTTAACTAAACCTCTGTTTCCCATTGCAAATAACAAGGCTGTGATTAGCATGCTAATGAGGGTGGCGTAATACTAATCTTTAAACTGGTATCAGTAGTCCTTACTGACAGGCCCATTCCAAGAAAGGGATGAGGAGATGGTGACTTCTCTAAAGAGTAACTTCCCACTGGATCTTGCATTGCTGAACATAACAACTGACCTCTGTGGGATAAAAGCTATATCTGCTGAACCTGGACATTTCAACCTACATTTAAATTTGCACACAAAATGTGTACAGGTGATAAACAAAATACAAACATCATAAAAAATACATACTAATAGACACATATTTCACCATGTTGTGGCTAAATCCAAATAAAAAAGGGTACTGCAATGTCCCTGCCCACTTAAGGAAGCTGTAAAGAGATAATATTTCTGTTTACTACAACATTCTCATGATGTGCTGCTGTTTGATCATCACCTGATAGATATTTAACGTCATACTTGCTGCCTCATATGCGGCCTGCTCTTCATTTAATAGGGTTTCCCCACCCTTGAAGATACGCAACAATCAGTATGCTGGCACGGCTAAAAGGAGAGCAGCTTATGTGCTTGTGACCATAGCCAGCTGTGTTGCACAAAAAGCTACAGCACTGCCAACCACTAGTTGCCTGGGTGCAGTTATTCTTTAACAATGCCTGTTCACTACCTCTCCACACAAGTGAAGGCATGAGTGCCAATATCTCTGCATGTTCTTGTACATATGAATGTGTGTAAATGGATTCTGATTTCTGTGTCCGTGTCCGTGTCAAAAGGTGTTATCAGATGTATGACTTGAACCAGGAAAAAGCCTCCTGCCCCCCCACCGCGCTCAGATAAGGCTTCAAAGCAGCCGCCAACATCAAACAAGCAGCCTGAGTGCCCTGGACCACACTCACATGAGTTCTGGAGGCTATTACAGTGCAAGTTCCACTCTAAACTGACACACATTTTAACAACGTGAACAGAAACATTCGTTAGCATATCCATTCACATCCATATTCATGCTGAATTCATATTCAAACTGTGGCTGTGTTCTGTTAATCTCACAGAGAAGAGGCAGCAGGCCCCTGAGGGTTAGCGCTTAGCTAAGCTAATCAAATCAACTACAGAAACAGTGGCGAATCTTTAGCCCATTATATAAACATTAATAAACATATACACTCAACACACACCAACACATATGCACGCACGCACACACACACACACGTGTATTTGTTAACATATTAAATCCTTTCTCATTAGCCTAGCTCAGTAGCGTGGGCGATGAGCTAAATACAGCATCTCTGACATCATTTATATTTTCATAAGGGTAACAACCAAAATTTGCAAGGCAGTGTATGCTTGAGAGGGTGTCTGTAGGCTATGAGAGCATTTAGATGCATGTTTAATGGCAGCAGCTTCTTAATTGGCCCCACATACTACTCAGCCAGCAATATTTTGATCAAGGGCTAAAGCACTATGCAGCCTTGTCTAGAGGTCTTCAAGGATCCAGTAGGTTCCAGGTATTCAAGGCCTGATCCAGGACCTGAGTTGGGCCATGTCCAAATTATACCTGAGCGAATGCAAGCGGATCCCTGCAGTCATCACAGGAAAAAATCTGCCATCTAACTGATTGAGTCCGTTCAGTATTTCTAAGTTGCTGCAAGTGACAGGCAGCTGGCAAGAGCCACCTCGGAGCGTCAGGGAGCCACATGTGATTTTGACCATTTTGTGATGAGATTGTCTGAAGACAAAAGTCAAGTAGTTGCTTCTCCAAAACACATCAATTTTAATTTGATAACAATTTATTGTTAATCAAGGTCCCAACTTCCCCTACCAACATTTACGCAAAAAGCCACAACAAACTACACATGTACATACAGTATAGTGCAGCTTGCCCTATGGGACTACAAAGTATCAACATGTCTGGTTTTCCCAGTTCAACTGTTTATTCACAGTGCTACATGTTCTATTCAGCAGTTGTATTGTCTACCACAGTGATCCATTGGGTTGTTAAAGCCCTCTTCAGTGATGTTCAGTAGAAAGGATGTCGTCCGATGGGAGCAGTACGGCACCATCTCTCTCAGACTCAATTATGGGTGCGACATCTGTCCTGACTGACAGCTCACCATGGTGTGTGACTGCAACTGTGTTTGTGTATCTCTGCGTGTGTGTCTGTGTATGGTGGGTCCGAGTGGCAGTAATGTTATTGAGCAGGAAGCCCTGTCCGCTAAAGTAGATGAGATGTGCGAGGAAATGGCAAGCCAGACATAGTGATAAAATCTCTTTCCATTTGGAGTCCTGCCTGGGCCGCAGCTTAGAGCCAGTATGTGCTTACACACACATACACAGACATGCACACACACACACACAAAAGGCAGAGAAGGGAACGTATTTGTAAATGAAACTGAGAGGTGATGGTAAGGCCAGAGAAAGGGGAAGCAGAGAAGGCTAGGAGTGTCACTGCAAGGAGAGACAAAAGAGATAAAATGTTCCAGTCACACACAGGCCGTTGTTCCCAATCAATACCACTAGACATAGAGATACAACTTCTCTCGTCTGTTCATCTACACCTTTTCTACTCTATTCAGTTTTTCCTACAGTACATCTTACCATTTCTTTGTCATCACAAGGCTTCACCCATAGTTTGCCTAAAAAAAAAAGATCCCTCCTCTTTATTCAATCACTGGCTCCCTCCACAATCTAATACTATGTTCTTCAATCACCCTCTTGCCTTTCTCCTGTGATAAACTTCAACGAACGGCTGTATTGACAAAACCATATACCTGCATGACCAGCACAAGCTGGGGGCCGAAGCGGGGACTAGACCAAATCGACTCTGGAGCTTTGGATTGATGGGACTGAGCAGGAGGAGAGGGAGAG
>NW_023340095.1:15603604-15604021 GCF_004916995.1 Morone saxatilis | reverse complement strand
GGCAAGTAGCTGGTCGTTGGGCCTCTGTTCCTAGCAGTCCACCTTGAGACTTAGAGAGTTGACCTCAACTTCACAAAGAGTAGTTTGAAGCTATTTTGTAGTCGACAGAATATCTCCTCCACAATCCTCATCCACATTACATACCCTAGCTATACTCTCTCTATCGCCTTCTGCTCTGCCTTTGAGTCAGATTTCAGAAAGAATCCTTACAGACAGCCAAGAGAGAGGGAGAGAGAGAGAAAAGCGGAGAACGGGGGATATGGGGGGCGGAGTCTCTTTGTCACCCAGTGTAAAAGATAGAATGTGAGATGACATCTCCACATTCAGTCTCTCTCATTAAGTGAAGTGGAGGAGTGCAACTCCCTCGTGAAAAAAAAGGCAGGGGTAACGACGCAAATCAGACACACACACACACAC
>NW_023340095.1:15599138-15603518 GCF_004916995.1 Morone saxatilis | reverse complement strand
GCTCAGCTATGCTAAGAAAACTCAACACTCCTGTTCTTTGCCCTCACGCACAGAAACACACAAAAAAACCCTGCATTTTGACCTTGGGTAGGCATTGCTTTATAGAAGTCAAGCTTACAGTAGGGCCAGATTTTTATCAGGTAAAAGTAGAGCTGGGTATGGCCACTGATTTCTCTAATTAATTTCATTCAATTTAAGGGTCAAATCAACTAAGGTTCATTCTCACGTGGCCAGATCTCATTGCACAAAGACCTCTGCATTTTTTGAATTGATATTTGATCATTCAAAGGAAGATCGGTTTTCATGGGAAAATTGATTTTTTAAACCCAGCCAATAAAAGGATTCCTTTTCTCCACTAAAAATGGAAAAGAATAAAATATAGGCCATAAATATAATGAAAATGAAAAGTGTGACTGGAGAAATGTGGTATTTTACCGTGGCTTGTTCTGAAAATTATTCACCGAACAGTTTTCTTCTTCCTTAATTGAAATTCCTAGGTCTCATCTCCAGCCTTTTCCTTCTCTCTCTTTCTTTCTCAGTCTCCTCAATTTGTGCTGGCTAATTGCATTTACAGCTTGTATGGCAGTTAGTAACTGCATTAACCTTAGGAGTCACATCAGGCAGAGACTATTTAAAATGCACCCCTATAGCGCCAGCTGTATTGTGGGTAATGCCTCGGGGAGGTGTAACCAATCACATTGGAGTCGAGAGGAAGAGCTCATCATTTATTGGTCACACACTCTATTCAGCATCGCCCCACTACCCATTTCCAATACTGCCGCTTCTGTCCCCATTCCTCTCTTTTCCAATTTCCTCATCTCTGCCTTTTCGCTCCATCCATCTCACTTTCTTTTCTTAAAAAAACACTCTGCCAAACTTGATTTTTTCTAGTGTCACACATCTGAAGAAGGACCTTTTCTTCTTTTCTCTTGTGAGGTGGCAGTGAAAAGCAGAAAGAAGAGAGAATGCTTCTGTCTGTAAATTCACCAAAGCTTTCATTCTCCAGCTCTATTACTATATTACTACAGGACTGGGAATGGATGACTACTGCCAAATGTGGAGGCTAGAATCTGTATGTCTGCCAGCATGGTGACTCTTATGTGCTTTCTAGGACAGTGAGGGTATATGGGAGCTTTATAAGTAAGAGCAGTGTGATACATGTCTCAGCAAGGGCTTGTTGTTCTGCTAGCTGTTGGACTCACTCACACACAGGCTGGTGCGTAGGATAAGGACAACCATGATGGCCATGTCAGGCTGTTGTCCTTTTCTTCTGCAATCTGATGTGTAGGAGGAAGTCAAACACACACACACACACACACACACACACACGTACATGAGCAAAGATGCACATAGAAACACACACTCAAATGAAACACAAAGAGTCAATCTCTAAGATCAGAGTCTGGAGGAGTGCACAGAGAAACCACATGTGACCTTTGACCTCAGAGTGCTTCACAACACCCAGGTTAAACACATGCCTTGTGAAACATTTAACTACCAACAGTAGAGCACAAACAACACCTACTCCTGTAAAAAATAAAAAGCGCTTTAGAAAAAAAGAAATAAAGCTGTTTTCATTTAACCATACAGTGTTCATTACAGAGAAGGACATGTTTGTCTCTACAAGGGTCACTCAGTCAGCCAGACTGTGGTGCCATTGCAGCAGGTACAAATTAATGAGTAATGTTGATACTTTAGAACTCCGCTGTCATTCAAAAAAATACAGAAATAGGTGCCTCACTGGTGTATTTATATGGCAACTGAGAGACATATACATTCATTATGATGAACATGTCAAGTTTGGTTTGCTCCTCTCTGCTTGTCAATTCATTAAAGAAGTGCAAGTGACTACACAGACATTACTTGTTAATAGTATGCATTTACTGTTGTGCTAAAAGTAAAAAAAAGTAATTTTTACTTAAACCTATGTTTATTGGTTTTTTGGCTTCTTGGGGGCAACAGACACATGCTATAAACACATTGCCATATTATCACCTTATAAAGTCCATATGGTGAACATATCAGCAGATATGGACCACTATTAGCATTTATATTAATTGTTTTTGGCCACCAGTCCAATAGTCACGCTACAATTAGCTAAATTTTTGGTCTCCACCAACTCCTTAGATAAATGCTTTATTCACCATAGTAACTAAATGTGTTGTTTGGTGCTGAGCAGGTGGCATACAATGCAATTTTAGAGTTTTTAAACTGCCTGCAGCTGCAGGAAACAAGGTTGATGAAATCTGTGAGACTGAACCTGAAACCTCTGTGGGTTTTGTCACTAGGACATTGTTTACATTCATTCGCTAATATAAAAAGTATTAGTTAGATGATTTAAGTACATAAGCCAATATTTCATTTACAGGTATGGCCATGGTAGAGACTGTAACAACCTTCCTAGTAAGCTACTCTTCCTTCCCATTCAAAATCTTGGAGGCAAATAACAGTGGAAATGTCAAATGTAATCTTTCTCTGAATTAAAAAAAAAACTCCATGATTTACACAATCCAGTACTTTTGCCATGTTTATTCTTTTCACATGCAATATGAGGAAGAAAATTCACATTTAACAGACTTGCTAACCAAAGGACATGTGGCAGCCGACTCCCTTTTGATTCATCCAAGTTTAGTATCACAGAGGGGTAAAAAAAGACATAAACACACTTTCTGTCTGCCCATTCCCTTAAAACAAAGCATGTTACATACAAACAGAAAGAAGGATCATCTTTCTAGGCAATTAACCCCACGCACGGCCGAGGTGTCTGATTCTCTCTCTGATATTCAGACAATACAACAAATGAAAACACAGCGTCACAGTATCAGTGAGAACGGTGTCCAGGTACTCTGCAGAAACTGTTTTCCTCCTCGGGCAAGATGGATTAAGTTCCATGTTAAAAACCCCTGCTCTTTGTACAGAAAGGCGACAGTGGATGAAGCACATCCCTGTGAGTAAGCCTTAATGCAGCACTCAGGGCACAGATTACTACATGGCCTTCTACCAATTAACTCAAACATCCCACCATGTGACCAGACACACACTCATAGACACATACCTCCTGTCTGCTCTTCTATCTCATATCCTTCCTTCCCATATTTCCTCCATAAACATTCCCCTAGTTGTAGTTGTCCTTGAAACATATATTCTCAAAGGCAGCATCAGCAATGTTTTTTTTTTTTTAATACAGCAGGGCAAGAGCAAATTAGAGAAAGAGGCCAGGGCTGATGAATGGAGACAGACAGATGACAGAATGGAAGACAGGAGACTGACGAAGAGATGAGGGATAGAGGGGGGAGGGGAGGAAAGACATGGTATTGTTTGTCTGCAACAGTCCAAGGAGGCGTGCAGCTGCTGTGGGATCACAGAGGGACTCAAGAGCACAGCAAAGAATAGATGGGAGGGACCCTGCCGCGTACCCCTGACCTCCGAAAGTGGGTTAAGAGGTTAAAGACACAGAAAGGCTCAGATAACAAAGTCCCTCAACACCTTGGCTCACACACTTGGTCTAGCTCTCTCACACGCATTTCTATAAATACTGTGTGCTATCAGCAGTGCTGTTTAAGTGCCCTGCGCCTGAGCCCTGACCCACATTCTGATCATACTGCTCATACTAGAAAAATACATCCACTGAGGTCCTGATACCACTTATTCAATAAAAACCCGGGCCTATTGATGGGTTAAGCGCACAATGCATTTTGTTTCTGCAGCCTGAGTTCTCAGTTCACCGTGAAACTCTGAGACAAATAAAGTGCAACTCGAATTTTCTGCCAATAAGCTTTCAGTTTGCACTTTTGACCCTGAGAGGAAGGTCAGCCACCACAGGGATAAAGGCACAAAGTTATGAAGGGAATGGAATCTCCCAACTATGACAGCTGTGTCCTCAGTACTGCGGGCTTGTTGGGTCAATGTATATGTCTCTGAGAGACAGAGAGATGAGGAAGTAGAACACGGAAACTAGTGCTACAGTTATACATCACCGCAACACAATGGGTATGTTATTGAAACAGCTCAAGTCAAGGAAACAATACTACTGTATTGTATTGTGGGAAGGAGGTAAAATAGTTTGTGTGAGTGTGTGAGTGTGTGCGCGTGGGTGGGTGTGTGTGTTAGTGAGATTGAGTGACAAAGGCGAGTGATTGGTTTTGCCCAGTCAGAAGAGATGGGATTTATGTGACACTGGAGTACAACATTTTCTGTCACACCCCTTCCAAAGGGTGCACAGATATCAGCTAGTTTTTGGACAGGCTCTGGTTATTTGTTCTTTGTGACTAGTCTGGCTGTCACGGGTCTTATTGTGATACATGTCTTTGTTTTACTTAAAATCTCTGACAAGAAGACATCACTTTCAAGTTCACAGCACGTATAGGCAGAGCAGCTGCC
>NW_023340095.1:15598374-15599108 GCF_004916995.1 Morone saxatilis | reverse complement strand
GTTAATGTAAATTTGTTTGGAATAAGTAACACTAAGGCACAATGTGTACTGAAGTGACTCAAGGCAGGTCCTGCATTTTTACTTAATCGCGAGGCCCTGTTCTGCATAGAGCAAAATGTAGTTTTGATACCTTTCGAATTTAATTGATATTGTGATGCATGTACCCAAATAAATGGACTAACTAGTGGACTACTGTGGAGGTATTTTGGGGCTCTTGGAAAAATATAATGAAGCTGCCATGTGCACTGCATCTGATGGGTACTTGGTGGTGGGTCATATTACATTAGCGCTAGCACAGGAGCTACAGCATACAAATAAACTTGCCTTGTTGGAGGTCAGTTCAATATCTAACATTCACAATCATGTTTGTGCAAGTGAACTGCATATATGTATCATGTCACCTGAATGCTTGTGTAAGCACGTGTCTTCATTGTTCTACCCAAGCACAAGATACAAACAAGACTGGGACCACCTCATCTAAACTTGCTACATAGAACAACTGGTGGCCAGGAACTGCACAGGGTACCTTTAAAGAATAACTGTATTCAGTTATTATCAAATAGCAGATAAGGATAAACAACCAATATGATAGGGGTGGGCAATGTGGCCCAAAAATAAAATCTTTTTTCACACCACACCCAGTTTTTTAAATTAATTGTTCCTCTTAAAAAGCAAACTACAAAAGACCCCATATCTGGAATATGCTACACGTTCTGTGTAGATGAGTGACTTGA
>NW_023340095.1:15597111-15598321 GCF_004916995.1 Morone saxatilis | reverse complement strand
TAAATCTCAATTTTACAATTCAGCCATTTTTTACTTTGTTTTAAAACGTACATTGCCCTACCATATGATGTATTTAGGCAGCTGGAGAGGCAATTAGCTGCTGATGACCTATTCAGAGGGTGATTCATGGCTAATTGATAAGTAAACACTCATTGTTAATTCATTTGTACAGCAACCTTTGACTAGGGTTGGCTTTGTTTATTAGATATAGCACTGGTACATTTATTGCCTTTTGTGTAACATTAGCATGTGGTTTATCTATACACACAGGTGGTCTGTCTGTACAATAACGGTGTATTTGTGTGTGTGTGTGTGTTTGTGTGTGTGTGTTGTATGCGTGTGCGTGTGTGTGTGTGCTTAGAGACTTACCAGTGAGGTTAGTGCGTGCGCTGTAGGATCCCAGGTACCGGCCATCTGTATTGGGTGTGTAACACTCAAAAAGACCCTGGTCCTTGGCCTGCACTTTGGTGATGTGGAGCACAGCTGAGTCGCGGGACAGCCTCTCCACAAAGATCTCTTTACTATTCACCCTCTGGGCATAAACGGCGTAGGCATAGTTTGGCTGAGCAGTGCTGACGATGCGGATCTCCCTGTCCGGCACTGATGGTAGATACATGGACCACTCAAAGTCCTGCTCCACGCCCTCTTTGTAGCCTGTCACGTTGCACCAGATGGTCACATGAGAGCCCTCAGTCCGTATCAGTGGCCCACTTTGCACCGTTACTACCCTCTGAGCCGCAGCAAAACCGGCTACAAACAAAGGTGGGGTGAGAGAGATGGAGAGGGAAAAGAGAAAGAGGGAGAGTGGATGGGGTGAAGGCGGGGAGAGAGGAAACAGAGAACATGGGTTACAAAACTGCAGTTTAAATATTTAGCACTGGCAGAGTTTATGCACCCCACATCTACCAGGAAATTCAGAAACAACGTGACATGTGCAGCTAAGCATTCTGGAGCGCGCTTACTTGCGAGGTTGAGATGTGCACACACACACACAGCTTTTTAACACCACTAACCACTTAAACATTCACAGTAACTCTTTTTAATAGCTGAGATCTTATTCTTGCTCACTGCTATTACATGCACTCACATGTTAGCCCTTCACCACACAGATAGCACTGCAGCTGCACTACACGGAGGTGAGAGGCAGCCATATGGGAGTTAGGTGAGAGGTCAGTGTGAGCTGGTAAAACACATGTCAACAAGTGTGTCC
>NW_023340095.1:15596601-15597097 GCF_004916995.1 Morone saxatilis | reverse complement strand
GCAGCACAGGTACAGGCATTTTTGAATAACTACTGTTTTTCCTGACACGTCCATAATCTTTAGTCCTTGTCATTATTCATGAGCAAGAATGTGAACTGACTATGGATTAGAGTTGGACCAATAAATCAGCCAGGCTGATGTATCAATTGTCAGATATATTAATAGAAAAACAATTAAATCTTTGCAATTATATGTCTAATTGGATTAATAAATGAATAAAATGCCAGAAAATGCAGTTTAATCATGTACATTACAACACTGCACTATCAGAAGTCAATTACCTCTCTTTTCTGGGCCATTTTTCATTCACACAGCATATCATTTGCAAATAAAAACTACAAGCTTTTTGAGACACATTCCATTTGAGCTAACGTATGTTGCTTTGTCTTTGCCTATATTTAGGAAGACAGCATATGTGAATCTTGCCTCAACCCCACAAACACACACACACACACACACACACACACACACACACACAGTCAATAAACACACACAC
>NW_023340095.1:15592416-15596501 GCF_004916995.1 Morone saxatilis | reverse complement strand
TTTCGTTCCAAACAACACACACACACACACACACACACACACACACACACACATAAATCCACAACAGAAGAAATATAGATGACCTGCCAGCAAAGGGTGAGCAGATTGCCTAAATAAGGTATCAGCAATTCAGATATTAAGTGTAGTGTAACAAAACTACGTTTCGTGAAAAAATGGACCACTGACATCGGCCTATCCGCAAATAAGATGACGTTCGCCATTATCAGAGGCTGATGTTTATCTGTTGTGTCACATCAATTGTACCCTTGCTAAATATTGTATTGGTTAAATTACAACTCTGATATAGGAGAAATAGGTTTTCCACTACTGGCACAAATTGCACGCAAATACCCGTGAGCTCCATACACCAGAACGGACTCAGTTCAACTCTGACAACTCTCACATCTTGGATTACAACAGAAATAGACTGAACTGCAAAAAAAAAAAAAAAACACATTGATGTTGGCAACTATCGCTATCGGCCTAATTGTTATTTTAAACATCAGTATTGGTATCAGCCAAGAATTTCTCATTCAGTGCATCCCTACTCTCTGCTTTTACGATGCTATTCTGTGCATGTATGCTTGCAGGGGTCACCTCGTTCAGAGAATACAAACACACACGCAGTCGCACTGAAGGAAAGAGGAGCATCATCATTCATATATATGTGATTAAGTAATTAAAAAGGGAATAGTAAAAAGAAATTCTTTGTTTGGCAAATTCTTTGGTGGGAAAGAATATGCACAGAAGTGGCAAATGAATGATGCATTCACCTCATAAATCATGACACACTGCTAAAACCAAGTTTCTAGGGCTTTGATAACGAAATATATCGGTAACTATATCAATGTTATTGATGTTGAGCCTAGTATTCCTTGGTTTTTCAGATGAAAAACAAATTTTCTGGTATTTCCCACCCCTGATGGTGTGTGAACAGCAAGTCCTCATCCTTGAACTTTTCTATAAAAACTTTCAGGGAAAGTTGAAGAGGAGGAAAACTGAAGTAACTCCAGCCAGTGAAATATGAATTAATAATGAACATGCTTGCAAGATGAGAAAAAAAATAAAAATGGACCTAGTCAATGTCCTATCTCCCCAAGGGATGTTCAGACTCATCCAACAGAGCTGAAATCTTGTGAAGATTCTCAGACAGCGAGGTAGCAATGAGAAATGGAAAGGATTGCATGGTGAAAGGAAAGAAAAAAGAGAAAGAGGGAAGAAGCTAAAGAGAAGACGACAGCTGCCTCCAGGATGCTGAACACCACAAAAATACACTTAACTAAGTGAATATACAAGCGTACCACTTATATGCTGCATATATACGTGTGACAGAGAGAAATAAACGCTGGAGAAAGATGAAGAACATAAGAGCATTTTCCTCTTCACACTTCTCAGCTCAGTTAAAACATTCACCAAAATCACTCTGAGTCTTTCTCCCTCTAGGCCCCTGAAAGCATTTGACCCTGTTAACATCATTACCAGAGAGAGCATGAGTGCGAGGGAGACAGAGAGATTCCAAGATGAGGGACAACTGAAGGGAGCAAGATGAAAGCGGAAGGAAGAGGAAACATTTTCATGCCAGGGGAATGTTAACATTAATAGAGGCTATGGGCCTGGTTCCATACGAATCGTGCAAGTTTCCTGAGATTTTGCAACAAAATAAACCTGTACATGCTTCATTATATTACAGCTTGCGAGCTGAGAACTGCCTTTTTCTTCATTTCCTCTCGTCTTCATCTAAATTTAATAACATAAGTGAA
Source organism: Morone saxatilis (assembly GCF_004916995.1). NCBI lineage: Eukaryota > Metazoa > Chordata > Actinopteri > Moronidae > Morone > Morone saxatilis. The sequence continues at coordinate 15,594,741 of NW_023340095.1, read as the reverse complement.
TTTGTGCTTCTGCTGATGCTGGTGAAAACCCACATTGTTCCTTGCTCATTTATTGTACATGGCACTGGGTAAGCATGTCATCTTAATGTAAACCATGTAATGGAGTGATGAGAGTCCACACTCCCTTCCCCATAGCTTTGTCAGATTCTTGGATCTTTGATTTATAGGCTCCAGGCGGCATTGGATATTACAATTCAGGCCTCATTCACTTGCTCTTTTTCAACTTCTTCTCAGTGATAATCATCATCTGAGTAAGAATATAGAAAGCAGTATAGCAAGGCTGTCATTAACAACCTCTGACCATTTTGCCAACTTCAAAATCTTCAACAAATCCCATATCCACCGTCTGGTTTATTTACTGGGGTGTTTGAGGGAGACTGCATATTTTTCCTTTACTAAGGAGAAAGCTGAATGATTTTAATGCAAAACATTCTAGCTGCTGGAAGCCTGTCAGCCGGGAAACAGGTGTGACACTCTGTGTGTGAGTGGCTGACACTGAGAAATAATACAGCGAGAAAGGGAGACTGAGTGTTCTAACATCCATTAGAGGGCCAGTTAGAAAGGCCAGCAGGCCACTCTAACAGCAGGCAAAAACACATACAATTTGAAAATTGCAGAAATGCTATTGGTTATTACCTTCTTTTATTTGTATTACAGTTATACATCTGTAAGGCAGTACGCTACAGGCAGCATATGTAGTAGGCCTAGATTTGATTCAAATCAATTGAAAGTATCGATTTATTGTGCCCACCCTCCAAAAATCTATAGCCAACCCTTCCCAATAATCCTGCTGCCAGGTCTGACAATAACTGCCCATTACAGCCACTCTAATAAGAGTGAGAAGAGAGAGAGAGAGAGAGAGAGCACAGGAGCGTTCAGGGAGTGGGAGGATGAAGTGGATATACTGTACGTTACTATTTCATCTTTGTATAGCTCAAGTAAAGAGAGCCAGGTGGCTTCAGTGTTATGTGCAAGGATTATGAGATGAGGACAGTTACACGAAGGGACAACTAAACTAAACTAAACTGAAGTTAGCAGTGTTGAGGAGGACTCCCCATCATACTTTTCACAGCCTTGAAAAGGATCGAGAACAGCCAGAGGGCAAAGAGAGAACCAAACATAAAGAAACAGACATGTACATTTTAGTTTAGGTTACCTCTGACACTCCCACTATCTCTAGCTGGAGTACAAAGAGTTTACATGCAAATTCTGTATCTTGCATAGCTCTTCTATCTCCCTCTGAATTGCAACTGAACAGTTTTTTAAAGAGATAGTTCAACATTTTGGGAAATTTGCTTTTTTTTTTTTACCATCTTTGCTGACAGAGATAAGCAGATTGACAGAAGTCTCAATGTGCACTAAATATAAGGCTGCAGCCAGCAACCGGTTGGCTAAGTCTAGCGTAAAGACTGAAGAGAGGGGGAAACAGCAAGCTCTGTCCAAACCTAATAATCCACCTACCAGCACCTCTAAACCTCATTAATTAACAGTTCTTTTGAGGGTTATGTGCTGCGCACGATTTCTTGTCTGTCAGCGAAGTAACTTTGTGAAGTCTCCCGCTGGCTGCTGCTGCTGCTGCTGCTGCTGGCTGCTGCTGCTGCTGCCTAGCCTCACAGTAACAAACAACAAGATGCCAGGAAGCGGTGTCGCGGTCCAATAAATGGTTGGGGTTAGGCTTTGGACAGAGGCCAGTGTTTTTCTCTATTTCCAATGAACGCGGATCCGCTTTGGTTCACCCTGGGTTCATGCTGTTCCTCTGCCGCTTACTATGTCTAACCAGTCCTAATTTATGGGCCCCCTGGGCCGACAACAGTCATGACCCGCACCCTGCACTGTTGCTCATAACAGCTGGTTGAGACCAGGATGGAAGCAGCAGGGATGTTTTTTTAGGTTCTAATTCAATACTTTCTGTGCTCAATTGTTTACTGTGTGCGTGTATGATCTGTGGTCGAACACTGTAAATGTAGAATAAGCATTGGGGACTATTCCTTAGGCCTATTTTCTCCTATTTTGTTTCCAATGCAAGTTAGATATCTTGTCGATAGTGTAACAACAGGAGCAGATCATAATCTATCCTTTTGCTGTTGAACAGCTGCCCTCTTCATCCTCCCTCCCCGTACAACGCCTCCAGCCTGGCTGCCGCCTTTCCTGTCTTGACCACATTATCAGCAATGTTCGGTCTGAAGCCTTTAAATAACATTTTCATCAGATCACTTCAGTCAAAAATCTCACAGAACAACAAAACGTATTCCCTCTCATCCAGTAAGCTAAATGCTTAATGGCTAAATGCTATATGTTCCTTATCGCTGCTGTACCCTCAACATG
>NW_023340095.1:15588067-15592316 GCF_004916995.1 Morone saxatilis | reverse complement strand
CAGCTGGAGTACCGTTTGAGTGAGCAGAGGCAGAGATACATGCAAATTGGCCCCAAAGAACACTTACAGGGTTTACAAACTGAATAGCTAAAGGGTTGTTGTTGGGTTTGTTATCACAAAACATGAGATATGATCTCAGGCGTGACGAGATTTGCAGGCACAGCCACACGGCCCTGGCAGGGAGTCGTGATGTGGGACAGTCCTGACAGTTTAACAGAGGTGCTGCTGCTGCTGAGTCAAAATCAGACACAAAGCAGACGCTGCCTCTCCTCCAGCTCCAGCCACGTTCCTGATTCACTGTGGCAGGCAGGAAGTCTCCCTCAAGAACTTTGCTTCACTTCACACACAGTCACTCATCTCCCTATGTGAGTTGGAGAGAGACTACCGCTCAGATCTGGGTCACGGGGGAGGATCATTGTTAACCAAACTAAACAATAACAAAAAAAAAAACACTGCACGAGAAGGCTGTCTTTGATTATCAACAACTAACTTTATTTCTCTGCTAGCAATAAAGTTCGCTCAGTTCAATCTTTTCCATGACCTCTTCTGGAAGAAAAGTTGCTTCATCCCTTCACACTAACTTTTCGCCTTTGAGGAGATGGGGAGAGGAGGAAACCTGATAACAGGGGACAGTGGCTGCAGTGGTAGTTGGTTAGTTTCTGCAGCAGACTGTGAAGTCTGTATTACAGGGCAATTACTTGCCCTGTGGGTAGTAGACACTACTAACCAGTATTTGACTTGCCTTTAGGAGCACAGTCCACAAGCAGAAAAACATGTCCATGCTAGCACAATCCCAAACCCCTCATCCAGTTCTTCTGATCCCTGACTAGACATCTTCGTCCTGACACTGACCTGTGCGATTGGCCCATGTTTTCATCATGCATCTCAACTTTAATGAATATTTACTGAAACCTACCGCACAGCTGGTGGATGATAGCCAAGCTGACAGTCTCATTTTTGCTTTTCTATTGTTTGAGTTTTGTCAGTTGAGTCAACAATGTTATGATATGAAAAAACAAATACCACAAAAGGCGTCTTGTCATGGGTTTACACAAAAGACGTGGGTCTGGTGCTTATGATGCAAACAAGCGTGCACAAAAAATAACAAGGGGAGCAAACAGACAGCTGCACAAGCCCGTATTTCCCCTAACAGAGAGAAGTAGGTCCTCTGTTTTTGGTGGCAGGCAACAGGCAAAAATAATGAGTAACAAAACTTAGGACAGTCACATGCACACACTCCAAACTTTTCCATAGCATATACATAGCACTGCATCAGCTGCACAAACAGCATGATAGTGACTTATTGCATTTGGCCTCACTGTCTAGACAGCACTCTCCTATACTGTCAGCTGAGCCTTACAACCACATGGAACGCATTCCCAGTGAGGTAACAGCTGACTCAAGATGCACAGCAAAAAGACAGACAGCTTGACCACACACAAGCTAAAATCCCTGTCATTTTGGGGTGGGGGCTCCCAGCTGTCATTCTTATTTGGGACAGAGGAGAGGCTAGGGTGGGCATCTGGGTGTGGCACAGCAAACTTTGAATCCTGACAACAGTTGAAATGTCTGGGAGTTGATCCCAACATTCCCATAACCATAGAAAGTTCACGAAAATAATTATGACGATGTAACTTTTTCTTAAACTTACATCATATCAAAAAACTAGATGGCAATTGGTGAAGTGCATACAGTTGCTTAGACAGATCACTTTCACATGCCAGATTTCTAGTTTTTTTTCCCTCTCTTATTATTAACAGGGAAAGAACTGTAAAATTATACTTTCAAGCATTTGCCATAGCACCACATGGAAAATCAAATATATACTTAAGTAGCTATAAGTGCTGCCCTTCTTCAACTTACAAAAGTTCTGAAAAAATGAAAAAATAAAATGGAAATTGGCTCTTAAGTACCTTCATGCTGTTTGATTAGGCCAATTATAGAGGGTCAGCTTTATTCTGTCTTCTGATAAGCAACAAAGTTTGATGGTGTTACTACAACTACTTAAAACTTTTCTCTTTTCAATCAAAAATCACTGTAATGAGCCACGATAACAGGCTGTTGTTTCAGCGTCTCTTCTGACTTGAAACCGCTGGTCAAAAATAGCATCAGAAATCTCACTAAAAGATAAGGACGAGTGAAAAAAAACAAGAAAACATTTACAGGCAGATAGAAACGAAATGGAGGAGGATGAAGGAGAAAGAAGAGGCTCATCATACCACTGTTGCAAGTTTTACTTATTTTACTAAAAAGCGTGTTTACTTGTATACTGCTGTTGTAGTTTTTCCCATAGCATGGTGTTTCAACTTTTTGATTGATTTTTTTTTCTGTCCGGTCAGTGGTTTTCATCTATTTCTGTACAGAGTCTGGAATTGCATATTCTATCACACTGAACAACAAGTCTACAGTCCTGTTATTGTTGTGTGCATGTTTAAAGACTGCCATTATATTTTCATACCATACAGAAATAAATGTAAACCAATAGATATAATTCTGGGTTACTGAAACATGGCAGACCCCGTAGAAGAGGACCTGCTGCCTCTGTAAAACAAATGGAAAAAATAGAACATTTTAAAGGTAACAAAAGCACGATTCTTATTTTCAGGCGAGCGATTTCTTAGTTGGTCGAGGGTGAGCTGATACGACTAATGGAAAGACGATACTGTGTATAAGTGTGAGGGTGATATCCATCTGCCAGTAGATCACTTCTATAATTACTTACACACTGGACCTTTAAGCATCTGACTTTAAGGTTCATGGGTCAGTGTGGTTCTGTTAAACAAGAGGCCACACCCCACTTTTACCCAACCCTTATGAAAAATGTATCATATTTTTCCTGTCCCCGCAACCAACCATCTGGCATAGAATTGTGCAAATTCATTCATAACATGTTCAGATATAGTGTGAACAGGGTGAAAAAAGGCACCTGTCCTAGTGGGTTGACAGCTCATCACAATACGTATATAAAAACACGTCATGAGAAATGTGTGAATAATTGCAGGTGGCAGAATGTGCATCTTGTCAGACATAAGCTTTTAAGATTTTCCTATGTGAAGCTGCTCTGAGACCAGCTGATAAACAGGACGATGGCGATGAGGAGCAGCTCATCTGAACCCAGGGCGGCTCTCCTGTCAGCCCAGTAAATGGAAACCACTCAGTCATTTCACAGTTAAACCAGCCAGCCACGCACATATTACATGTCAATTTAGTTATACAAACTGGGACGTCTTGAGTACTATAGGTTGGCTCCCGGTTTCAAACACACTCTTACACAAACAGAAGCACATCCCCAAAAAACACAGCACACTGTGTTACCCCACACAGAAAAGGCATGACATCGTTCTCGCTCTCTGTGGGGGAGAAGGAAGACATCCTGTTTGTAAAGCTAATAAACATTCGTTCCTTCAGGCAACTCTTTTTATATGCTTTATATCATAAACCCCGGTGCCACAAATAAGCACATGCACGCGCACTCACTCACACCTGGTTGCAAACTCAGCAGCATAAATAACCCCGATATAAGATTTCCCTGCCAAAACATTGTGTAAGAGGCCCCTCTGGGCTTAACAATGACTGATACAGTCTCCATTTTACACAGCTGTCATCCACCTTTGTTTTATTTTTTTTATTTCTTACAAATGCGAGTGCAAACACGTACAGTATGGCAGCAAAACCAGACGGCTGATCACACAAAAGGCAGACACAAGCACAATCTCTCTTAATGCTTGCACATGCACACTATGGAGAGGGATAAACAATCAATGTGGATATAACATTCTGTTGTGATGCGTTATTAACACACTAGCACCAATACTGCATTACTGGAGCGTAGTTGTATCCTTTATTTACTTTCTTACAGTATATTAAGATGACACATGCATAGATGGTGCTGTGTGTGTTAAATACAGGCAATCTTGCACACAGCTTAATTCAAGTTAAATAACACTTCTTGAAACTGAAAGCTTTTTAGTCTAGTGAATAAAAATAATGTGATTCGCTCTTGCTTTTGAGAAACATTTAGTTTTAGAGGTATGTTTGATATCGGGATGCAGCTGGTGATTGTAGGGCTGCTTAATTTCACCATTGTTCAATCTACTGATTCATTGTTTGATCTATAAATAATGGAAAAACACACATCACAGGGCCCAATGTGACATCTTCAAATGCCTCGTTTTGTCTAAGAGTGCAGCCCCAAAGATTCGGTGTACTATCTAGAGAGGAAAAACTGAAAATATTCACATTTGAAAAG
>NW_023340095.1:15587159-15588030 GCF_004916995.1 Morone saxatilis | reverse complement strand
AAGTTGTTGCCAATTAATTTCCTGTCCATCAACTGATTTTTCATCTCAGGAGGACTTATTTGCAGCCCATCACGTATGGCAGAATTGCCGGCCTGATATCACTGACGATGCTGTCAACCTGTCATAGGCTAATAGCATTAGAAAATATTCCCTTTGTGATTTGTGCCAATGATCCACACAGACACACCACACAAGAAAAAACCTCTTCCCCAACACCTGAACTGTTCTTCACCACCTCAAACTGCCTCCCATCTAAAAATATGATTCATGATTATTATGTAATATGAAAACCCTCCCTATTCAGCCCACACTGTGTGCAGTCTTCTCCACTGCACACGAAACAAACCATCTCACATCTTCATTGGAGTAAGAAAAAAAGTCATTTACAGCCGCCATGAGTGAAAGTGACTTCTGAAGCGCTGTAAGGGGACTTTAAGCAAGGCGCAGACTGGTAATCCTCTTGGCCGAGTGGGGGCCTCCAGCGGGCCGACTTCCACTCCCACTCCCACCCCCCTCCTCTGTCCCCCAGCAGCGCTGACAGGCCTCCCCATCCAGGAACAGAAAAGCCATCTGGTGTTTGTTTGGGACAGTTCACAGGCAGGATGTACTGTGTTGTGTCGCGTGTGTGTGTCAGCAATCATGCCTGTATTGAGTGTGTATGTATGTGTCACGAAGTGTCATCGGGTGAGCGTGCTTGAACTTGCATTTGTCTGTGAAATCCATCAATATGCAGGTGAGTGAGAAATGTGTGAGGACCGAACACAGTGGCTTTACCTTGAGGGATGACTGTACAACAACATCCTTGTACTAGGTGTCTTCACACCCACTGGATGACTTCATACCCTGGGGGTGTTGGTGATGCGTGATCCAG
>NW_023340095.1:15577443-15587135 GCF_004916995.1 Morone saxatilis | reverse complement strand
TGTGTCTATGATGTGTGTATGTACCCCACATAGGCTTACTGTATGCATGTGTGTGGGTTGGTTAATTACACACAATAGCAGGTTCCCTGTGATCAGCCTTTAAACACAGGAGATCAGACTGCATAGGGTTAATCTGTGACTAAAGTCCAAATATCACATTAACCTAGTTCAGAACACACACACACACACAGCTGTTCACAGGCATCTGCCATTATTGCAGTGATTATCGATGTACCCTACTTCCACCTGACTCACGATGACTGGTAGGCTGGTAGTTGCTTTCCCAAACTAACCCCCTTCAGATTCACGTGTGTCATACAGGTGTGCCGTGGCTGACACACAGCAGGTCTGGATTTACCTCGTTAATCTAAACAGAGTGGGAGAATTTCACAGCGCAAATGAAGGCTGAAAGCTTTTTCCTATGATCACTTACCGAGCAGCGCGCAGGCGAGCAGGAGCGCACCGGTTGCCATTGTGTGTGTGTGTGTGTGTGTGTGTGTTGCCCCGCAGATTCACTTCCAATATTCCCTTTAGATGAGGAGGTGATGATGATGATGATGTCTGGTCGGGTTTTGACAATGTGATTAAACCGCTGGTCCTGGATCAGAAAGCAGGAGATGGAGAGAAAAAAAAAAGACAAAAAGGAGGAGGTCTACGAATCCCGAGCGACAAAAGCGGCCGGGGTTTGGAGTCAAATCCACAACCGGTGAGTCCGGCGGTGTCCGACTCACCTCTCCGGTGTCCTCCTGCTTGTGGTGGCGGAGGGGGGAGGGAAAAAATAAAAAAAACAGAGCTTCGGGTGTCTCTCCCCCTCGCTTTCACCCTCACCTATCTGCTTTTATCGCTGACGACGTGCGCTTATGTGCCAGGCGCCTGGGCGACCCAACCCACTCTCCGTTTACTACGCATCCGAGACTGCGGAGGCGATTCAACACTCACAGCCTCCTCGGGAAAAAAGACACACACACAATAAAAAAAAGTCCAGCGTGACTTGCGCTTATTTTGTAAAACCTGCTTTAGAGACAGGACACTAAATGAATCCAGGCGACCTGGGAGCGCTGGTGCTATAGAGTCTGAAATTAAGTCTTTGCTATGGTTTTTCTCCTCCCCGTCACTGATGTGGGAGAGCAAATCCGCGGTCCAAGCAGGCTCTGGCTCTCTCTCTCTCCACGGAAATCCCGGAGACTCTAATCAATCTCCCACTATCGCTCCGCAGAAAGCCCAATGGGCGGGCGCTCTAGATGAGGCAGACAAGGCTTTGTGCTCTGACACAATACATCAGATTAATCAATGAACACTTTCACTTCCAAAAAAAGCACATCGCTCTCTCTCTGTCTCTCTCTGTCTCTCTCTCTCTCTCTCTCTTTCTCTATTGTAGCACCAATGCACCTGAGCCAGTGTGTCCTCTTTCCAAAATGCGCCTAGATGTCTACAAAAAGATACTTTAGTTAAAAACACCTCTGCTTAATTCTAATGTGTGTGACAACGCTTTGTGATCCGGTCCGGGAGAAACAGTCCGCCACCGCCGCTCTTCCAAGGTTATTTCCCTGTTTCCCGACTTCCTGCTCGCCACTTTGTGTTTGCCTGGCAGTTTTGAAAACTTAGCAGCGTGCTGCCTGTCTGCCCCCACCCACCCCCGTATTAGACCACGCCCCGGCAGCCTGGGGGCCGTGGGACACCAGCGTCTACAGTGGGTGAGGCCGCATTTGCATGTGTGAATTTTAAATTCTAGGGCCCAGGACGTTGATGGTTTGAATAGGTTAAGCGGAGTGGAGGGTAATTAAGCGTCTAAAGCTAGCAATTTTCTCAGCTTTTTATTTATTTTTTTAATTTTTTTGCAGGGTTGAGTTTAACCACCTTCTTGAGGCTGACACCACTCACATTATACTGCATATTAAGTGTATAATGATAGGGTCTTTCAAAGGAAAAAGAAATAAACCCTGTTTTTAATACTAGACTGTTCATTTATGGTGTTTATTTGTCTCATGATCACAAAAGTCACCTTGTCATGCATAATTCACCCAGCAGTCTCTGTGTTATTGACACACCCCCACACACACAGACACACCACCATCCATACACACAACTGGCAAGCAATCAACATAATGAGGTGTCACTCTGCTTGGGAACTGTAGGAAATATCATAACAAACACTTTTTTTTCTCCGGCACATCATCTGTCAAAGGTTGCAAGTTGCAAATTCCACCCCTCTTTGATTCAGATTATAAGTAGCTAAACCAAACATTACTTTGACATATGCTCAAATTTATTTATTTGCAGGACTCTGCTGCCGCAATATGAGGAGGATCTCAAAATAGACAGGGTGAATGGGAGTTTGCAGGGAAACATAAAATAGCACAATGAGATAATACTTCTTTGGTGTGAAGCTGTGAAGTTGCATTTCTATCTGGAAGGGACAGAGATATAGAATCCAAAAAACTCTAACTTAGTGAAACCCAAAGCTTCCTCCTGTGTAATACATAAATAAATGAGCAGGTCTTTGCATACAAAAAGTAATTGCAATGGGCCCATCTGGTATTCTCTTTATCAACTGGGAATTTCACACTGTCTGAATGCAACATGAATAAAATTTTTTGGAAGCAGTAAAAATGATTCTTCTCCTTCTGCTGCGCTCATGGATTTCAGCTCAGATAAAACTTTCTGAGCAACCGGTGAAATGGGTCTGTGCCCCGAGGCACCGAGAGAAATGTTTACAGAATACAGTATGTTAACCTCACATCTGAATAACAGTTTAACCAAACAATTTAATGAAAAAATAGAATCTTTTTGTCCCTCCTTCTGTCTAAAACTATGTCATGGTATTAACAGAAAAGAGAGACAGCTTTTAGAATGTTTATATAGAGAAAACAAAGGCTTTAGCAGACATTGCTGCCAACAAGAAGTAAGCCAGAATGGGATTAGACACTGGTATGAACATGTGGGCTATTGGTTCAGCTTCTCCAAAGGTCTATCCAGGTCCAACGCAGCTGAATTAATATACAGCTAAACAGAGCCGGCTAGGTAGGCCATGTGCATTACACCTGGTCTACATATTGCAGCACCTAAATTTAGCTCAGTTCTCCACAGACTCCTCATTGCATAGACAAGAGATGGCACAGTTTGCACAGGCACAGGCAGCTAGAAGGCAGCTGTAATGTCGTTTGAGCCCAGCATCGTGTTAGCGCCGAAGATGAGATCACCTTTGACCCCTCACACCAGTTTTGGCGACTATCAAATATGTTTGCTTAGAGAGAAAAAAAAGCCTTCAGAAGAATGTTTGCAAGTATATAGGGTGCTGGGGATCACAATAGGTCTCCATGGAAACAGAGGAGTCTGCATTGTGTGCACTTCATAAGAGGGTCCATCACCTAGATAAAGTCTTGATAGCCACAGCCTTTTTTGTCTGTGTCTTGCGTAATTGTTCAGCACTGTTTGAGATTCGTACAGGCTCACTTTTATATGTTAATATTTCCGTACCCTTACAGCACTATGAGCTGGTGTCAGCAAGGTTAGATAGGAAAGCTCTGAGAGGCTCGCTGAGGAGAAAGAGAGAGATTTGTTCACTTATTTCATCATACACACATTTTCATCGTACATCCCAAAAGTATATGAATGATTTATTGGATTTCTCTGTGCATTTTTATCTAGTCTCACATGAATATGTCAGTTTTACACAGAGGATTGTGTAGAGGCAAATCACATGCAAACACATACACGTTCAGATGCATACTGCATAGAGATGTGTCACTTCAAATTACAGAGAGATGTTCCTCATTGTGACACTAAACGTACATGTGAAAACATATGTAGCCTTCCACACAAACATGGAAACACATGTTAATACACTCTGATGAATCCCAATTTTAAGCTGGGGATACAATGAGTCATGTTTACATTAATGATTTCTGAATAAAAAAAACATAAATAAATAAACAAAAGCTCTTTGTTCTGATGGAGTCAAAAAGAAATAAAAAACTTTTGAAACTATCCAAGAAGCTTCCCTAAGAGGACTGAGAGGGAGGGGGAAATAATCCAGATGGGAGAAAACAGAGGAACAGAGAAAGTGTAACATTTAATTGTCAAAAGTTATTTTGCAATATGTGGTTCATTTGAATTAAACATGAGTACAAGAGGGGTTATGAGGTAAAGCGGATTAGACATTGCATATTATGGAGAAAACAACTATTGTGCAAACCACTTTGTAACCCATAAACAAATATGGATAGACTCTCAATCAAAACTAACAGTAGTCTCCTAATCCATACACATGTGGCAGGTTATTAAGCTCTGATCTTACACAGCTTCTGTGAGCACAGCGTATAGTTACAGGTACCAAATTGACATATTGTATATAGGTTTTGACAGTAAGCAGACTGACAGACAGCAGGCAGAAGGCAACACTCCAGCTGGGACCAACTAGACTCAAGAATGCCACTCTTCTATCTAGGATTTAATGTGAGCTGAGTCACTACACACAGTCGAAGTAATACAGTCCAATTTCTCACGCCACACTTCACATTGACTCGGGAGTTTACACTCTGCATTGTCAGATAACCTTTGATTATCTACAGCTGAGGCTGGTGCAGTCAAATATGTAATTTTGCCTTTATGTTATAAACCAAGTCTCATGTGCAGGCTGTTTTTTTAAAAGCTCAGTTATGCAAACTTAAGGTTGCACACAACAAACTTGTTATATACATTCATTGCCCCTGTCACAGGGCTTTATTTTACATTGCATTAGCCTGCCAGGACCACAAATCTCTACATTTTCTAGCTGATTAATTATTCATCACTGGGCCTCTTAATGTAGATTATTAATATGAAATGACTGTCAAGCTACCAATTTTTCTCTTCTATCTGTCTGTGTCTCTGTTTCCATCCATCACCTCTGATAGTCGTTTTCTCTCCCTTTCTTCATTTCTGTGCTACATGCTAGTCATATCTTTTTTTTATCCTTTCTACTTGAAAGCTCTGATTGCAATGATTGCTTCATAATTATATATGCCGGTACTTAGTCTGAATGTGTGTTCATTTTTGTATGTGCATGTCATGTGTTTTTTTCAATGAATTCAAAGATTTTTTTAAGTCACTTAGCAGTAGACGTTTTTACCTGCATGTAAGTAAATGCACAGGATTTTAATAACCCACCGGTTTCCAGTAATTACTACTTGAGTGAAAGCATCCACTCTTTTCCTTGTAACTTTGCAGGTGGTTGTAACGACATTAATATATGTTTATTATGTCTCCTTTGTTTTCAAATTACAGCAGAGGTGGCGCTGCAACAAGGACCGAATGTCATGTGCAATTTTCATCATTAGCTGACAGGTGGTTGCAAGATTACTGTAGCAGAATATGACAATTAAAGGCTTTTGAATGAAGTGAACAAATACTTGTACATCTGAGTGACAATAGATCCTTTCACTCAGTCTACATAGGCTTACTATAGGTATTATTACACTGTGTTACACCAGGCATTCATATACACACTTTGTCAGCAGCAGGGCCACTGGGTCACACTGTATAACAGAACAAGTCAAGATACAATTATAACAGTTTCTGGCAGCAGTGTGGATAAAATCCCCCTGTGTCGTGAAGGACATCTGTGTACACTTGTTCTTTCGCTGCATGAGGCAGAACTAATTTTCTGGGATCTTCATTAAAAATAATTTTAGTAAGTTTCACATGCTTGTGTTGAATTTGTGTCTCCTCTTCTCTCTGTCTGTCTGTCTTTTGTCTTTCTTTCTCATCTTGATTATGTGGGTGTTGCACAACGTGCAAACACAGCTGAATGTCATACATTATTCATTTGTAGTGCATGCCGGACAAAGCAACACACACAAACATGATTGCACGCATATGCACACACGCAGAAAAGCTGTACTCTCAGGGAATAGCTCATGATGGCAAGGGCATGAAGGTGAGCTTAGATACACTGTGAAGATTGTTCGACTTTATGCCCCAAAACACCAACCACATTACACAACACACACACATTTCATCATCATCCCTCGCAGGTACAGGCTTGTCCTTTTTGCTGTTGGGTAACAACAACAAAGCAGATGCTATCTATCAACTCCAGGCTGAAAAACACAATTTGCTTTTTCATGGTCACACTTACTGAAGCTTCCGCTTTGTGTATGCAGAACAAGGTAACTCATTCTCACTACACACCCCTGTAAAACTGACATGACTCATGGCTGTAAGAGGAAGTATGTGGGCAAAAAAGGCTTTTGGAGGCACAGTTACGCCACCAGATTACTGAATCACAGCATTATCCAAGCTGGTAACAAAAGAGGGGCACTGCGTGTGGAATTGTATTAATTTTAATAAATAGATGATACGCTTAGTGCTGATGTTTACTTGTATTCACCTATTTCCTTTGCTTTTATAGTGTATGTTTCACAACGTAATTTCATTAATTTAAATAATGAGGAAAGGAATACAACACTACTGTGGTTGATTGTACAGTAAGTTCATTTTACTGAGGTAGAAGTAAAGTCCAGAGAAATTACAGGGTAGTTTTAACTGTGATTGTAGCATTTAAAGAGATTTGTGTTCCCATAAGATCTTAGGTTCATTCTGAATTTGTTACTCCCCCTTCAGACCAGCACAACACAACCACACAACATGTATTATCTAACCTGGGTCCACAACACTGCTCCTGAACAATGTTGAACAGTGGTATACTGCCTGACTTTGTATGAAAGGCTTTAAACAATAATTATAGGATTACTATATGCTTTTATTATTGGATTAGTTAAACCTCAAGGGGAGATTTCGGTGTCAAATTCTAGTCCTCTGAAACATCATTTTTGGCTGCTGTCTTTGACATTATCATAGGTTGTTGCATTAGTATAAGATGATCAAAAGAAAAGAATTCACCAGAAAATTAAATAAATGGAAATTAAATAAATAAAAATAAAGATCATGCCACAGGTTGTTGAATAATCAGTGTTAATTAACTGAAAGTCTACTGCTCTGTTTGGCAAACATGGGTCTGGTAAAGTATTTTAAGTAGCGATGATTTCATAACAAACTGGCAAATGACCAGTGACTGTGAAATGGAGATTACGTCTGCCTTATACAGCGTGCTTACAAATCAGTAATTATTTCTCTCTACTTATACTGTAGCCTATCCCAACATACTCTACACCAGGATGCAAGGCTTAGAAACACTGTACAAATCCAAGTCCATCACAAGACAGGAAGAAAAACCTGAGAATCAAATATTGTATACTAATCCTGAATTCTTGGGAGTATGCACTTTCTTGCCTAGAGTTAAGCTGAATAAATGACATGTAATGTAACTTCTGATTTGATCCATACAAAACCGAAATGAAATATAATACACTATTTGATTAACTCTACTGATCTAAATGTTTCCCCTGCTTCCAATTTGAGCTAGGTACCTACCTGCTGACAGTAATTTCATGTGTTACTTATTTGTGCATACTACGGTGAGAATTTTATCAATGATGATTTAGTTCTCAGCAAGAAAATAAATAAAAAACATTTTTATGGTGTCAGTACTGTGTTGCATAATTTAACTTTAATAATGTTCACTTCGCAAACAAGACATTTTTTAATTTTGAAATAACAATTACATTTTGAAATAAAATAACTTCTGCCCTAGTGTCCTTGAGCAATTTCCTAAACTTCTGAAAATGAAAAACTATTCATTACAAACAAGGCCACAAACAGTATTTCTGCAACAGCAGCACTGAGAAAACTACAGGAAATCACCTGTTATGGTGAAATCTGAGATGGGACAGCTGAGAGTGCTACAGTCTCCAGGACACAAGTATTAAATCCTGTTAAAGGTCACATTGAGCTATTGATGGCAATGCCCCAAATAAATTTGGTGTATGGCAAGTGACTCAGATAAGAGCCTGTTAATGTTAACAGTTTATTGTAGCTATGGCAATGTTACCACCAACGCCATTCTCTTCTACTTTTCACCTGTAATACATATTGAGTGGGTGCAATTTAGTAAAAATAGTCTATCTATCTATCTATATCTATCTATCTATCTATCTATCTATCTATCTTATCTATCTATCTATCTATCTATCTATCTAGTCTATTCTATCTAATCTATCTATCTATCTATCTATCTTTTTAATGCTTGTTTTACCCGAGCTCTAACGCATAAAATGGATTTGACAATAGAAGATGATGTTCTATTATTCTGATTTAGATTGAGGCAATCCGTGCACTGATACATAATCAACCCATTCAGATAAGAGTTAACAGATAAAGATTTCTGAGCCGGTTGTTTGTGTTGTTTTGCAGAGGTAACCCCACAGTTTCTTAAATGATCAGGTCAGTCTGATCTCATCTCTGCTGCCTGCCAAACAGTAGAAACATGAACTGCCTGCCTACCTCGGGCTGAGTCATGCACTTCACTCTCTTAAACAAACACACTTGCATATTCATCTGCGCACATACACACAGAGACCCACACGCACACACCGAGTTTTGGACACACATACACCTGCTATGAAAAACACCGCCTCTGATGCAAACACTATCTCATGCTAGCACTCCCATGCAAAAACACTTTCCCTAACATGTCTTTGAGCCTGCTCTGCCTTTTAATCTGCTGTCACATTTATATGGGCTTTTCATGTCCTTCAACATTCATAAGCAGAGGTACACTGCAGTGCTGTATCTTTGTTCCTGGCGACTGACTGTCTTGTTGGAAAACAGAAATTCTTCTGAGGAGGAAAGAAGCTGTAAAATTTCCACATGTAACCAACATGTGCACACCTGCAGACTGCCATGCATGTGCACATACAAGCATGTGTTGGCTGTGCACAAAATCCAATCTTGCCCAAACAAACTTTGACACACCTCAGAAAATGTAAGCCCTTCGTACTTTGAGCCCTTGTGCGATAGAGGCCCTTCAATCCTATAATTCATAACATACAATATATTGCAAGTCTTGACATTTTCATCTTACTTCATGAAGCCAGACATAATTCTTGTGGGTCTGTGTTGATTTTTGGGTTTGACCTTTAGCACTGAAAGTTGTTAAAGAAAAATAATTACAGTTTGTAATGTTGTTTTACTGTAATGAGAATTTCAGTTTTGAAAAAGATATTAGCATTTTAAATCAATAGGATATTTGGAGTCAACAGCATCAAATCATGTGATATTGGTTCAAGCATATTAAATGTTCCAGGGGATATTATTCAAGGACTTGTAAATGCTACAGGAAGTTCAGGGAATTTATTAATCAGATTGTCGTAGACAGATGGATTGCATAGCTGATAAGCGTTAGCTGCTCCACAATTCAAAGCAATCAAAAGTGGATTAAGCCTTTATATTTATAAAATCACTTTTCCCTTTTAGTTTTTGTCAGAGTAAAATACTGTAGAGAGACTTACTCCAGTGGCAACAACAGATGTACAGCACATGCAATAATTTCTCAACATTGCAAATACCCTCATGAATTAGTCAAACGCATGCATGTGGAAAGAAACAAAAATACACTGTATTGGCCTAGTTGGCCCATGTCCCATGCAAACGTGCAGTACTGTAAGCAGCACACATGCAGTAAAGATAATGTTGCAGCCAAGCTATCTGAATTCAGGACCTACTGTCCCTCCCTCAGGACTCCATATCTTCACTCTTCTTGGTCTATATTCTTCAAATGACTGTGAGCATATGTTTGAGAGTGTGTGTGTGTG
>NW_023340095.1:15575555-15577423 GCF_004916995.1 Morone saxatilis | reverse complement strand
GGGGGGGGGGGGTTCATTTTTCTCCCTCTGAACCAGGCAGTGCTGTTAGCAAAAGCGTTTTAATTGATTTTGAAGTAGCCTAGTAGCTGTTGGGAATGCCTCTCACCGTTAAAACATGCTTGACACACAGAAATCAAAACAGCTTATTACCACATCAAAGGGCCAATCACCCTCTTGCCATTTGTGTAAACCGAACCAACAATTTTGATGACACAGAGCATTTTACAAAAATGTTAATTTATGAACTTCCCTTTTGCTGTGTTAGGGTCATCATATTTAGTATTCTCAGGATATTTAATAGCCATTATCGTTTAAGGGAGGGATGTTGCTTCATGCGTATCATATGCAGTGAGGTTGAGAGGCAGCATTTATACATCATAGCAGGATGTGGAGCAAAAACCAAACCAAATCTCACCTGACAAAATGTCTGATTGAATTGTGTTGTTAAAGTATTGGAGTTTGTTCATCCTCTGAGGTGTTTATCTGAGTGATATGCACTCACTATACAGGTTCAGTCATGTGTTCTCTGCAGCTCTGATTTCAGACAGACTCCAGCACAGCGTGAGGCTCAGCTCTGGGATAAAGAAGCTGCTTACCAACAGAAATACCAATTACTGCACACTGCATCATGAAGCCTAATGGGCCTGCTGTGGCAGAGAGACTCTCAGGATGAAAGACTTGTAAGTTCTCTTACAGTAAAACCTGCATTTCAACCCTCAGCAGCTTGTTTTAAGACCACTACCTGTACAGGTTTTAAGGACCTAACTCTGACACAATGTTATGATAAAGCTTTACAATTGTATAGCTTTTCTTGCTCAACTCACATACAAATATACTATATGTTTCATTAAAAGTACAGAATCTGCTGTTAAGTGACCGTAAACCAAGATCTAAACTCACATAAGTTACCACACTTTCACACAGGTCTCCTGCTTAAGGTTCGCCAGGGGTTAACTTTAATGTTTGCTTTGTAAACAGATTATTAAATGTGAAAAATATACTTGTTATTGGGTTATGCACTGTCATGGTTTAGTTCAGTTTGGTCAAGTTTGCATTTGTACTGCAACCAGTACTTTAAAAAAAAATATTTACCGTGGCTCTTGTTGCCTTTTAATGGATAGTGATACCCAACTTTTCCATTACTTTTGTGATCTACTTCAACGGCTTATCCATTACTTTTAGCTTACAACTAATTATTGAAATTATGTATCCTTTACTTTTAACAATTTAATCTCTACTGCTCACTTGATAGTTTTGCTTGCACTTTTAATAGCAATAACACATAAATGTATTGTTATAGCTTACTCAATAAATTTATTTTTCTTTGTTGTTGAAATAGTTGATCGAAAATCAGCAGAAAACTGCTGCTGAAGTGCTATCTATGGATGTCAAGCATGCTGCATTCTTTGCCATACCCTAATCAGTGATGTTTTCAATCAGCTGCAAAAAAGAAAATCATATGCTTTTATATCTGTGATTGCAGTATGGCTAGAGGTGCAAGTGAAGTGATTCAAACTTTCATTGCACTAGCAATTTCCTGCCCTATTTGAATCAGTGTGACTGGAATGCAAGGTAAAGAAAGAAAAGACTGATTTACAATATATATATACAGTAGTAACCCCAACAGCACTACATCAGTAGCATGCAATTCAAATGCTGCAAAAGAAAACCAAATTGGTATATTGTGTTTGTGCCTGCCGAATAATTTTCTAATTCAAGGCTGCAAAACATAAATGATCTAAAAAGAGCAGCTTCTGAGATGTACTGTATGTAATTAAGCAGAGACTGGCAGATGATGAATAAAAGAGAACATTGCATGAAAGTATCATAGGACCTCTCATTGCCTCCATTAGGACTTTGAGTCTGCA
>NW_023340095.1:15549968-15575455 GCF_004916995.1 Morone saxatilis | reverse complement strand
GTGCAGAACTAAACTAAAGAAAACAGTAAATACCATCAGATTGTCTCTGTTTGTTTGATGGATCTGTCTGATTTGAGCTGTGCTTCATCTTTGTCTTTCTTTACTGTATTTGCTTGTGTTATTTTGGTAGGTGGGTAAATACAGTAATCCACAAGGGCTGGAATGGTCGCTTAAAGCTCCAAAGTCAACTCAAAGTCTTTATTTATTTTAATTTCAGGTTACTCCCATTGTGCTTACAGTGTTACCATGACAATTTGAAGGCTACAGTAGGCTACTGGAAAAATAATATATACAATATATATATCTTAAATGTGAGTTTCACAGTAGTGTAGGTGTACATAATGAAATAAATGAATTATACGTGGCTAAAGAAAAAAACACGACTAAAGAAAGAAGTTCTGAATGCTAAAATAAAGATAAAAGCAAGACTGGTAATAAGAAATATAGCCTACAAGACAGGCTGCAAATAAAGTGAGTAAGAAGATTCAAAGACACTACACCGTCTTATGCTGGATTTAGCTAACAGCAAAACTGTGGCAGCAATCTCCTTCTTGGTCTCATTCCATTGGTTCTCATTGGTTAAAGTCAAACCATGACATTTCTCCTCTCTCTATCCCCCAGGAAAATATTTCGAATGCGAGACCCTGATGGGCACTGGGTGTGAGGAAAGCCTTCGGTGCCAGGGGCTGATGCATTGGCTGATTAGCAGCTTGCATGGCCTCTGCTGATAGAGTCCCTGATAGCTGCAGAGCTATTTGTTACCCTGCTCTGAGATACCGATGAACGAATGTTTTGGAAGCAGCTGACATTTTCCTCCGCTCTCATCCCTCAGCTAAGAGGCCTCTCGTCTGCAGCAGCTCTGTCAGTATAAAAATCAGATAACGCCAAACTGTACACAGACAGTGTCGAACCGGCTTTACTGTTGTTTTCCCATTTTTTCACCCAGCAAAGTTCACATCAACAACTTCAGTTAGAAGTCACAGTTGTAGTAAATTAAAAATTCCTGCTCTAGCTGACATCTCAGACTCAATGCGACTTCTGTCTCCTTGGGGATGCTTGTCTCAGATTGCCCTTGCCAGCACGTCATCTGCAAGCCAAACAGACACATGGCAACTCCCGGTGCGTTAGTTGTATATGCCATCAGTTATTCACATTGGGCACATGTTGCTGTCACTGACATTTCTTTGATATAAATTCCCAATGATTTATTAAAGAGAAATTCTGAATGATTACAGTATGAATGATGACAGTTATGATAACGACCAAGAGTAGCTGCAAGGCTGGCACCACAGGAAAGCAGCTGTCTCATAGTAAAAGCCCCTACAGTCCTATAAAGAAGCATCAGCGGTGTGTTTGTTCATTTTATCAGCTCTGGAAAGTATGTTGAATTTAATCCCAAAACGAAAAATCTATCCCTGTTTGCCAGTGAGATGGAAATGTCTTTGCTGTCTTGTTAAATGGAGTGGTCTGTGGAGAATAGGAGCGAAGGAATGACAGAAGAGAAGTATGCGCAATCAAGAGTCAGTAAAGATTCATTGTTTTATTCATGTGCCTACTGGCGCAACATTATTTTAAAAAAACAAACAAAAACAAACCAACAAAAAAGCATGATTGATTTCATTTTGACACATGAAAATACATGCTTTGTGGTGCTGTTATAATGAAATCTGACTCTGTCATCGTCCTCTCCATGTTTGTTTATCTTTAGTCAGAGGAGATGTGCAGCATACATATGATTAAAGATAGCAGTGGCAGCATATGCACATACACATGCAGACAGAAACCAACATTAAAGACACATGCATATCGGTAAGTCAAATTACCATAACAGGAGACACACACAGATAAAGCAGCTTTGGGGTGTTCGTATGCAGTTTCAGCATGTGGGAGTACAGCTGTGAAAGAAAGAAAAAATGGGAGCTCTGAGTTTCTTGAGAGCTCCCTTGACAGGGAGCAGAACAGGCTATTACTTCATATTGCACCATTTAAGCTGTTTTTATTTTGGACTCTCCAGCTCCTTCTACCAGCCGGCGCTGTCTCTGGGGATAACAATCAGGCCTCGACAAGAAAAGGCAGACAGCTTTAGAGAGTTGTATACAGTTTGTGTGTCTACATATTTGTGTGTTAGGGCGCGGTTGGATAAATGAGGTACTTTCTCTTTGCCTTTGCGTGAAGAGACCCTGGCTGTCACTCATGCTGAGTTGCTTCGACTTTTCTCAAATGCTGCTATTCTAGGTGACAGTGTGTAGACTGAGGTGTCGCCTTCACACCTCTGAGACATAACACTGACTTCCAGTTTTCTCCACCTGTATGTCTCTGTCCAATTTTGTTGGCAGTTTTTCCTATTCCTTCACACATAAAGACAAACACTAACTCACCAAGATGTGGCAGAAGGCAGGAGACAGAAATCTACAGTTTCTTAGATTCTCAGATTGGGTGCCGCAATGACAAGCTCTGAAGCACTCTCTCTGACTCACCCTTTTCTAACCTGTTGACTATTATATGTCTCTGTCCCTTTTGGCTAACAATAGCTCCCTCTAGTGCTGACAGATAATAAGACTGATGTGGAGAGACAGAGAAAGAGTAAAATCATGTAGCTTACGGTTCGGTGAGGAACAGAAGGCAGTTCTGTCAGGACCGCGTACTCTTCTTGGGAGAAGAAGGAATATCAAAGGCAAGACAGGGCCATGAGGGAGTTGAGGGGAATTGAGGGTATAAGCAAAGAGATTCAGTGAGCTGAGGTGAGAGGAGGCAAAAAAGTGCCTCAGAGAAGACTTCCAGATTTCAGGAGAGCCCTTACGTAATTTGTGCAGATGGTAGTTTGAGTGTCTCTCTCCCCTCGTGTCGCCCCTACCTCTGCCAGGACACATTATCCTCCTGTTAAAAAGGTTTAGGGCTAACTTTGATCACTTGTACTGTGTCTTTTCTTCTTTTGTGTGTGTGTGTGTGTGTGTGTGTGTGTGTGTGTAATATGTTTGATAAGTCACACAAATGACATATAGAGCACAGGGAGTCTTCTAACAGTAAGAAAGGCAGAATGCAAAGTAGACCTTTCTCTCAGAAGACATTTTGACTTCTCATAACAAAAAGAGTCAAAGTCGAACGTTAACATGCTTACAATGACAGCTAACATGCTGATATTCTTGCAGATATGATGTTTATGGGGATGGGAATGTTTTTTCTTGCAGGTATTAGGTATATGAATTGAACAAATTTAAATGTTGACGTCAAGGGAGCACCAAAGTTATTGCAAATCATTCTGAGGTGGATACGAATGTCTGTGCCAAACTTCATTGCAATCCAGCAAACAGTTGAGGAATACAAAGACTGGAGGAAAAGTCAAGTGATCACAAAAGTTGGTGGATTCATCTCCTGGGAACCACAAATGTCTGTGCATAATATTTTGCCAATCCAGTAATGCTGATATTTTGTGTGAAAAAGTGAAAAAGTTGACCTGCTGGTGGCGCTAGAGGAGAAGTCAGGGGATCACCAAACTATTAGCATTCAACCTCTGGGCACCATGACTGTTTACACAAAACAAAATAAACATCTACTTTATGGTGGCACAAAAAACTAGGTAGTAGTTGCAGATGAAACTAATCACAATAGTGATGGCACTGTGCCATTTAGGTGTGCCAGTAAACCAGACAGACAGCATGTTTTGCTTTGCACGAGTTGTTTTGCTTTCAGATGTGTAACTTTCTTTACGATTCAATATAAGGCTGCGTTTCTTTAACTCCAGATATCTATACTGATGAGGTGTCACTCCATGCAGTCTATCTTTAAGCTTATGTGTGTGCTCATTCACAATATTCATGTTCCTGTAAAACAAGGAGCAGCAGTTCAAGATGCTATTGAACAATGGCTACATGGGTTTCATAAATCTGGTGCATTCATTGCACATGAAGGACAGAGCATCTAGTTAATGCCAAATCAGATCTGGACTGGGATCATAGCAGTAGAGATAACCAGCTCAAAGCATCCAGCTACACGCTGGCAAACTGGGCACCAAAATATCTTCTAACACCTGTGAGTTTTTGATATTTGGAAAGAGAAAGATTAAAGATGTAGTCTGACTTTGCACTTCATGCACTGCATCCAATGTCAAAACAAGAGGTAATTAAAACATTAATGTTAAGACTTTATTATGGAAAATAGCGTAACGAGGGAGTTCTAGCTTGGCTCCTGTTTCACACGCTAGTTACATCAAATCTTTGCAACAGAGACACAAGCATTGATTTGCCTACCAAATTCAATTCTTCTTTGTTTGCTCTGACAGGCATTGCCATGGAAACACAAGGGAGTGGAATTACAGTAAAGTTAAGAGGGAGGCTGTAAGAAGGAGCCAGTCCAGCAGACTGTGAAGGGCTGGTATAATTCAACCAAAGACAGAGCTGCTATATCATCTCTCGGGCTGAGAGGACTATACAGCCTGCCTTAAAGTTCCTCAGTGTACTTTTAGTCTCTTGCATCTTTCAGAAAACTGCTGTTTGCCTTAAGTTTACCTTAAGTGTACATACACTTGTCGGACAAGAGCCTTTCTGGTGTCTCAGCTTGTTTCCCGAATAGTGAAAGCAAGGGATGGATTCTATTCTTGTCTCTTACACAGATGGGGTGTTAAACATTGATAGGGCTGATGCAGAGAGAAAGAGAGAGGGGGAGAGGGGAGTTGGTACAGAAAGGCACTACTTTCTTTTTCTCTTGGTTTGACTTGATTACTCTCCAGCATACCTTTTTTTGAGCATCTGTTCAAAAGCAGCAACTGCATTATGACAGAAATTCTGAATCTCACATGCATTAATGTGAAAACTGTACAAATCCAGTTTGATCTTTGTAGTTACTTTGAAGGTGTTTACACAGACATCAGACAAATCAAGCGGGATTTATAGCCCTGTTTAAGCAGCCTCACAAATTTAGGGCAATACATTTGAATATGATAATTTAAGATATATTTAAATCTTTATTTTTATATTTACATTTAACAGATATTTAAGATTGGTTGTAAATCACTTACAATCAATAAAGTCTACAACTTATCAACAGACACTTGGTGGTGCTCTACAAGGCCTGTACTACAGTCATCTCAACTTCTTGCTTGTTTAGGTGGGATATTTACTTTCAGTCTTGTCTTGAAGAATTGAAAAACATAGCTCATCTGACCTGAGGTTATAGACTTGGTCATTCAAAAACATTCCTCAAGCCCAAAATGCTTTGGCTTAGGTTTAGCAAGACAAGTAAGTAGTGACAGCAGACATCATGTTTGTATTGGCACAGTTCTACTTCCATTGCACAAATGTAACCTCTTTAAGAACATTGTGTCTCTGTCTGCACATTCACATCTCAGCAGATTTGCAGACCACATAGTCATCCTGTGCTTGTGCAGGACCACAGAGCTTCCTGGTTGATTCACCGCTGTGTTAGTTACAGAGAAAAGTTTCACATCTTACCACATTTCGTGCTTAACTGCTCCCCAAGATATGCTCTGCTTTGACTTCTCCCCATCAAAGACATAGTATCACACTGCCTGGTATGTTGCTACATAAAAAGGAATCTGTCAGTGAGGGTATGTTGGTTTGTAGGTGTAAAGCCAAAAAGTTGATCTGCTGCCTATCTCAACTGTCCATTGCAGGCAGTAAGAAGCTGGTGATTATGTAAATAAGGTTTAGCTGCAAAATGAAAAGTGCCTGTTTAATTTCAAGGGTTTAATTAATTTTATTTATTTATAAAGGCAAAATCATTCCCAGCTGCACAGTAAAACATTTAAACAATTGTTTTATGGAACATTATCAACAGATTCATTCAAATAAGAATTATAGAATGTTTAAATAAAAACTGTATTAAAAATATGTACTGTGGAACTTTTTAAAACATTATTGCATTTATTACAGTGCACATAAAAAATATGTAATGAGGTTCAATCAGCTGCATTGGGTTTGGTGTTCAGAAGGTGTTGCTCTGTCCACAGAGATTCCTTTGACTTCTTTCCTCCCTTGCTCTTCTTCAGCACCAGTATGATTATGACCAAAAGTGCGCCGATGACAATTGCTACGATAATCCCTATAAAGGTACCCGACTTGCATTGTGGCTCAGAGACAGCTTTAACATGCAAAGAAGAAGACAAAGAAATGTGTTCCTTGTGTCAACATACACATTTTTTAACATGATCTTCAACCACAGATATTTGCTGAGAGAAACTGCTAATCAAGTTAAGATGTACTTACCATCTGCATAGACATTAACAGTCAAATATCCCGACTTTTCCACGGCAGCTTTCCTCCACCCATGAGACAGAGATGGGAGCCACTCTTCTACCTCACAGAAATATACCCCACTATCTTCAGGACCTGGATTTAAGACTGTAAGGCTGAACTGGTTGGGCAAAGGGTGGCTAAATCTTAGTTTATCACCATTCCCAAACTTGTCTTGTAGGGTGGAGTTTCTGTAAACTGTGAATATGGGGCGCTGTTTAGTTTCTGTCTCTTTCTGCCAAAACCACATGACCTGGAACTCAGACGCACTGCTAGAATGTTTGATGATATGACAGGGAATAGTAAAACCCTGGGATGTGCTGGCATTCAGCTTAATTTCTTCCTTTACAATGGACAGCTGTTTTTCTGTAAAAAAAAACACACAGGTAGAAAGAGACATTTTATTCAACTAATTTAACAAGGCAAACCAATCAATGTTTCTCTAAATTAAATTCCTAGGTACACCTTTTGCAAAACGCACAAAATAGCCTGCACAACAAAATAAGATTAAAAGAGCAGAACAAATAAGAAAGATGTACATAACAAAGTAGAGAAATAAAGTGCATAAAACCACTAGAACAAAAATAGGACAGCACAATTAGAGAAGTGGTTATTTGTCTGAGAAACAGTCTGTGTGGTTGAAGCCTGACAAATGCCTGCAGGCAAACATGAACAAAATCATATTTATGGTAATATGACAACACTACCTGATGCAAATATAAAGGGAATATTGCAACATTTTGGGAAATATGTTTGACGGAGAGTTAAATGAGAAGATTGATACCACTCTTTTGTCTGTACTGTAACTACTGCAAGCAGCCGTTGTCTTAGCTTACCACAAAATTAAAAAAACAAGATATGTTAATAGTCCCATTTCATGGTAGACATGGCAACTGGGCAACCATCCAAACCTTTGTACAAAGCCAAGTCAGATGTGTTTCAGTAACTGTGTTACCATACAGACATGTGAGTGGTATCAATCTTCTTGTCTAACTTTTTATTAACGTTATTTATTTAATTTTATTTCCAAAAATGTCAAATTATATCACCCATTTTAACCATTCATAAAGCTGCCTACAGAGTGCTCTAAAAGATGTGATCATACCTGCAACATTTACAGTCAGTGTGATGGGGCCAGCGCTTTCTGAGGCCTTTTGCTGCCAGTGACCTTTAGTATCCAGCTGGTACTGCTCCACTTGACACTTGTATGTCCCACTATCCCCCTCATGGGCTCTTTGAATCCTTAAGTAGAAGCTGCTCTGAGAGGGTCTGAAGAGACAAAGTCGCCCCTGCAGGTCACTGAGCCCCTGGTTCTTTGGGTAACTCAGTAGGCCCGTGTGATCAAGCTCCAACAGGACATTTGTGACTGAAGAACTGTTCCCAGTGTAGAGCCAAACGACTTTGTAGAAAAAAGAAGGACTGGGTGCACCTGAGATATTACATTTGAGTTCCACCTCGTCTCCCTCCATGGCCATCAACGATTGCTCTTTCTTATCTAAACGAAGGTCATTGGCTGGGGAATGAGAGTGGCCAGAGAAAAGAAAAGAAATTACTTTTGCTGAGTGCTATTTTGCTATTTTGTCAAATAATTCTTGTTTAAAGTTAAAGTTCAGGGACCATATTCACACAACAGTCCCAACTTTAAGACCCTTAAATGAGGCAAATAGTAATTTGCAAAGGCTTTTAGCATCGAAGGTTACAGTATAAAGCTAGAAATTTAAGTTAGTCAAGAGGACTCCACACTAATGTGCTGCAGGTAATATGTCACACAGTGTGAGTGTTTTGTAAAAACAGAATGATGATAATGAACCCTATTTTGATGGTGGCCAGTTCATAAGCTCTCGTCAGCTCTCTAACAAGTTAAAGCAACCTTTGTACGGATGAGCATTTAATTTCACGTTCACTAAGACAGACTGGTCACTTTTCAACCAATCACTTTAGACATAGCAGATTGGTTAATTCATGAAACATGATGTCATCTGTTGTGATGGGGTTGACCCACTGCTTTCTCTTAGTTTAGGTGTCCTCTAAGTTCCTTACTAATAGTTGCTCTCAGCACTTTACTAAATTGGTCTTAAGATGAAACTCTTGGTGCCATTTAGGTGAACTCCTGATTATATGATAAGACCCTTTGTGAATACGGCACCAGAAAAGAAATTGATTGATTGATTATTTACAGACAGAGCAAAAGTTTTCTACTCAAAAAGTAATTTGCTTTTTCATGGCTGTGTGGTTGCTGTTTGATCAGAATTAATTGCCAGTGCTGAAAACTGTCTGCACCGTTTGATTCAAATGTTGCTTAACTCTTGCAATTGGTGCAGAGGAATACATGACATCACATTTTTCTAACTGAGCCTTAGCCACTTAAAATCAGCCAGAAAATAAATAACAAAAACTGTATGACCTTGAACATAGAATAATTATGTAGGGCCTCATCACTTAAAGTAATAATAAACTTGTTGGGAAAATACGTTTTCACAGCCTTTAAAATGGTATCGGACACATGTTGATAACATATGTTGAGTGCTTAATATAAATCTGTGGAAATCTACAGTGAGCTAATTGAAGATAAACAAACTTACCAGGCTCAATAACTGTTACCGTTGTAGATTTGGACACTGTTGAGAGCTGAATCCAATCACCACGAGGGTCTTGTAGCCACTCCACCACCTCACATATGTATGTGCCTCTGTCTGAAATCTGAGCTTGCCAAATATTCAACTCATAACTAGGTCCCTCACTGCGCTTCATGTTGATTCGCTGTCTTTGGCTCGACTCTATATGTTCAATTGTTATGAGGGCATCCCGGTTCGAGCTTATAATGGTCTTATTTTCTGCCTGTTGCTGGAGCTGCCAGGTGACAGCATAGCGAGAGGATGCAGAGGGATTTGAAATCTGACATTTTATTTCTATGTTAGTGTTGGTATTACTTGTCAAGGTGGGGGGGCAGGTCAGAGTGAGCTCGCTCACTAGGAGAAGGAGAGAAAGTTAAGTCATATATAGTGAGAAAAAACATGAATGGAATGCACAGTGCAGCTTTCATTCAAAATTGCTACAAAGATGGCAAGTAGCCCTACAAATCTTAGTACCTGGGTTCAGCACGTTAACAGCCACCGGGTTGGATAGAGGTAGCCGCTTGTATATATTCTCCAAGAAGGCAGACACACTACATAGGTAGCTTC
This sequence comes from Morone saxatilis, assembly GCF_004916995.1. Taxonomy (NCBI): domain Eukaryota; kingdom Metazoa; phylum Chordata; class Actinopteri; family Moronidae; genus Morone; species Morone saxatilis. Next base: position 15,566,025 of record NW_023340095.1, on the reverse strand, counting down.
CTGCCTCACTGTGGCTCGCACCGTTGATGAGAAGATAATAAACAACTTGATTCTGTGCGCTCTGTACTTTCAGCTGGTACCGGCGCTGGTCTCCAGACCAGCTGATGGTACCATCAGAGTTAATTGTCAGGATGCTATCTAGGGAGGAACCACGCTGCAGGCTCCAAGTCACTGTTATTGGTACATGTGGCCCTTTGACGCGGCACATCAACTCCAAATTTCCTCCCACAGTCACCGTGCTGCTGCGACTTACAAGAGATACTTTCAAAAATACATCTGTGAAGCAAATCCAAAATAGTCAGCAATTGTGTGTAAGAAAGGAGAAGCTGGCGATTGTACAATCATCATGTGACCATGAGTGTTCAAAGTAAAAAAGAGATGTGAGTAAATGACATTTCCAAAGGACTGTCTCTCCACTTATTGTCACACGTATTGTCTTTTGCATGTCAGCTCTCAATATCATTTCCTTCTTTAAAACAAGAAAAGGTTAATTCATTAAATATCTATGTCAACATACTTGTCTTCACATAAAACATAAAACCTAAAGGATTAAGTAGTCTTAACACTTCATCAGTTTTTCCTCATTATATGCAAATATAAGCAGTGAGGCACTCCAAAGTCTATACATTTGTGTCATTTCAACAAATGCATGTTAACAAAACTTCAAGTCTTAAAACCCTGGAAGTGAACACCGCAATATTAATTATTCAGAAGAAAAAACATCCTGAAGATTTCATTTTTTAAGAGCTTTACTCGTTTGAGCCTGGCTCAAAGTGCAAAGTTTGTGCTGATTAAAATCAAAAACAATTTTCCTCTTGGAAGCATGATTGTGCAAATCTACCCACTGTGTTTTGAAATGTCTTGAGTGAAAACTTAAAATTATGACCTGAGGTGGCACAACAGGGGAGACCATGCAGTGCTAAAATGGAAAACGTTCATCAGCAAGAATGTACTCGACCCTATTAGATTTTGACATTTCTTGCATGCAAAGTTTTGGCCTGATGGTACTACAGCAAAGATCAAAAGGGTCAAAACATTATAAATATAGTTATCTCAGAACCATAAATATCTGCCCTAAATGTCATGGCAATATGGGCAGCAGTTGTGCAGATATCTCACTCTGGACTAACCTGCTGGATGGATGTACAGACAGACAGACTGACCAACATCCATATCCTAAGCTTTGCCACTGTTTTGGGAAAAAATGAAAAAAGTGTGTTTTCCAATAGAAGTTTCAGATATGGTGAAACCTTTTCTTGAGCGTCATCAAACCATCTACATTAAAAGAGGAACCTGCTGTGTCTTTGAGACTTTGAGTAATTTGCACAGACATTACACAGACAGACAGAGACATATCTTACCTGCAGAAGTCACTGTCACAGCAGCAGTCTGTGACTGGCTGTTGGTCTTGCTATTGATTTTCCATTCAGACACAGTACACTGGTAGACACCTGCATCAGAAGGTGTGACCTCATCAAGCTCAAGGGTGAAGTTGCCAATAGTGGGACGCGTTGCCTTCACTTTGCGACTCATGAACTCTGCCGCTTTATCCATGACACCCTCCTGACTCAGATTGATGACATTAGTGAACATGGCCGTTGATGAGGATGTTGCTTTGTGTTGCCAGGTGACAGAGAGCTGACCGTTGACCCCATGCACTTGACAGGTGAGCTTCAGCCCGTCACCTTCATTAACGCTCACATCGCGCTTATCCATTCTGAGTGAGAGCCCACTTTCTGTGATGAGATAGAGAAACAGACAGATGGTATGAGTGTGTTTGAGAGGATAATAATAGAAAACAATAACATATTTATAAATAATATTATCTTATTACTATAAATAACAACATTATAATTTTTACACTCAGTATTTACCAGCATCAATTAAAACACATACAATTAAAAAGATAAAACTTAAAATGCAGGCTAAATCATACAGATGATAAATTTAAACCGCAGATACATATCTGTGTGTCTGGATGGGCTCAATTGCTGACCTGTGGCTGAGATGCTGACTACCTGGGAGCTGGAGTCCTGGGCTGCTCCCTGTGTAAAGGCACCATCCGGGCCTCTTTCCTGAGGCCATGCTCTACAGATATACTCTCCCTGGTCCTCGGTTCTGACAGGCTGCAATATGAGACGGTAATCTCTGCCCCCTGTCCGGGCTGCCCTGAGCTCTCCTTCTTTTGCTCGCACGCTGTACTCGGGCCCCACAGACAGAATGCCTGAAGGGCCGATGCGGGCCAACTCAACGCTTTCCTTGAGCCAGGCTACAGAGAAGAACTTTTCCTCCAGGTCCTGTGCGTCTATGGTGCAGGACAGCGATAGCTCCTGCCCCTCCTGCAGGGTTGTCGGCTGTGCTAAGATTCTCACCACCAGAGACGACGTGTCTGTCACCACCTCTGCCCAAGGTAAAAAAAAATAAGAACAGTGAGACAAACACAGACACATACATCCTGTCAAGAAGCCACAGAAACTGTGTGGAGGAAGAGCAAAGATAAATGTGTTAACCCATAGTGATGTGCTGGGTATAGATAAAATCAATTAAATGAACTACTTCTCACCTCTGGCTTTCACAGTCAGGGTACTTTTCTCTGCAGCCTTCTTTACGATAGAGTACCAGGACCGATCAGGATCCTGGATCCACTCCTGAGCCTGGCAGTAGATCCTGCCTTGGTCTGACAGCTCCAGCTGAGCCATCTTTAGCTTATATGTGGCCTCTCCAATTTTATCTAACCTTATGAGTCCTTTTTGGTAACGCCCTTTAAACTCCCCGCCTGGGCTCAGTGTGAAATCTCTGTTCAGAGAAATGATAGGTTGAGCTTCGTCCTCGCCGTCTTTATGGAGAAACCAGGCAAGAGACAGATGGGTGTGCTGGACGGTGTTGCTGGAGGCTTGGCATGTCAAAGTGAGAGCATCACCCTCATTATAGCTCAGTGAGGCAGAGGCAGTTGATGAAACACTTAAGGAGTTGTCAATTACTATGGCAACACATCAGAAACAGACAGAAAGACACGAAAGTTATACATTTGCCGTCTTACAATACACAGATGCAGTTACATTGAAAACTCAAAAGTAGAATGGTGACCAATTACCTTTCACTGTTGTCTTTGCACTGTAGGTTCCATCATAATGACTTTCTGAGTTGATTGCAGTACAGTCAAACTCCCCTTCATCACTTTTTAGTAGGCTGTCTATCTTAAAGATGACTGAGGTTGAAGACATGTGTGTCAGAGTTATTTCCTTCCCCCTCACGCGGGGTGAATACATGGCATAGCCGAAGGTTTGGTCAGCGGTACTGATGATGTTGATCTCAAAGCTTGGATTTGCAGGCTTTGTGATACGGTACTCAAACTCTTGTTTAGCATCGGCATTGGCAAAGCCGCTCACATTGCAGGAAATGAAGAGCGGGTAGCCCACCACCCGATACAGAGGCCCAGCTTGTGCTTCTGTGAGCACTCTGGCTTCTCCTGAATGAGGAACACACAAAACCCCAGATTCTGAAGTCAGTTGAATGCTGCAACTTAAAGGATGAGTTAGGTTTTATAAGGATGCTACACTTCAGGGTCTAACCTTTGTGTCAGATTGTATAATATGTAAAGCAAAACTATGTAGCCTTCAAGTTGTTATGCACATTGCAATAAATATCAACTTTTTCAGTCTTTTCCAAATGAGATTGAGATCAAATGAGATGAGGGTATAAAAAAAGTTACCAAAAGCAGAATATTTTAATTATTTCCAGATACATTTAGCTTAATAGGCTGTATATATACTATTAGTGTTTCTTATTACCTGTTTTTTAGTAGTGGTATATTCAAGATGGACATATTGACACGACCAACGACACCATGTCTCTTGTTTTTTAGTTACCTGCTTTCTTTAAAATGACTTTCCTGTTCTTGCTCTTTAAAAGAAGGAATATCTATTTTACAAAATAAGTATCTAATATTCTACCATGTTTTCCCTCAGCATGATCACTCAACAGAATCCAATTCAACTGCAGGAATTAAATGTTCTACTTACCATACTGCAGAAATAGCCCCAGACACAGGAGCAAATTGGCCCCCCAAAAGGATAGCAGGGAACAGCTCATCCTGAACCGGCTTCAGAAGTTACGCAGTGTTCACACCAGTTGAGACCGAGCCCTTAGTCAGCCTCACTGTGTGCAAAGCTGTCTCTGCTCTTGCACAGATATTGAAGTGGTTGCTTCCTGTAGATAGCCAAGAGGAAGTCTGTAATATTTTCTTCACACGGTCGCAGCTTACTATAGACCTACTGTACCTATATTTTATCATTACCACATATGTGTCAAAAATATACATGTGCAGGTGGTTGGGGTTTGACATCGATCCATGTCGGAATTCAGGTCGGAATAATGACACTGTCCTCGTTTGGGTTCATGTGCAATCATTAACTGTTGAAGTGAAGTGATATTCTGCGGTGGTTTCTGCTTTTGTCTGGTGATGCACTCTATCGACATCTTCACAGAGCGACACATCTCCGTGTCTAAAAGTTTTTGCCCTTGGAACGAACTACACCATCCATTGTATTTTTCATTTCAGCATAAAATATGTGTAACTTTCGCTTTTCCAGAATTCGACTGAGCATTTACACGATTAACAAGGGTCATTAATTACAATATCACTTAATACCAAGTCCGAGCTATTACGGCAAACACTGAAACAGTATAGAAGTTAGGGCTCGTTTACGTTTGAGTGTGACTGGTGTTTAAAACAAATGAGGCAATAGTGACACCCAGTGGAGGAGATTAAAGCATACACGTCTGCTACAGCTGTGACTTTCACTTTCACATGGTCTGAGCTATTGCTTTCATTGTGTAAATAAATGCTGGGGAATTTGAAGCAGAGATAGAGGACAAGGGAGAACGTCTCTGTGTTTGAGGACAGAGCTGGGTCAAATTGTATTCTCTTTTTGTTTTTCCATTGATTGGCAGAGAAAGATAAGATGAGGGGAAACTTAGGAGGGGAAAAAAAGGATAATGTGTGATAATAATGTGAAAATATTTGTGCAGAAGAAATCCAGAAACAGTACAACTATGGCAGCTACGTGTGAACTATAATAATATAATAATATTGGTATAAGTATGAATAATAAATCCAATATATGTGATAATAATACTATAAAATACACAGTAAAACACAATGCACAAAAACAATACAATTATATATATAATAAAAGTATGTTGTAATAATAGAAATAATGCAATGATAGACAAAACATTAAGGATGTAGCTGTATAATTCTGTTATAGTGATTTAAGTCATCTAAAGCAATTTAGTGGTAAAAGTAAAAATAGATTATAGCAGGTAAATAAGAAATAAAAAACTGCTACAAAGCTTTTCTTTTATCTTTGACTGGATACTTTTACCTCTTCAGGCCTTTAAAAACTTTTAAAATTCAACAATCTGAGAATCCGATTGCAACGCAAAGACATATGCAACCTGTGCAAATGAGTCACTCGTCAACACTCATTCACTTCAAAGGTTCATAAGCCACAAAGGCTGGGAACCACTGCATTTGGGGATTAAGGGCCTCATGCAGAAGCAACTCACTTGTGATAACAGGGGAAAGGCTAAACCTGCTCTCTCCCTCACCCTGCCCGGGTTCATCCTGCTGGTATGGGGATCAAACAGGCCACCTGCCGATCACAAGCCACTATCCTGTGATTACGATCAGTTTTATCCCACTTAGGTGCCGGAATGGTGGAGTGTTGTAAGACTAAACAAGAAGTGAGTTCATGTTGGTAGCACATTTATGGCCTCACAACAACATACAGTATTTAAAAATGTATTCAAGATTAAACACATTAAATACACTTTCATCCCAAGCAGATAACAGTGTTATTTTTGTAGTGTTCTCTATTTGGTGTGGTCTGGGCGAAGGAGCCCTGGCGACTGCGGTTCTGAGTAAAGAGGAAAATTGAGTAACTTAGGGGAACAGCAGAACAAGAGACAAGAAGAGGAAGTGTCTAGCAACAAGCATTGCTACATACGTATGTTCCTCTCAGAACAGGAATAGGAAGTATGAAGAGGACAGGAAAAAACAAATCCACATCTCAGCGCGATACAACTGCACGCATAAACCACAAGGGCCTTTCTGCTAGTGCAGGTGCACCTGAAGTAGCTGCACGCTGTTCAGAGAAGAGTGAGTTTGTGAAGAGGTTCTGGTGTACAAGATGAGTGCCTCACTGGAGAGGACTACAGACTGTCCCTTGCCGCTTCTTGAAGATGACTCCAGCCCAGATGAGGAGACAGAGAACCTGACAGGCTCGAGTGAGTTACGTTGGGAGGATGGAGGTCTACCTTTGGAGCTGCAGAGAGGCATGGAAACCCTACGAGTGAACAGGGAACTGACTGATGTGGTGCTGTGTGTTCAGGGACATGACTTCCCTTGTCACAGAGCCATTCTCGCAGCTGCCAGTCACTACTTCAGGTAAGAATTCATCTAGCATTGTCAAACTCCATAGTTATGGCACTGCTGGTTTTACTGAATTAAAGTTCTTCTCCGTAGGGCGATGTTTTGCAGTGGTCTGAAGGAGAGTCATGAGGAGCGTGTGGAAATAAAGGGGTTGGACAGTGGGACGATGCGCTCTCTCCTGGAGTATACCTACACCAGCCGAGCCATCCTTACACACTCAAATGTCCAGAGAATACTAGAAGCTGCCAGTCAATTTCAGGTAAAATGACAATAAAGTTAAAGAGGATATTTGAGTTTTTTTACTTTGCATAATCATCATCTGATACACGGTTCCTTTTAAATCTGGAGCACATTGTCGGCAGCTATCATTTGCATTACCAATTGATTGCCAGTAAAGACAAAAAGTTCTGCAAATTTGCAAATATTTGTTTTGGACTGTAATTATAAAAAGTTTTTTTTTTTTTAAATGTCTTTTATGTAAAGTACAAACTTCAAAGACCTAACCCTAAAGCAAACATTGCATAAATTGCTCATGTCCTCAAAACATAAAAGAACCAGTTAAGAAAGTTGAGTTATAGCTTGGTAAATTTTTTAATCTGATTTGTTACATTGTGCGATTCCTTAGTGAAAGTAAAAGCATAAACTCCCAGAATTAGACTCACAACAGCCTCGGTATCCTTGATATTCAAGGCATTTTAATTCAGTGTGATTTAATTATAATTACATTTTGCTGATAATACTTACATTTACAATACAAGACTTTTACTGCATCATACAGAATTAGCAGCAAAAATGTCAATAAATGTAGAAAATCATTCATTTGTTTACATTCAGACAGACAGGGTCTATTACAGTGATAATTCTAATAATAATATTAGTGTTATGACCCTGCTGTAGTGTACAACTAACCTACATTTAAAATCCTCCCAAGTGTTCTGTTCTTCTAACTTTAGACAGTTGTTTTCCCCCTCTCAGTGGAACAGACGTTTTACTGGTTAAGAGACAAGTTGCTGTAAAAGGGAAGTGAAAGTAGCCCAGTTGTTTACACTCAGGATCAGTTTTCCATACAGGCTTAAATTAACTACACAGCTGTGCCAACGGAGGAGGCAGATGTTTGTATACCTCTATTTTTGTGACAAGCAATTTAAGTTTTAGATTATGAAGGTAAAAGGTTCCTGGCATCACTTCTTCAACAGGCTGATTTCAGGGTTGAGGTTAGAAATACAGTCTGATTATAATTTGTGTACAGGGAGGAGGAGCATACAAAAAATATAATTCTGCTCATTGTTCAGGCTTATGGCAAGAATTCTCAAGCTTGTATGGCACAATTTTTGTGTTTTTCATGTTGTCTTGTCAATTTTACCTTTGCATACTTTTGAAATTCTGGTAGGGCTACAGCTCAGCACTCTAAGAAATCATGCAGCTTTATCTTCTTATTAATGGGTTGGGGTTAGTATTCATTATTGAGAATATTGAGAAACTCTGTCTTTGTGCAGTGCTAACTCAGTTTCCAACTTAAAAGTGATAGTGGCCTGATTCCTATGCTGTCTCTTATAGTTCCTGCGTGTGGTGGATGCATGTGCTGGCTTTCTGAACAAGTCCCTGCATCTAGAGAGTTGCATTGGGATCCTCAATCTTGCTGAAAGCCACGCTCTACCGGCCCTGAAGACCGGGGCTCAGGACTACATCACCTCTCACTTCTCCGAGGTGGTCCAGCAGCAGGACTTCCTGGATCTGCCAGCAGACTCGCTAGAGAATGTCCTGCAGTGTGACAAACTTGACGTGAAGTGTGAGGAGTGTGTTTTTGAGGCACTCATGCGATGGGTGAGGGCCCAACAGGATGAACGATACCCTTTACTGGCCAGGTTGCTTTCACATGTTCGACTGCCACTGCTGGAGCCTGCATATTTTGTAGAAAAAGTGGAGTCGGATGAACTGATTCGCGGCTGCAGTGAGGCTTTTCCTTTGTTGCAAGAAGCCCGAACCTATCACCTGTCTGGCAGGGAGGTCAGTATACAGGGAGGACCTAAAGTGTTGTTGATGATGTTATTTTACAAAATGCTTTATCCAACATTTAGGTTTGGCATTAGAAAATATAAGAAGAAGATATAAAGATGTTTGTGTAAAAAAACACCCCCAGTAAAAAAAAGTACTGATTCAACTTATTTACTCTAGTAAACGTACAGACTCTGAGATGTACTCTAAGTATCAAAGTAAAAAGTACTCTCTTGGTCTTGATGTGTCATGATGTTAGGAAGGTGTGCCTAAGTAATGTAAGGAGTATAAATTATATAAAAGTGTAAAAGTAAAAAGTTGTCTGAAAAATAAATACTCAAGTAAAGTACAGATACCCTGAAAAAACTACTTAAAGGTCCAGTTTGTAACATTTAGGAGGATCTATTGGCATAAATGGAATATAATATGAACAACTCATATTGGTATTCGTTTATAATTACCAGAAAAGAGGAATTATTATGTTTTTGTTACCTTGAATGAGCCTTTTTTCATCTACAGACGAGTCCATAATGCTGAGCCATCATGTTAGTAGCTCAGAAGAGACAAACCAAACATGGGCTTTAGATAGGGGTGTTTGTGTTTTTCCGTGTTTTGTGTCCACTGTAGTTTTTCCTTCTCACGTGGAAGGGGAGGGTGAAGCAAGGGAGTTGCGTTCTGGAACTACACAGCTCAAAGCCACTTAATCCTAAACTGTACCATAAATACTGTATAGCAAAGTATTGTACTTTGTGCTTCCCACCTCTGCCAACTGTGCCAAAATGTATAGACTATTTGTCTATAATTTATGCACTGAGACAAAGAAATAAATTCTGGACCTTTCTAGTAGGTTTGAGGGCCCTGCATAACCACCCACCCCAAGTCCCACACCCCTGACTTTGTGCCTACCTCATTGTGTGATAAAATGACTGCTATATTTCATGCTTTTATAGTTTATTGTGCTTTATGTATGTATAACATGTTTACAGGTGGTCTCTGAAAGAACCAAACCCCGCGAGAAACACTTTCTATCAGAGGTGTTCCTGATAATTGGAGGCTGCACTAAAGATGAACGCTTCATTTCCACTGTCACCTGTTTGGACCCTCTCAGACGCAGCAGGCTAGAGGTTGCCAGGCTGCCAATCACAGAGATGGAGGACGAATCCCAAAACAGAAAATGGGTGGAGTTTGCCTGCATCACCTTCCGCAATGAAGTGTACATATCTGGTGAGAGAAGTCATGTATTCATGTTTTTTCCGTAAAAGGCTTACTGTGTTATGTGTAGGCGACCCTCTACAGTCAAGATGAAAGTGAAACTGTACTCACTGTGTAGCCTATCTGCCAAGTTATTGTGTAAATCCTCTCATCGCTTACTATTTTTTCTTGCATCTTCATCATGTGAACAGCTGTTCACTGTTGTAAATGTTGGGTACTTATTTAAATGTGATGCTGTTTTAATCAGTAAATCCATAGTGTACAACTGAACTAAAACAACAGGAAGACGTGAGATCATCTGCAGTAACGGTTGTAGTTTTTTAGGTGCTTTATTGTTCAGCATCACTGTGAAAGTTCATGTTTTTGATTAGAATGAGAAGTGGGCAGCCCAATGTAGAACAGATACAGTCATATTAGTAATGATTCAGTGACACAGCAGTGTTTTGGGATGAAAGCTGGTCTGTACAGCGGGTGACTAATAATCCTGTTGTTGCAGGAGGTAAAGAGACACAGCATGATGTCTGGAAATATAATGGCGCCCTAGACAAGTGGATCCAGATCGAGGTGCTGACAACTGGGCGCTGGAGACACAAGATGGCAGTTCATGGGGGGAAGGTGTACGCACTGGGTGGATTTGATGGTGTTCAGAGACTTGCTAGCGTTGAGGCCTATGATCCTTTTCACAATCGCTGGACACAGGTAAACATACAAGAATAATATATTTATGTGGAGCTGTTGTGTAACTTTACACTAAATGTACCTTGAAGCAGCCGAAATTAATTAATTTAAAATAACACTATGTGAAAGGTGTCGCTTGTGGTGAGAAATCCACAGAGGGTTATCACCTGACTCTGCAGTTCCCCTCAGCTCTACAAAGCGTCTTTCAGTTCATTGTTTTGGCTTTCCAGCCCACAACTTCACTTTTGATTCCTTCTCACTGCTCTCATCAGCCTTGTTTCCACTCTAAAAAAACACTGTAAGCTATCCGTCCAGCAGCAGACACAGTATGCAACTATTGCTGGTGAACATAGTGGAAAATTTAGCAGCTAAAGAGCCAGATGCTTCTCTCAGAAATTGGTGAAGACCAAAACAGGGCTAAAAGAAGAATTAATTTTGAACTTTAATTTATCAGGCAGCCAGAAACACAACTCCATATGAGTCCTAATTTGGGGACATGTCTATTAGATAGATGTAAACCAAACTAAAAGATCATTTGTCCTCAGAGACTATAAACCCCTCATTCAAAATAAAATAATAATCAGGAACAAATTGTGTGAACTATATAAATGACCCTACAATTTGTTGAATAACTGAAGGAATCATTAAAACTCAAACTAATTGAAATAATTTATGAAATAAAAGACTGCATTTTGAAATATGTTTATTGGGCCCCATAATAACCTTGTTAATTACAATTACAACTATTATTGTGTTCATTACTGTTAAATACTGTACATCTGACACTCCATAACGTGCACTGTTAAACCATATACCTCACACATTTACCACCACTCCTGTCTGGCTGTACTTCATTACTGTACTGTTTGATGCCCTTTTGGCTGTAATTGCAGGTGACACCTCTCGCAGTAGGTGTGAGCTCCTTTGCTGCTGCAAGCTTTGACAAATGGATCTATGTGATTGGTGGTGGGCCCAATGGAAAGCTGGCAACTGATCAGGTCCAGTGCTGGGAACCTGGGACAGACAGCTGGGAACTGCGGGCTCCCATTCCCATCGAAACCAAATGCACTAATGCAGTCACATTCAAGAACTGCATCTATATAGTTGGTAAGTTGGCAGTAGACCATTTACTCACATAACTTTTAAGTATTTGTACTTCACATCCATGCTTCTTTTTTACCTCTATTACAATTCAGGGAAATGTCTTACCACATTTATTTGGCACCTTTAGTTACTTTAGTTACTTTGCAGATAAGCTTTACAGACATATGAGCTTATTAAATAGTTATAAGTACCATTACCTCAAAACATCCAATAATAGCCTATAATATATAATGGTATAAAACTCACAGGGCGCATTTTGGTGCATTAAGAGTTCTTTTGCTTTTGATATTTGAAGAATATTTGACTAAGAAGCCTTTTGTACTTAAATCACATTTTCAATGCAGGATATTTATTTATATTGGAGTATTTTTTATATTATAGTATCACTAACTTTGCCTATAAGTATAGGAGCTAAAGACCTATTTAAGATTATATAAAAGTTTCATTCTTTCAAAACTTGATCAGATAATTGTTTTTCAAGAATGTGGTCATCTGTGTCTGGTGTCTTTTGTGAGAAATGGTGACACACATACTTATTAACCTTAATATGGTTACTGTTCAATTCTCTGCTGCCTGTAACAACAAACTTTTCATCACTCCGGGGCGGGATAACAAGAACCAAGTCATTTCCACAGTGATGTGCTGGGACGTTGGCCGTGGGGTGTTGACGGAGGAGTGTGTTCTACCTATGGGAGTGTCGCACCACGGCAGTGTGACACTGATGAAGTCCTACACACACATACACAGAGTAACACCTGCTGAGAGCCAGTGACACAGGCTTCTGTGAACAGGACATTTCTGATGTTGAGAGAATGGCTGAAAGGGGAAATAAAGTGACAGAAAAGGGAACAATCAACTACTAGGTGTCAATCACTCCTTTAGCAGTATAATGTTATATTACAGCAGCAATTCTTGAAACTTGATTTTATACTGATATAAATGAATGAATTAAAAACTACAGTATATATAAGACTATTTAAGACGTTTGATACCAAGAAATACATTGTTTTATGGCTTTTTACAGTTAAGAATGGTTAAGATAAAGATGACAAAAACATAGTAAGTAATGAAATGGAAACAGAAAAGAGCAATATTTGGATCAAATAAATATATGCATATTTATAACTAAAAATATGCACAACAACACTATGTGTGACTTTCATTGAGGAACCAAACCAAAGCACCTGGTGTTTTTTATTCACACAGTTTGTCTTTATCTCAACATCTGACTCACAGGGTTCAGGGTGCTAACAGTGTAAAAACAGGGTGATAACAGTAGAGGGTGTGTTTTACATTTGAGTCAAACTAATCACTCATCATACTGTCTTTATGAGACACACAGCTACTGTATTATTTATTAGCTTTATTGGCATTTGAAACAGACGTTCACATTGACAAAGCAATAGTAAAATATACATACAAATAAAAATAAATAAATAAAATGTGAAAGGAAAAGAAGACCTTGAAAGGTAGCATACCTTTCTCTCTAGCTCACACATCTGTCAAACTGAATCTGGCGTTGAGCCCATAAACCAGTGCTTGCTTCCGGTATAGTTTTTCAAATTAAAGTACTGCTATAAGGTGACAAGTATAGGAACGAGGTTTATGTGGTGAAAAAATGTTTGTGTTTGTTTATGTGGCCACCTCAATACTGAACAGTGGTAGAAAGTAACTACCGGTAACTAGTAGTACTTGTGTACATCTATACAGTTTTGAGATATCTGCCTACTTTACTTCTGTTCGCACATTCCAAACATTATGGACTGATCTGTTAAAGGTCATTGTTAGGTTATGTTGATATGTAGGTTTACCTATTAAACAATGATCAGGTTTTGAACAATTAGTTTGAAAATCACAAGACCGGGAGCTCTCCGGTACATTTTTTTCCTCTTTGGACAGAGTGGACAGTTACTTTCGCTCTGGGAGTTTATCGATGTTTGCGGTTAACTTTCAGAGGTTCTTCCAAGAGTTTTGTTTAATGCAAACAGGTTCAAGGAATTATAACAACCCAGAAGCTTTTCGACATATTATATCAGAAAGGACGACAGTTAAACTGTTTATAGGCTATGTGAGACATCAAAGTGAAAGTAAAGACAGGGGTCGAATTCCTGCTTTTCTGAAATGGCCCCTCCTTTTTACTTGGCCTATTTCATCTTCACCTCTGGTCTAGGTGAGTTTGTCTGCAGATTATGGCTGTGCTGATTTTTGTTTCACACTATAAACCATCAACTACTGTCAGAGAGATATAATGTGGTAAATGTTGATGATGTAGTGTGTACTGTTATTATGGACTGAAGAACGATACGTCATCAAACAACAAATTTGATGACACTTAAAGATATTAAGGTGACCTCACGACTATTAAAACAGTAAAACCTTGAAAGGGTTGTGGTAGGGTGGGAATATTGTTATAGGCACTGAACCAGTGTCTTAAGTTGTTAATTTTTATATGATCCAAAGTTAATTGTGGCTTCTGTTGCTTTTGAATTAATTCTGTCATTTTAATTCTTGATTTTTGCATTTGTATATAACACAATTAAATCATTTAGTGTAAACAAGATAACAAGAAAACAGTTTTGGGCTTTGTTTCAGGCAACACGCTGCATGATGTTGCTTTCACTCTCTGGACCGAAACTCTCCCCTGCAATGTTTCCTTTTCACCCACACTTAACACAGTACAGTGCTACAATTTGGCACACAAATCTATTTTGTACATTTCCAAGGGCTTTCTGTTCTGGTATTTTTTTTTCAGGATTTTGTAGCTTGTTTTAGTGTGGAAGTCACAGAGCAGTCACCACATCAGGCTCCAGTTAATAAAGACATTCGTCTGACTAATCTGACCAACCCAACAGTGTGTTTGAGGAGATCAAGAGCTCAAAGCTAGTAAAACCAATATTATCTCTTATCAGTCACCTTATTAAGGAACTGCATTTATTTGGCATTGCTGCTTTTTTATCATAACCTTGGTTCAATCAAAAAATTTGGCTCTCCACTAAATACTCCTGGATGTTTGTTCAAACAGCTTAAAGACAATATTCACGTATTTTGCACCAAATTAGGAATTACTGTGACTCTTATATTGCAGTAAAAAAAGAACAGGGATCGGTGACAGTAATGTCATGCCCTAATACCAGTTAGCCAGTGTTTCTTACTTTTAACCATGTCAGTATTCTTTACCCTAAAACAGTAGTTTAGTTTTAGTTAAGGCCTAAACCATACAAACAACTAATGTATTTGTCACGATGAAGATCGTTTCCCTAACCTTAAACCAAGTAATAATCAAGGAAATTCATTATCATATATTATATAACACAAGGTTGTATAACCAACGACAGTTTTATGGGTTCCTTCACACTTACACACTAGAAAAAGATAATCAAATTCATAAAATAAATACAAGGGTAAATCAAATAGAATATATAAATAAAACAACATATACAGCTATTTATGAACATTTATTACATTCCTTTTAATTAATTCTATTTATTTGGTTTCATTCATGTGTCTTTCATGTATAACTCATTACTCCTCTTTTCTGATAGACTTATGACCTTATAGTTCGGTTTAATTCAAAGGGTGGACCCAAACGCATGAGAACAGTTTAAATGAAGTTATGGAGAGGTGCGGCAGTGCAGAGGGGAAGGAGTGGGTGGAGGTGTGAGTGTGCGGAATGCCAAAAAAGAGTGGACAGGAAGGAGGCAAGAGAAGAGTGATCCGAATAGTACGAAAAGAAAGTGTATGTTCTAACAATAGGATCACAAAAAACTATAGAACACTGCACCTGAGCTATACTACACTGTATCAATGACTCGCACTGGGTGTAATCATGTTTAAGCTGATGCAGATGTGATAAGATAGTAGAGATGACAGAGGGAAGTGAGCCCACAACATCATACAAGAGCAAGAGATGTCGCAGAAAGAATCCATGAAATAAATTATCAACCATAGTTACATAGATTAGAAGTGCCCCAAACCCCCCCATATTGGTGTATATTTTGTGTTATCATATCTGGAACATGAATGTGTCCTGCAGAGCCCAGACACCCCCTAAAGAAGTGAAGTGTGGGTGGATGTGTCTGTTATACCTGGAGTATATGTATGATGATAGTTTATCTGCTGAGCAGTATCCGTCAGGTTCACAAAATGTGAAATAAGTTGGAGACTCTTTGTAAGTCCTCTAAATGATTCATGAATCACTTGTCATATCCTGACGGGAGTAATTGGGAGCCACTGTTCTTCCACACTGTGACTATTGAATGTTAGACTGTCTGTGTGGGCTTCATTTAGCCCTAAATTATGGCCTTCCTCAGGATTTACACTCAGCTTGAGCCAAGTTTTTTTTTTTACGTCTTGGGAAAAAGAATGTCAATTTTGATACTGATGTTAGACAAAGCCAGGGGCTTGTTTTGGGGCTCCTGTCAGTTGCTGACAGGAAAACCACTGTGTCGAGCAAATGCTACGTGACCAGCTTAGATCAGGAATTACCCTGGTTTAAGGTATCACGTGCTAACAGGTTATTGCTATCTCAGGTAGGTTTCATGGACTTATATGTATACTTCTTTTTCTGTAATGTAATTGCCTGTAAATTATCTATAATTATTTATTAACATTCAAGCAAATAATGTAATTTAT
>NW_023340095.1:15547414-15549943 GCF_004916995.1 Morone saxatilis | reverse complement strand
CACCTTTTGCAACACAACAGCCTTGACTCTGTATCAGCCTTGAACATCTGACTACAGCAACTTCCCCTCATTCTTTGTTGCTAAATGCTACAAATTCTCAACCAGACTGCTGGAAGATAAATATGACATGTCAACGTTTTCTTGTCAGCTGCGGCAGGTTTTCTTCGAGGGTCCTCTGTAGCTTGCACTAGCCCAGCGTGTTTTAATTTTAATTTTGTTTTCATTAATATTGTTTTTGGGGCTTTCTCCCTTTATTGGATAGGACAGCTGAAGATAGACAGGACAGTGGGTAGAGAGAGCGGATCACACGCAGCAAAGGAACCCATGGCTGGCTGTGCAGGAACTGAATTTCTGTATGCAGCAATCCTCTTTGTCACTGTTAATAAGCGTTGCAACTGGTTAAAACTGGAAGCTTGGAGGGCACCGAAAAAGTTGCTATAGCAACCCATCAACTTCCAGTTACAGAGTGCAGGTACTGATGTTGATTGCTTAACTAGATATAAACACACAAAAGCTAGTAAAAGAAACCTTACCCATGACCACCAAGTTAAAATGTGAAGTCTCCAAATTCCCTCCCGACTTGAATGCTTCCAACTCATAGTCTCCGCTGTCTTCAAAGCTGAGGTCAGAGATGGTGAGGTCAGCAGTGTGCCAGTCAAGGGTGATCCTGTTTAAATACGTGCTGTACACCTGTTGCTCGTTGCCATCAAACTCTACCACTTTGTTGCCATTATGTTTCCACAAAATGTTACCAGGGTGTCCAGTGATGTTTGGTTTAAAGTTGAACTCCTCCCCCTTGAGTTTATACACAGTCTCTCCAGCAACTAGACACAAAGAATAGAAATGTATAGAAACATAATGTGTGAAAGAGTTAAGTATATTTTAAACATTGAAGAGTAAATCGACAAGGGCTCAGCAATACATTGAGTTGTCAATTTAATACACCAGTACAATGTAATCCAATACAAATAAATATGCAATAAATCCTACAATGTTCTATAAAGTCTAACACTGTGTCAGAGGTGTAAGTTACATAGTTGTGTAGACTGAATCATAGAGAACTGTTTCTAATATTTGGAATCTCTAATGTATGTTAGTGAAGTAATAGTTAATGGAGGTGGGAAAAATATTTAAGTTGATTCTTGACCTTAGAAATAATTTGGAGTTGTAGACAAATTCATCTCAGCAAAAATGTTAACAAGATAAAATAATAACAATAATGCTAATAATGTTAACAACTTTTGTTTTTATCCATTAATTGTAATGTTTCAATCAACATTATCAAACATTCCCATCGTCCAGCTTCTAAACTGAATTTCTTGTTTTTCTTTGCATTATGTGATAAACTGAATATCTTTAAGTGTCATCAAATTGACGTATCGTTGGGTTTTCCCTAACTGAGCCATTTCTATGTCAGCTGAACAAACTCCATCTACTGATGAAGACCATGAAATGCAGTTGAAAACTCCATAAAAGGCTACCGAACAGATCATAAGTCAACTGTATTATGTCAAACCTTTCAGTGTACTTCAGTCCATAATAACAGTACACACACTACATCATCAATATTTACCACATTATATCTCTCTGACAGTAGTTGATAGTTTATAGTGTGAAACAAAAATGACAGCTTAGAAAAGACATGGTGGGATAATGGCAGGTTGTTGTTTTGTTAGATAGTACAGGTGTAATGTCAAAGTCAATAATAGTCTTTAAATTAAAGGTAAATAGTTTACAGATAATACACACACACACAGACTCCTATTACTTTACTGAGAGTGAGAAAGGCTATAAATTAAACAGTCAGAAAGGTCAGTATTAATGAATGCCTACTACAGACAGAAATACGGACTGAAATAGGCCTACTTTAAATGAATCATTAGATTTTCATGGCAGGTCTGCAATGACTGCACCTCATGTCGACACAAAAGTGTGAAACAAAAATCAGCACAGCCATAATCCGCTGACAAAACTCACCTAGACCAGAGGTGAAGATAAAATAGGACACGAATAACCGAAGGGCCATTTTAGAAAAACAGGAATTCTGGTGTTACTTTCACTTTTGACGCACGTAGCCTATAAACAGTTTAACTGTCGTCCTTTCTGATATAATATGTCGAAAAGCTTCTTGGTTGTTATAATTCGTTGAACCTGTTTGCATTAAACTAAACTCTCAGGAGAACCTACATAAGTTAAACGCAAACGTCGATAAACTCCTCGAGCGAAAGTCACTGTCCAAACAGGAAAAAAATGTACAGGTGTCACCTGAGGGCTTCCGGTTTTTTGATTTTCAAACTAATTGTTCAAAACCTGATCATTGTTTAATAGGTAAACCTACACATTAATATAACCTAACGATGACCTTTAACAAATCATGTCCATAATGTTTGGAATGTGCGGAAAACATTAAAACATCATTTCCATGCAGAGACACAACTTCAGTATCTATGGTGGAAGAAATACTCCGATCTTTTATGAGCACATTACTCTGTTACAAGTAAAAGTGCTGCTTTGGAAATATTAATTAAG
>NW_023340095.1:15544123-15547314 GCF_004916995.1 Morone saxatilis | reverse complement strand
CCACCAATCACATAGATCCATTTGCCCTTTTTTAAAAGTCTTTTATTTCATAACGGCAACTTCCAAATAACACTTTAATGCCATTTTTTATTCCATGACGTCACTCTTCAGGACAGTAGTGCAGTCATCACCCTCTCACCTTTCAGCCCATCACATTCCCTGTAGAATTAGCACCTGGTACCTAGTTAGAGCAACAATAGTTCACAAAATGTATTCCTGATTATTCCCAGTTTTGAGAAAAACTGACATTTTGAATGGGGGTTTATGGTGTCTGAGGACTAAACAAATGATGATGATAAATGATCTTTTAACTTGTTTACACATCTAGTAGACATGTACCTTTAAGGAACTTTTAAGTTACACAAAAGCACCACATTAATATATTATTCTTGTATGTTTACCTGTGTCCAGCGATTGTGAAAAGGATCATAGGCCTCAACGCTAGCAAGTCTCTATTCATTGATTAACTGAGAAAATAATCTGTAGATGAACAAGTCATGAAAATAATCATTAGTCACTGACCTGCATTAAGCTAAGCTTATATTAGTGTGTTATAAGTTGTATTACACCTTAGTGTAAGATCAAAGGTCATAGCATGAGAAACACAATATTAGTGTTTAACTTCTGGTACTCTGACTTGAAAATAATAAATAAACTCAGATATCCTACCAAAACGTTGTGGACCAAAACAGTAAAAAATGTCAGTTTCACACACGTGTGTGTGAAAGAGAGCAAACAGATTAAATGACATAAAATATTGACTTATACCACACCCCCAATTACTGTGTGTGTGTGTGTGTTGCAGATTTGCCCATCAGTGACCAAGCTGTCCATCGAAATGAATTGTGAATCAGAAGTATAACCAAAATACATTATTATTCTATTATTATTATTCTTTAAACGTACAAGATTTTAACTGGTTTTGCAACTGTTTGTTTAATACTGATACCTCTGTATGATCTATAAACAAATTACACCGATGATCTATCACCTGGGCACCCTGGTGGTCTTAATGTTTTTGTCAGAACCAGAATTAACTTTTTCAGTAATTTGATCTACAGTATCTCGTCTGTTGGACGGGCCAGGCTTCGCTGCCCACATGCATCAGTGAGCCTCAGACCGCCCATGACCCTGTTTCCAGTTCACCACTTTTCCTTCCTTGGACCACCTTTGGTAGGTACTGAATCCTCACGCTGCCCATTTTTCAAACAAAGGACAAAATGTTCACTCGCTGTCTAATATATCCCACCCACTGATAGTTGCCACTTTAACCAGTTAATCAGTGTTATTCACTTCAGCTGGCAGTGGTCATAATGTTGTGGCTGATCAGTGAATATTAGCAAGATGACTATTTCTAAGTAAATATTCTTAATGCCTGCCACCGGGTCGGACACCCCTTCCTCTTGACATCAATGAAACAAGGCGGTGGAAACACTATCGTTTTGTCCACAGGAGTGGACACTGGTTTTAAGTTGTGCTGCTGTCTGACTGCTCTTCACACTCACCCACATTAGATTAGATAAGATTAGATTAGATTCAACTTTATTGTCATTGCACAAGTACAGGTACTGGGCAACGGAATGCAGTTAAGCATCTAACCACAAGTGCAAAGCAGTAAAGTGCAGAGTAATGTGCATATGTATAAAAATATGTAAAAACAAAATAACATTATAGATATATATGAATATACTAGCAAGATATTAACAGTATGAATAGTTTAACAGCATGAACGGAGTGAGGTGAATACACTAAGATGTATACAGCTATGAAGTTGATTAGACTTTTAGACTTGATTGACTATTATAGATATTATATATATATATTATGATATGATTACACTATAGGTAGATATGATTACACTATAGGTAGATATGAATACACTATAGGTAGATATTAATACACTATAGGTAGATATTATTACACTATAGGTAGATATGAATACACTATAGGTAGATATGAAAAACACAGAAAGAAAGACAGTTCAGTGGGAGTTCAGGGGGAAGGGGGGTCTCCTTGATGCAGAGTTTAGCAGGCTGACAGCTGATGGGATGAAAAAGCTGTTCCTGAGCCTGCTTTTCCTGTGTCTGTTTCTCCCTGTAACAAATTTGAATCGTGCTCATGTTCTGATGTTTCTGGACTTTTCTATTCAGGAATGGTGGTTGACTGCTTCTCCTTGGCAGAGTCACATAATTCATTTCTTTCCTGATGAATGCCTGATGAATCAGGCTCTCTGACATTTTCTCCAGTAAGTTGATCTGTGTCAGACTCTTCCTTATCAGTGGCGTCCTTAAGACTAGTAGGAGCAGAGTTTTGTTCTTCATCCTCACCTTCTCTTCCTCTCCCTGAACCTGTAACAGAAAATAAGAAATAGGTTCAGATCACCCAGAATGAGTCTTGGTTTCTGCCATTTTGGTTGATGTCAAGAACACAATAAATGTTAACAACAGTCTGAAACATCTATCTGAACGGTTAAATCAACTCTTTCTAGAATACTATACCAAGAATATATGTATTAATTATTATTTATAAAATTATGATCTGTTGCGTTGACTGACACCAAACCAAATAAAACACAAAATTCTATTTAATTTAATTTAAAACATCTATGCAGTTTATTTTACAACAATGATGCTAATAATAATTAACTATAACTATTTTATCATCGTGAGATGTGGCCTTCAAGAAATGTAATGGCTATGGTTTCTTTTCAACTTTTACACAATAACAGCAATATAGCAATTAAATATGAATAAAACAGTATGATTAAGTGTCTAATTTAATTAGTTTCATTGATCAGATTATCTATAATTACAAACAAAAACTTATCTCTACTCCCTGGCTCAATTTTTTTTTTCAATTCTGCAACACACACTGTAAAGAACAGTCAGAACTGTCCAAAAAAAATTGATCAGTTATAATACTAAAATCACTTTGAGTTACCTTTTTCTAGGAGCTTTTCAGTGCATTCAGTTCCTGCCAAAAAGAAGAGGAAGAAAATAAAAATGTAAGTTTCATTGATCAGATTATCTATAATTAGAGACAAAAAAACCTTTGTGAAGTAATTTTAGATCCAGATGTCAAAATAAAATTGAGACAACCTTTATACAGTAGCATGTATCAGTTATAATTCCTCACCTTTATCTGCCTCTGCTGTGCTGAGGTCTGACTGCTCCTCAGACTCACCTGAGCCA
>NW_023340095.1:15529096-15544023 GCF_004916995.1 Morone saxatilis | reverse complement strand
GTGCTGCTATTCTAAAAAAGGCAGATAGGAACTATAACTTCTTTCTGGTGATTGGAGCTAATTTCTTTCTTTTTTTCTGTATTCCATTGTCACCTATTTAATTGGTCTGTTTCAGGCTCGAACATGAGCCAGGATTGATGAACCTAAGGACATGCTGGTGACAAAAGGAAAGCCCGATCA
This sequence comes from Morone saxatilis, assembly GCF_004916995.1. Taxonomy (NCBI): domain Eukaryota; kingdom Metazoa; phylum Chordata; class Actinopteri; family Moronidae; genus Morone; species Morone saxatilis. The sequence goes on along the minus strand of NW_023340095.1, from coordinate 15,543,843 downwards.
ATGAGCTCGGATGTAGAAGTGCCAGGAGATCAGTCCGGACCACTTCCTGCTAGGGAGTGTTCAGAAACAAGTACATGAGCAAAGATTTCAAGCTGTCACAGAAGAACACCCAAGGAGAAACCAGCAGAACCAGACCAATCAGTTTCTGGGAGGATGAATGGAAGCCCTGCCAGTATCCACTTTCCCAGCCGCCTCGAGCCCCCACAACACATCTGGCTCAGGTGAGTCTGGGGCAGTCAGACCTCGCACAGAGAGGCAGTAAAATGTGAGGATGTATAACTGATACATCGCTACTTATAAAGGTTGTCTAATTTTATTTTGTACATCTTAGATCTAAAATTACTTACAAGGTTTTTTGTTATCTCTGATTATATGATATCCTATCAATGAAACTCAAATTGACTTTATTCCTTTCTTTTGGGCAGGAACTGAATGCAATTTTTTCAATCAAAAGCTCCTAAAAGAAGGTAACTCAAAGTGATTTTAGTATTATAACTGATAAATTATATAAAAGTTGTTGCAATTTTATTTTGACAGTTCTGACTGTTAATTCTTTACAGGGTATGTTTTGGATATGAAAAACAAGTTTGAGGCTAATTAAGGTAATTTTTTGTTTGTAATTATAGATAATCTAAACTGTGAAACTCATTTATATTAGATGCTTAATAAAACTGTTTTATTCATATTTAATTGCTATATTGCTGGTGTTTTGTAAAAGTCGAAAGGAACAATAGCCATTACATTTCTTGCAGGCCACATCTCACATATATAAAGTAGTTATAGTTAATTATTAAATTATTATTAAAATCCCTATTTGTGACCCTGATCGCAAACACAAAGAAATCAAACTACAATCAAAGTTGTCACTGGACAAAACAAACACTAGGAAAGCTGCCAAATCAGTTTAGTCTCTATCCAGCAGTGTTGAAAAATAAACTGCATGGATGTTTTATTGAATGATGATGCTGAATTTTATTTTGGTTTTGATTTTGTTTTGGTGTCAGGCAAATAGAAAATAGACCTTGTTTCAGTAGCTATCCATGATCTGTAGCCCTGCTCAGACTCTGATTCTGACAAAGGGTTTAATCTGAGCCCAGCCATACAACAATGATAGCAGTCATACAGGCTTAGTATTATGTATTTGTTTAAACAAATATATGTGGATATTTTTCAACATGCATGTATTTAATCAGTACATAAAGTTCAGGTATTGGTATAGGGAAGGAGTGTGTAACATTTAGGAGGATTTATTGGCAGAAATGGAGTATAATATTCCATAGTGTATTATCAACTGAAAATAAGAAATGTTGTGTTTTCGGGTCGTCTTCTGTGGAGGCTGCCATGTAGGACAAATCAAACACTGGCTGTAGATAAGGCCTTGTCACATTTTTCGGGAGTTTTGCAGCACCATGTTTTCTCCTTGATTTCAAATAGATGCTATCTCCAACGTCACTGCTAGATGCCACTAAATCCTACACACTGGTTGTTAAATAATGTAATAATAACTTCAGTAATACTTCTAATTTTATAAATAATAATTAATAAATATATTCTTGGTATAGTATTGTAGAAAGGGTTGATTTAACTGTTAATTGTTTCAGACTGTTGTTGTTTGTTACTCATTTATTGAGTTCTTGACATCAACCAAAATGGCAGAAACCAAGACTCATTCTGGGTGATCTGAACCTATTTTTTATTTTCTGTTACAGATTCAGGGAGAGGAAGAGAAGGTGAGGATGAAGAATAAACTGTGCTTCTGCAAGCCTTAAGGATGCCACTGATAAGGAAGAGTCTGACACAGATCAACTTACTGGAGAAAATGTCAGAGAGCCTGATTCATCAGGCATTCATCAGGAAAGAAACAAGTTATGTGACTCTGCCAAGGAAAAGCAGTCAACCACCATTCCTGAATAGAAAAGTCCAAAAACATCAGTACATGAGCACGATTCAAATTTGTTACAGGGAGAAACAGACACAGGAAAAGACATAAAGCGAGAAACAGACAAACCAGTTTCTAAAAATGAAAATGAATCAGATAATGTGACTGAGTGTGAAGGGCAGTCAGACAGCTGAAGCAGATCAAGGTTGGGGTGGAGGTCAAACCTCTGAAAATGAGGTCCAGTGTGACTCAAAAGAAGTAGAAGAAGACAACAAGAGTTTGACTGATAAGGGACAGAAGAAAGGTGATTAGGGTTTCATACAATTGGATAAATTAGAAAAAGAAAATGAATTACAGAAGCAGTTGATGGAAGTGAAATTGTTTTAAATACAATGTAGCAGAAAGGAAAAGATCAATACAAAGATAAAGAGTATGGAGGACCACATCCCAGTCCAAAGGAAGACAAATATTTTGTAGGACTGTAGGAAATTTATGATGGAGAAATGGACATGCAGTAACAGTCACTGAGGACAGAAAGCAAAAAATATCAGGTCCGCAGTAGATTGAAAGCAGATGGGAGGTTTATCTGTCTCAGTTGCTTGCTCCTTTTTTTTAAAGCAATAATATAAAAGTTCTCCTAAAAACCAGTGTCCACCCCTGTGGACAAAATGAGTGTTTCCACCGCCTTGTTTCATTGATGTCAAGGGGAAGGGGAGTCCGACCCGGTGGCAGGCATTAAGAATATTTACATAGAAATAGCCATCTTGCTAATATTCACTGATCAGCCACAACATTAAGACCACTGACAGGTGAAGTGAATAACACTGATTACACTGAAGGGCCAAATTGTGATGCTAGACGACTGGGTCAGAGCTTCTTCAAAACTGCAGCTCTTGTGGAGTGTTCACTGGTCTGCAGTGGTCAATACCTATCAAAGGTGGTCCAAGGAAGAAGGAAAAGCGGTGAACCAGAAACAGAGTGATACTGTAGATCAAATTACTGAGAAAGTTATTGCCGGTTCTGACAGAAACATTAAGACCACCAAGGTTCCCAGGTGGTCGTAATGTTGTGGATTATCGGTGTAGTTTGTTTATAAATCATACAGAGGTATCAGTATTAAACAGTTTCATAACCAGTTAAAATCTTCTTGTAATACAAGTAAAATAAAATAATAATTACTTAAAGACTTCCCATGTCTTTTGGTTATACTTCTGATTATCTCATTTTGATTGACAGCTTGGCCACTGATTGGCAAATCTGAAAAACACACAGTAATTGGGGGTGTGGTATAATTACAGTCAACATTTTATCTAATTTAATCTGTTTTCTCTCTTTCACATATGTGTGAAACTGAATTTTTTTACTGTATTCTGCTACAACGTTTTGGTAGGATATCTGAGTTTATTTATTATTTTCAAGTCAGAGTACCAGAAGTTAAACACTAACATTGTTTTTCTCATGCTATGACCTTTGATCTTACACTAAGGTGTAATACAAGTTTATGATAAGCTAATATAAGCAGGTCAGCGACTAATGATTATTTTCATGACTTGTTTATATGCAGATTATTTTCTCAGTTAATCAATGAATAGTCGGATTATTGTTGGGACTACTTCTAAAATTAGACTATGAGCCTAGGTGACCTCTTGAAATGTCTTATTTTGTGCGATCCATCAGTCCAAAACCCAAAGATAATCAGTTTACCATTACTTAAGACAAATAGAACTAAACAAACTCACACTCAAGAAGTGAGTTTGTTAGTTGTAGTAGTAGTTAGTAGTTAGTAGTAGTTAGTAGTAGTTAGTTGTAGTAGTTAGCTTGAAAGGTGACTGACATATATATGTGAGGTGATTAGATGCTGTCTATCTACAAATACATAAAAGTAGCCATCATACCCACTTTTAAAGATTGTTAATTGTAAGATATTTGTTCTTCTGTGTATTTAGAAATGTTTTGTGCACTGATTTATTCTTGTTGAGACCAGCTTGTTTCTGCTAGGCCGTTGTTGTTTTATGGAGCTCAGGGTATATTTGTGCAGGGTATATTTGTGCATATATCATATATGAATACTTTTTGATTTCCATGCATAAAAGATAGATTTTATATTTTATTTTTCTTACCTTTCTCCTGCTGTTGATGGATGTTCTGGAAATGTTTCTTTGCACTAATTATTAAAGGCTATGCCAGCATGAGTAGTAGTCTTTTTTATATAATGAAAACTCAGATTCAGATATTTTACTGTATTAACACTTGAAAGCTGAGTGATGGAGCCAGAAAAGGCCTGTATTGGGGGAAATGACTGTTAAATTTATATGCAATACAATGTTAGTTAGTTAGTATGTTGGTAAGTTACTGTAAGGACTCATTTGTCTCAGTAGGGGGCAGTGTTTATTAGCTCTTACCAGTCATGGACTGACTTAGAAATTGTTGTTTTTGGATCCTAACACTGATGTGGTTGAAGGACACCTTGAGCTATAAAGACAAAATGAACAAACACACAGTTGAAAAAGGTGACACTCAAATCTGGTTTCAAAAGAAATGTTTTACAGAACATTTATCTGAAGTCTGTAAACATACAGATATGTGCTATTCCTTTCATTTGCGCATGGTGATGATGAAGAGTTGTATAAATACAATGTGTAGGAACGTGCAGGGCCTCAAAGATATTCAAAGTTCATACAGATTGTTGGTGCAGTTTAATGTGTCTAATGAAATGGGCAGTTACATCACAGGTTGAATTACTAAGGTCTACATAATTGTAGGTGAATTTATTGAGAAGCAAAACAGCTGCCACAGTAAACCAGCAATCAAACCAAGTAAAGCGCTCAGTGATGTAAATGCATGAAACGCAGGTTCACCCACTGCTCGATGACAAGCTGGTGTAGATTTCTAAAGGTACTAGTTGGGCCATGTGAGAAAGTCATGCATGATTAGTTTAACCTCTGAGTCACGGAGAAGTCTGTGATCTGCTACCACCTGACCTGTGGGTTCAGGGCACAAGCAGGGAATGAACACTATCGTATTTCAGTGGTCGCAACAAATACCAAGGGGATATTAGAGTATTGAATTATTTCTGGGGATTGGGGCTGTGCCTCCTCAGACGAGCGAGGGTCACAATGTGGTTCCACTGAGACGTTGTTGATGAGTTGATGGCAGCAGGGAAGCTCACATCCTGGCTCAGAGTCTTCCAACGGAGTGATGGTTCCTCCGTGCCAGCATATTTTTACACAAGCATCTTTTCTCTGGGATGATTGTTACAACAAAGAGGCCAACAAAGAGGCTTTTTTTTTTGTATTTCCTGGATTTTGAAGGAACCTGACAATGTCATGCCAGCCTTACTGGCCAGTGTATGTCTGTAAAAGTGCGAGTACTTGTTTCCTTTTCCACATCATATAGTTACATTACACTGGAGTATAGTGTTCCTTCAGATACAGACCCAATTACACTTTTCTCCTAAGATTGTAAAGGTCCTTTTGGCCTTGCTGCAATAGGAGAGAAGGGGAAAAAAAGAAGAATGGGCCACCCTCCAGAACTGCCTTTTATACCAGGTTGATTAGCATGCTGGGTTGTTTAAATTGCCTCCTGGAGGGCTGACGTGAAATCGAACAATATCCTCTGGCTTTAGAGACTAGCCCCATAGCTTCTCATTTATTTTTATGCAGAGTTAGGACAGACCTTGGCACTACTCCACTGAGGAAGCTGAGCCCAGGGGGGTGCAGGTCTGGGTAGGTCAGGACAAATCAATTAATATCAGCTCAATAAAAGTTCTTGGCTCTTTCTAGGCCATACTTTACTGTGACAGCGCAACCTGGGAGCCCACCATAATTATGTGGATAAATTGTTAAGTGTGGTTGAGACATTATAATGAAATAATATCCCTTTCCTATCTCTATAAAAGACCTCTATTAAGGCCTGATTTGTCTTTGGACCCTGCTTTTATGAGAAGTGATAGTAGAGCATTGTTTGTCATTGTTATTATTATACTATATTAAACAAAGTCTCCCTCTTGGGTGATGATGTTTACGATTGTGTATTTGCTTCCAACTCAACTTCTATGCTCTTATTTTTCTGCTAACATTTGGTCATCATGTAAAATTCAAGTGTGCCCAAGGCAGAAATATTATTATACCCATGGTGGCGACCAGCACCGTGGAAACACTTATTAATATACTACTTATATACCTATAAATGCTACAAATGGGACAGATAAAATAGGTGTAGGGTGGAAGATTGAAAGTTCTTTGTCCTCCAAAAAAAGAACCAAAAATGATCCCAGTAGTCAGATCTAATTCAAGTATCCAGAGCAGTTTACTGTAGACATGTATACGGCTATCACGTTGTCATAACTCCACTAATAAGGAACTTAATTTGAGGATGTTATCTACTGTTTGTTGTGTTTGAACAATGCAGCGTTGATCAAACACAGCAGTGTTGCCATATTTATATTTGGTGACCACAATATAAACACTGGTTATTAGAGCTCCAGGCTGAATGAAGGTGTACACAGTGGCAGCCATGTTTGCGTGAGTCTCACCGTGGATTCCTTATCATCAGAACAGCTTAAAGCTAATTACAGACATCTTGTGGACCTTGTGGGTTTGCAGGAGTTTGGGGTTTGGTCATGTCTTTGTGTGCCTGCACACTTTCTCCGTCGCGCAATGTCTTGGTAATAGTTTCCCTCCGAAACATCAGTTGTTAAAGTCAATAAGTAAATATTTTCTTCTGTGCGGCCAGGAAAAATTTTTGAGTATTTATGTGTTATTATTATGGTTTCTCTTGGGCATTTACTGTGGAGACAGTTTTCATGGTTTTCTTTGTGGTAGCGACACAGAACCTGGCCTGATTTGTGGATTTTATCTGAACAATACGGGCACAAAGCTAAGCATGAGACAAATAATACTTGGTGTAAAAAAGGGCACTACTTCTTTTGTCAAGAATTAGAAATAACACATAGTTTGACTATAGTGTAACATATGTTGTTTTTAGAGATTTGAGTGTCGTTTGACTTTTCTTCTAGTGTCACCAGCAGTTTGACCTTTATGGGTTTTGGTGTCATACTGTATGTTCTTACAACTATTGGGTGGATTGTCATTTGATTTAATTGAAATTTGGCTCAGACATATAGCTGCATATACTTACTATACTTCCAAAACTAATGACAATCCCATCAGTCTCAGCTGTGCTCTGTGTTTACTGCTAATTAGCCAATGTCAGCGTGCTAACATGCTAAAATAAGACGGTGAACAAGGGAAACATTACACCTGAAAAATCACCCTATAGTGTTGTCACTGTAAGCATGTTAGCAAAGCTGCAACCATGACAGTAGACTTGTTCTGTGTGTGTTCTTCTGCTATTTCTCAAGACAATAGTGATAAGATACGTTTTTTTTTCTTTTAGTGAATGATGGGAGCCAGCTCACATCTGAGCACTGATTGCTTTCCTTCTTCCCATTTACATAAGCTAATACAAGACAGAAAAATATTATCCTATAACGTCTTTATTTAATACAATCCAGAAATGTTTCACTTTCACACATCACCAAAATATATAGTTTAATATAAATACAAATCTTTACATGTGTAAATGTGTAAAATGCTATATATTAGTGTGATATTTAAAGGTGTGTAACATTTAGAAGGCTTTATTATATGATATAATATGCATGGGAATGTTTTCAGTAGTCTATAATCGCCTGAATTGATACGTTTTTATTACATTAGAATGAGGCATTTATCTACAGACACTGCAGGTCGCCTTCCATGGAGTCCGTCATGTTGGACCGTCATGTTTCTAGTGTAGCTCAGAACAGACAACCAAGCACTGGCTGTAGATAGGGCTGTTTTTCTCCTTTGTGCTCGGAAGGGGAGGGTGCCACTAAATCTCACACACTCAACCTTTCAGGTTTTTATAACAAGCCTGATGTAAATTTATGGTATTCTGGAAATTATGAGGTTTAGCATATTATATTGAATCATTTAAGTGATATATGTGCACACATACCAATCATAGGTCAAATCATTGCTAAATTTAGGTAAATAATAAAGCTAGAAGTGGTAGTACTAAATGAAGAACTGTTTGGATGCCTAAAGAACCGACTAATCTGTCTCACTAAAAAAAGCCGGAATACCCATCACTACAAGAAAATCTGTCATTTAAAATTGATAAAAGACCAGCAAAGCATGAAGCCCTTTAAGACAGATTTACATACACCATTCTCTCGCAATGAGCACCACTCATCATCTGGTTTCACACTCTTGTGCTTAAAACAACCAGCACCATATGACGCTATTTGTCAAAGATATGCTCCGCACAACTTGTTGAACACCCTTGACTTTGCATAGACGAAGCTGTCACAGAAGCTTATGTTTTCCATTTTCTCACATTTTTAAACTACTCTGTAACCATTTGTAATTAACTTTGGAGTGGAAAAAATATGCATAGCGCTTTTCAACTATTTGAAATATATCCTTTCAGCAACACGGACAGACAGTTTCTGAGAACCAGCAGAGGGAATCACTTTGTTTTTGTTTTCTGTTGTCATGTGCATGTGTTCCTGTAAATACTTTTCTCAACAGTCGAGCCGCTCAGTTCTTTGTCAGTGCTTTATTTGAACAAGCTGCCTGTCAATGTGCCACACTGACGTATCCGCGCTTGTGCACTTGCAGAACCTGACACAATTCTCTTGTGGCAAAATGGAAAACACTTGCAGCATACCGCCTGCCTTGTATTGTCTGATGGGAAGATTAAAGCCAATCCAAACAAAATTCACTCTCTTCAACTCTGAGTTGGTCAATGGTGAGACCACCAGAGGGGAAGAGCTCGCTCAACTATGTCATCAGATCACATTATCATTGGTCCCCTGCTCTCCTCTTCTGTCTGTCTTTGTCTTCCTAAGTTTGCCCTCTGCTTCTTAGTAATATTTCTCATCGCTCGCTGTTGCCTCTCTTTTTTTGAGTGTGATAAGAAATTATAATGACTTCACCAAAATAACATACTGCATTTGAGTGGTACTCAACACAGTTTTTGTCCTGGGCTTTGAATATAATCATCTTATATTCACTTACACTTGACTCTAATACTCCCTAATGGGAGGAAATAATGTGTTGGGGCTACAGCTCAAGGTAACTGTTGCCAGTCTGGTGGTGTATTTATACCTGTTTTGTCTTCTCTCCAAAAAGATGGCATGGCTTTCGGTCACAATCATAGAGTATTCATGTCATATGTCACACGATCATCGTTCACAGCCATTATTAGATAAAATCCTGAAATAAATTCAAAAACCTTTAAACATAACTTCAGGAAAAGACAAGATAAGAAAAGGCACAGCAGGTAGAAACTAAAGGTCTGACATGGAGGTCACCCACATTTAAAGTGTGCCTTGTATAATTGGTTTATCAGAGTCCTCACTAACTAAATAAATCCTTATTGCACCATTAAATTAAAAGACAGGAATTCCATTCTGAATTGCTATTAGGCTAAAGGGAATGATGACAGTGATCTGTTTTTTAGTTAAAGCACATGTCCAAATTACAATAAATGGAGTCATGATGAATTTCATTCCTCAGTGAAAAAATATTGAAAATAGCAAATGACTAATCGCGTTAAATGTGTTTCTTTTAGTAAAATAGATCCAGAATTTTGGGGACAATTGTGGCTATTTAAGATTTTTATGAAAATGAGATGTTACCAAAACAAGATGTACAACACTCTGTCTGGCTCTGTTGTGGTTAATGCGGAGTCTGAATATGTCCAAATGCTCTCCATATGTCTGGCAACTCCACTGACCTCTCTTACTTAAACATTGCCAGGGTGGATGTGTTCCACACTCGGCCAATATGCAATGATGTTGTTGTTTTACTTTACATGAGTATCACAGCAGTAAAAATTCCAGTGAAACCTAACAAGGAGAGATAGATCTACTACTAATGCATGTCTAAATTTTGACTAGAGGAAGCTTGCCACTGATTCACATGTTACTGCCAGCAGAGGACTTTTTATGCTCTCCATAATGATGAATAGGTATACGGGGAAAAAAACCTCCTGCTGTTAAAGCTCATTTTGTGAGACAGAGAGTTACTGTATGTGAAAGCGAGCGTTACAGCCAAATTTTATAATTGTTTATTTGTGTCTGTTCAGCTTGATGGCAGCGTGTCACTTCTGTTTCCCGGATCTGTCTGTGGGGGAATGATTCATGTGGACAGCACCGCAGATTGTGCTGGTGATTACCCAAAATAGCCCTGGCAGGCAGCATTTGTACATGCGTGGAGGGGTGCATGTATGTCATTGTGAGTGCATAAATGTTTGTTCATGTGTCTATGTGCACATGAAACATATCTGCTTGTGTGTGCGCATTCCTGCCTTCATGTGCATGCAGTGTGGGATCTGGTGAGTTCCTCTCCACCCATGGTGGGCCTCACTCAGCCAGATGGATGGTCTCAGCCAGTGTCAGAGAGGTGACAGCTGGCTGGCCTGGCCTCTCCTGGCCAAGGGTCTGGATCCTGTCCTCTGACAGCTCCTGACAGCTCCTGATGGGTGACACGTCTACCGCTCCCCCCACCCATGAGCTTGCATCATGGAAACTCCTGGTTTACTTAGAAATCAATGATGTTTCACAGCGTGCTTTAATGAAATGTAAATGATATGAGCCACACCCTGGTGAGATGACGCCTGAACTCATAAGTGCTCTAAAGGAAGTAGCCACCCTACTGATGATTGAATAATTTGGTCTTTTCAATGGCTATAAAACATGTTTTACAGAGGAAAGCAGTAATAGCTACTCTACTCCAAACAGAAATAAGATAACGGGTCATGTTTCATACTGAAAAGCTATAAGAACTCATGTACCATGTAAAAAAAAAAACCTAATTAGGTAAGCTACAAAAGCTGACACAAAATCTCTCCTGAAAGTCATAAATTAGACTAAGCTACTTCTTTTACCCCACATAACACCCAGCTCTCGCTCCTGGCTCTCTTGTTCTCCAGCTCTCAGTCTTAAGTGGCCTCAACATTATAGTCAACTCGTTAGAGAGGCTGGAGGTCTAGGCTGCAGAGACCTGGGGAGTGGTGCTGGAACTGGGGACTGTGTACAGGGACTTTGTAATGTGTGTGAGTCATTATTTTAAGCTTCCATGCAGCACGCTGCAGGCTTCAGCAGGACAGAGTTGGGGCTATGCTAAAACCAAGCCTGCTGGGTTGTGTGTTAATGAGACAGCTCTGCAGGGATATGAAGAACACACACAGAGCAACTCAGGAGATGTCTGCTGCCCTCCCAAAGGTAATTCCCTTAAATGAAAAGCAGACTGCATGCTAGTCATTGTTGCATCAAGGGGGTAAGGATGAATAGTGACGGGGTTGTATTTCAACACACCTCCCCATGCTCTTATTACGGAGCTGAGATGAGTGGAGGCAGGGGTACCTTGTTCAGACACTCCCTGCCGATGCTCTTTCTTACCCAATTATCCTTGACTAGAATGACTTGTGTAACACTGGCTGTGTCACGCAGCTTTGGAATGGATGTTTTATCCTATCAAGGCCTTTTCATTTTTCAGATTAAGAGTCTCTCTTGCTTCCAACCAAGGACGCCAACAGGACTGAAGTACTCTACATCTGGGAGACATTAGAGACACATGGAAGAGGCTCATTTAAGGCTCTTGTTAGCTCACCTGGCACTTTAAGTAGAACCATTAATATTGATCTACTTAAAATATGAACAACCTCGGTTCACACGTGTCTGTTCGATGAGAAAGACATAGTGTCCCTCAGTGTGCACCAGCATGTCAATTCCAGGCTTGCATCAGCCATCGCTATCAAACTGGCCCAAGCTGTGATTCGGAGCTAATAGGCTTTCCAGATGTTCTCCCTTATATTTCATTGAATCCAACACCTCTGCAGGCCACTGTCCAGCCATAAATCACAGGCTGCGTGCTGCATGAGAAGAATGAGGGGATGTGGCTTGATGCATAAGTCACATGCTTGATTCATGAGCTCACTGCGAATATCTTCAGGACACAAGCGAAACAATTAACTGTTACCTTAACCCTGAGGCCACAAAGTCTCTTAAAGGGATTTAGTATCCCCTTTATAAGCTCTGAAGCCCCAGCTCAAAGCCGTGGGGACAGCAGAGCTTTATAAGAATGATTTGGTTTTATGTGGTATTCTTGGATGACAGTCCACCACGAGTCACTGTGCAGTGTTAGAAACAGTTCACGGCTTTATTTGGTTCTGCAAGCAAGCTTCAGTTCCAACTGTCAGAGATTAGTCGGATTGAACAGATGTCTGTTAAAATGTTCTCCTCTCATCCATCTAACGTAAATGTGCTGTGCGACCAAGGTTGTTATTAATCTCTGTAAAGCATCAGGCAATGTTTTCCTTCCAATAGCTGAGCCAGAATAAGGCCCTACACCTATACCAATATTCAAGATGTGGACTGAACATTTATCTATAAACACAGTTGCATCCATCCTTTTGCACCTAATTGAATTCCCCAATGTGTAACCCAATTTGCTGATCCTCCTTAGCCATGCTATATAATGAGCACCTTAACCTTGAGTTGCATTAATTCTTCCAAACACAGAACAAATCACACAGTCTCAACATGGTTATATTTCACTCTGAGTCTTCTCTCCAACTGCCTTCTGGTTACTGAGGCCTTGGGAAAATCATGCCATTTTAAATCTTTCTCCTTCCTGAAAGGATGTCGCCTCTGTCCCTCTTCTTAGCCTTTAAAAATGGCCGTTGGCGCGTCTGAAGTCTCTTAATGTGTAATCCATCTGCTCTTTGGCTCATACAGAGGAAATGAGCAGATCTATAATCTTTACCTGCGGTGGCAAGTTGATCTGACACAGTGACGAGAATGATCGATCTGGTGTGAGGGTGTATCTTTCCAGGAGATTTTTGTTTGGCTAAGATATCTCAGTGGAATCACTGGGTGAACAAAAACATTCATAAAGCCGTTTGCCTCCGCTATCTGAGCTCTCCAATATCGTGAATCATCAAATATAAAAAAGAGGGGGAAAAAATGCTGCTACAGACGCAAAAGTTTATGATGCGTTACTTGCACGCTGTTAGAAATTTCCCAAATAGTTCCCCACCCTTCACGTGTGATGGTGTGTGAATCTGAAGTCATGTTTAACTATGTGAGTATTTTCACACCCAGCTTTTACCCTTTGTATAATAAAGGATCAGGTTCCTGTAGTTCCATTTTGAAAATTTGCTAAAAAAAAAGTCCTCTTCGACATCCTCACTCTCCGACTCACTGAAGAAAGTGCAACTAAACGTCCCTTATTACAAGGTTGTATGAATTTGCAAAGAGTGCAACAAGCTCCAGGCGTCCACGGTGACAGCCTGAAGCCTGGCACTGTTGCCTCTAGAGAGCTTCCTCTTATAAGCCAATAATAAAGCCCAGAGCAGCTGCACTGACAGTCATAAGATCATTCTGTTATTTATTCTATACAAATTACTTGCATATGTTCGGCGTTGCCTTGCCTTCCAGGTTAAAGCTCTCATTCGAGCCCAAGCAGGGACGTAGAGAGGACAGTTGGCAGAGTGATAGATCTGCTCTCAGCTGCAGCCACTACAATGTTGTCTCCTGTTTCCCATCCACACCTCACAGCAAGGTCCAGACATTGAGAGAAATGAGTTCCAGAGTTGTTCATGTGAAATGCTCTGTTTATTCTTGGCCTCTTTTTGATCACACCTTTAGATTCAGATTAAAGTCAAATCAGAAGTAACTTGAGCGAGCACCTTCACATAGCAAACAATTACAATCAATGTCATTTGTCCGAGCTGAGCTGCCTGGTGTGATGGGAAGCAGAGAAGGTGACGAATTGTTTTGTTTCCATATCAAAGGAGAGTCCTTAGTTTGAAGATCACTGTACATCAGCGGCATGTGGTGATGGGTCTGACTGATAAATGAAGAAACTAATTAGAGGAAGTGGTCCTGTGGTGCTACAAGTCGGCTTGAGCTCAAGGTCTTGATGTCATGTCATCAGGTTTGCAACATGGACCTGTCAGGATGCTTTGTGGTTGGGGCAGACTTTGGACGTTCTGACATTACACCCTACCTATCAGACTTCATGTGAGAAAATGAAGCCTGTAACGGCTATTCACATTCATCACAGGCCTTGTTAACTGTCAACACAGAAACTGCTGTAGACAGGACACGCAAACGAAGGTGAATCTAAACAAAAATAGGTCATAATCTGGATTCCATTACAGCACAAACTGTGGTCTCCTGCCTCAGTTTCTGGGTTGTGCTGTTGCTCCGCTTGTGTAACTTTGGCTAAAGTGGAAGGTCTATTTGTAACAGCCATTTAATATACTATACTAAGGTCATTTGTAGGAAATAAATCATAATCTTAACTTGGTTGGGTACCAATTCAAAGGTAGCAAATGTCAGTGACACCATGAACAATAGCACAGACTGGGAACCAGCAATTACAAACACACTTTTATTTCACTTCCGAGTTGCGTTCCAGGAAAATTTTATGACATTTCAGGTCACTGGCACAGTTTGTTCGTGAACTTTTCATATTTAATAAAATATATTGATAGCAAAAGCCATTCAGGAAAAAAAGAACTGGTGCAGACTTCTCTCTTAAAGTCTGGGTTCTTCCGCTGGGAATTGTATATCCACGTGTTCCTTTACTTGACATTCTCCTTTGCTTTTTAACAAGCTTGCAGAGACGCATAAAGCCCTCTTCGTCTATCGAGAGAACATGGTTGATGCAACTCTTCTGAGCAGATTCTCTGAGGAATTCTCCTCCCCCAAATGCAAATGCAGACTGGAAGAAAATAAATCATAAGGTAACCATGATATCATGTACATTGGCTTAAAAAAGATTTTTAAAATGTCTACAAACTGTGTGGG
>NW_023340095.1:15503617-15529072 GCF_004916995.1 Morone saxatilis | reverse complement strand
CCCTACTAATTATATGAACCAACTATCCACTAAATGGATGCTAATTCATATTCCACTGTATCAAGTATCACTAAATCCAAAAGTTTCTTTTGTTCTTTCATGTTTTGAAGCTCATTTCCTTGTTGTAACATAATTCATAAATGCTTTACTGACTAGGATGTAATGATTAAGATAAACACTTTGATGGTTTGCTTTTGTTTTGAAATACAGATCTATTATAAATGGGTTCCTGACAAACAAACACATGCCTGGCTTCCCCCAGACGTCCTCAGAGGCTCGCAAAGCTTAGACAGAAACAATGCCGCAGCAATCATGAAAGGGAATAGCAAATCCTCTGCATGTCATATGCTCTCACCATATCCATCAGCTTGAAAGGGCTGCTTTAAAATGGGTGGACAAAATATACATATCCCTGGATTTGACATGGAATTATTTGAACCTCGGCTGGGGCATAAATCCACCCTATCCTAATCCTGTGGTGACTTGTAAACAGTCTACTGCTCACATGACATACCTCGTACACACTGAAGTATTTTTCACCATCTTTTTATGTCTTACAATATGTCATGCTCCTCCTTCCACATAATTCCAATATAAAGTCAATAGATTGTGGTTTTCTGCAGTGCCGTCCTTCTGATTCTCACTGGGGTGGTACCAGAGGAATGGCCACCTCCCTGAAATCGGATTTAGCCACCCATAATACCACCCCTACCAGAGTGACAGGGTAAAAAAGTTAGTGTGCAAACTGTGTAAAACCAAAATAGGAAATTTGGGTCTGCTGCATTTGTGTCTGTCTCCTTCAGAATGACTGACAGAGTGTTCCTCTGGGTGTTTCTGTCCTGACGCATTTAAAAAAAAGCAAAAATTAAAACAGAAACATAAAACAACCATCAGTCATTCAGAACACACTGACAAAGTCATGAAAAATTGGAATAATAGAAGAAAGCATTTGTGAGATATGCCGAGACCTCTGGGATCTACGGGTACCCCAGTTGGTGAGGAATTAGTTTCATGGATGGATTACTAAATCCCAAAGCTCCTGGACCAGAACCTCTGTATAAAGTGACTATTAACATTTCTTGTTGGAAAGTCAATCAAATGAATACGAAGAGACGCAAAATGTTCAGAAAAAAAACATGAAACAAGACACAAAATGACTAAAAAGAGACGTATGGTATCTAAAGAGACATAAAACAACCACAAATAGGCAATGTAACTTATATTGTACAGTTTTTATTTGCCAATTTAATTTTTGTCTTTTTTACTAATTTTATAAATGTGCACCTTAAAACTGTGCCCCAGTCTGGCCCCTTCATTCAAAAGTTTCTAAACCCGCCCCTGGTCTCACACAAAAACATGTGTTCAGTGCTGCTTTGAGGGGTGATTGCATGCTGCGTGGTGTCCGGACTCCTTGGCCCCGACCTTGGCTCCATTCATTTGAATCAGAAAGAGCTTTTCACTGGATGGTGTTGTAGTCACAGAGGAGCTGGACTCAACTCTCCTCTCCCTTTCCTCGGACTTTACAATAACTCTGTGCCAAGGGACAAATATTCTTTTTTACTGCAAACCTTATATAAGCTTGTTCTAGGATAAATGATTTTCTTGCAAAAGTTAACGTATGCCTGACTTTTATGATATGATCTGAAGCACATGTGGAGCACACCTACGATTATAAAGCTGTAGCTGTAAAGTGAAACAATGCGTGATGTTTTTTTGTGTGGTCACAGATAGACATGTCATCTTTTCGGTGCCTTACTGAATTAATTTTTAGATTCAGCTCTGTTGAATTTCAAATGCCTCGATCTCCATGATAGATTTGCAGCAGAAAGCGTGTCTGTCCCTCAGAAATGACGAAAGCACAATGTCACTTCAGGCATGCCTTTTTGTTAGAGTCCAAGGCTCAGATCAGCTGCATCGTACGCTTCTTCCTCGGTATATTGTATAGGCGTCATAGCACAGGCCCCTCTGCCCTCATAAACACATCCAGAAGGGAGTGATTATTTCTCAAGATGTGGAGATGGAGGACTTGCCAGTTCATGCCTCTTTATGAGTGTTTTGGCATGACGGCCTGTTCCGCTTCACAATGCTTTTGTTCCTCTTGTTAGAAGAGATGCTTAACCCAACCACCCTGTGGGCCATGTGTCTCTGTCACCTTGAGCTCAGTGACGGGGCTGAGAGAAACAGAACTGTGGGTTTCTATGTTTGTGTCTCCCTCTAATGAAATGCACCATATCAAGTGTCCCCAAATTAGTAACAGTATTGCAGGTCATAAAACATGGCATCTCCTTTAATCCACAGTGACACCACCGTGCCCGCACTCTCTCATGTTGCAACATCAGGAATGCATTTTCATCTAATATGAGGCTTCTTAGCCATGTTCGTGCATTTTTGAGGAGACCAATTTGTCCCCAGATTGTGAAATTTGAAGATGTAATAAATCAGGACATTTAGCAGGAATATTATGAGTGGTTGAAGTGTGGGCTTTGGAAAAGGATAAAAAAAAATATGTGGTCAGTCATAAGAAAGTTTTTTATTTTCCCTTTCTTGAATAGGACGTCTGAATAAATGCCAAAAGGCAAGTTTGTCATTAAAAAGGCACAGATAAGCTTTTCTTGAAGTAGTAAGGTCTTACTTCATCTTCTTCCCTTCAGATCTGCGTTTAGTGATCAGATCTAACTATACTAATGCTTCCTACCCGACACAAGAAAAATGTCACATTGTTTTACGATGCATAATTTCTGATTATTCCTCCATACAGACACCACCAATTCAAATTGTATTCTAGTGGAAAGAAATGGGAATTTGAACAGCTGCAATTGCATGACAACAAGGCAAACTCCATCTGCTGATACGATATGGCTGAAAAGCTCCAAAACAGCTATTAAATGGACCTCGTGGTCATTGTTTTCTCAAATTCTAGAATAACACCAGGGAACAACTTATGCTTTGAATATGAGAAGGGTTTTCTATTTTCCATTCATAAAACTAAGGAAAAAAGTCAACACTATAGGGTGAAAAACATCCAGAAATCCATCAAATTATGATATTTATTTAAACTAACCCATCGTGTATTTCAACCGTGTGCCTGTTTAGTATTACTAAACTGTACGGTGTCTGGAGTCAACAAGACTGAATAATTGAATCATCACTACTCCTCAAAGAGCAACTCATCTCCTCAATACCTATCATTTTAATTACATTGTAGAAATACTACTGGCTCTTTTCCCAGACCTATACGTACAGAATCAGTCACACAAGATCGGGCTTGGCAAATGTTTATTTTCCCAAATACTGAATAGGACCCTGGGGATATTATGCTTCATTCCACTTTGTCTCTCACTTCAAAGACGCTGCTGGGAATTAACTGACATATTTCACTGAGCTCATTTGTCCCATGAACAACTGTAAGACACAGAAAAGAACACATTATATAACGTATTTGTTGGGGTATCACTGAATTATTTTACATTTTTAAAGGCATTCTCTATCAAAATGGATACCCACAACCCAACAAGCAAAAAAAACATAACTTCTGATTCTACTTATTCTTATTTCCTATGGCCAAACATGGTCCCTTAGCATCAACATCAGGGAGGAATGTGCTGGCTTCATACCTGCCGACCTCATAAATTAAAACGTGTAGACAAATTACACACAATGGTAAAAAAGAAAAGAAAAATTAGACTACAGAAATGTGAGCTGTGTATTTAGCAGCATGCTGTTTGACTCTCTGGCTCTATAACAGGGATTTTATTATTGTGCTGCTTCCCGGTACTCCTCAAACAAACTCTCACACTCGCTTAATTAAATCCTCGATTGAAAATGTGTTTGTGGAAAGAAAGGAGATATTCCGTGCAGAAAACACTTTTGCAGACAATTCATGGCCCTTTGTTTTCCCAAAGACGGCTGCACTCACTCCAACCCAGATTGTGTCTGTGTTTGTTGGCTTATAAGTGGGTAAATTTATTTCCAACAGGCTCTTTTTTCTTTTCAGTGTCTTGCAAGGCTGTGGCGGATTTCTTACACTGCAGTGAGCTGACAGTTGAACAGAAAACCCGGTCAAACGAGCAATTAAAATACTGACGGCTTCCAGGATTCCATACCTGACGATTTTATGGCACTAATGAGGCATCCTTCTTACGCCGGTCACGAGGTGTTTCCTTGGAAATGGATTGCGTTCTTGATTTGTTGCAAGCTTTTACCAGCTGTAATAATCGTCTTTAAAATGGTTGTTTGAGAGCTAGTATTAAAATTTGTAGTTTCTAATGAGTGTGCCTGGAATAAAAATATTTGCTGATGAACCCCCTTGAACTTACACCTTATTTTTCTCATCTTTTACTTTATCTGTTTACATTTAGCTTTCAGGCGGCTGCTAATGGTTTAGATGTCATCACATGCTAATGCAGACTAAAATAATTGTTTAAAGCCACTTGAATGAAGTTTAAAGGCATTCTCCTGTATTATCATACTGGGGGTTTGTTCCAAGAGTGAAAAGCTGCAGACTAAATCACACAGAATGCTGCTTTCTCACACATGTTTCATGGTTTGGGATCATTTTGGCACAGCAGAATGGGGAATCCACGACAGTCTGTGATGTAGTAGCAACCGGCCTGCTCTGATTGACACATTTCAAGTGGGATTTGGTGGGATTGAAAGACCATGAGTGCATTAGGAGTGGAAACATGGCGCCAAAGGCAACACCTGTAATATGAGTTGCATGTTTCAAACAAAGTAGCATTACAGTCACTTTCAATCTGTGCTCTGCATGAAAATAAAGCATACCCGGCAGTTAAATCCAGAGAAATATAAATCGACTCTGTCATTCATGTTTCTGGTGATATTTATTTACTAAAACAGTGAGACGATGGGAATTTGTCTTTTCATTCCATGCATATAGGCTTGTCTTCAGAGGCCAAATACCCTCCATTAGGTGGAGCAGAGAGCAGGAATGCAGTGGGGATAGTAGCTCTGAGAGTGTATTTACTGTAATGAGAAGCAGACAAGAGGAACTCTGAGCTTCTATTGTTGTGCACAGGTTTGCTTTGAATTCCTGTCTCACGCCTGCAGGCTATAGACCCATGAATATTTAAATAGGAAAGGGACTTCCTCTAAACATCAATCAAAACCCTATCTATTCAATTACTGGCCTCAGATCTGAGATGTTCAACCAACAGCAGCTTCTGATGAGAAGAAATTCTGCCCTGTGGCAATGCCCGTGAATACACCAACCATGTGGACAATGAGTCAATTAAAAACAGCCCCAAAATAGCTGGCAGACCTTCAAGACAGGAAAGTCACTAGATATTTACTAAGTGACACAGAACTTGGAAGAATTTTAGTCAATTGAAAGAGTATCAGAATACAGCAGATCACAGTAAAGAAATATAATCCCCTTTTGTTGTTAAAAAAAAACAACTTACCCAGTATGAAAGTTTAACTCAATTCAATATTTTCTCATAAAGTATGTTGAATAGGCTCAAATTCAAAGGCACTTTCTCTCTCTGAACACATTTCATCCTCAATAAATGCCAAAGGCTAACACTATTTCTTTTGTATGAAAGGAGCAAGAGAAAAGCAATAGAGAGCGAGTGTGTGGGTGTGTGTGAGAGAGTGGGAGGACTGAGATGGGATCAGATACACAAACAGTAACGTAAAAAAAAAGAGAGAGGAAAAAAAGAGCAATGAGAAAGAAAAACAACAGCTTTGGACACCTGTTCAAAGACGTTCTCGCAGGCCTTTGCCATGAGAAAAAAGATGAGTCACGCTGGCAGAGGATCAGTTGATTGGAGGTGTGTCATTTAGCAGCCCCGACGTTTCTGTCAGTGAGCGATTGCGCACACACACACACACACAACAGTACCGTGATCTTTTTCAACCACAACAACAACACAACTCAGCCTGCAGAGAAGCTGTTCTTGACACAAACCTATCCTCCACTAACAAGAGCCAGACACATCAGCCAGAGTGCTATTCTTGGCAGCCAGCACTGGTCGTCTATGAAAGACAGATCATGCATGGAGGCCAGAGGACTTCTAGAGGGATTTTGCAGCAACCACTACAGTGGTTGGTTAATATAATGTTTGCTTTTTGTATTATCTTTACATATTGTGGCTTCCTGTTCTTGATTTGGTCATACTAGTTGAGTTAATCAAGGAGAAGGAGTGTTGTGCCCTGCAGCAAATGGTTGATTTAGTCATATGAATAAGAAAACCATAGGGGAATCTATGGAAACACAGAGAGGGGATGAATGACCTGTGAGACTGCCGAAACACTACATTAATTAAACACTGTGCTTTGATTAAAGGAATAGCTTGACATTTTGGGAAATACGCCTATTCGCTTTCACGCAGAGAGTTAGATGAGAGGATCGATACCACTGTTATGTCTAATAGTGGTGTCTAACTCTTGGCAAGAAAGTGAGTTAAACATATTTCCCAAAATGTTGAACTATTACTTTACTTTGTTAAGATTATTAGTCTGTCTCTGCTGATGTGGTCATTGTATTTCTTTGCCAGAGCTGCACAAAATAAGCACCGATCCCTTGTGAATGTCTCAACAATGCTGGAAAATACTTGCAAGGTTGTAAAATGCATTCATGGAGCTTCATGTTTTAAGTTTTTATCCGTACATGAGCCACTCTTGATTAAACATTAGGTTGACTTTGTTTGAACTAAAGGATTATAAATTTGCTTTTACATAAGATTAATTGAAACTCAATCCAGAAAGCCACTAAAAAGATGATGGTAAAATATTGTCAGAGCTGAAAAGAATCTGCAATGCATTATGAGCCTTGCTTGGAGGAGCAGATGAAAGGCGCTGCCCTTATATTAAAAGAACTGCTGGGGAGGTGAAGGATTCTCCTCAGGAGAAATCAAAAACACTCTTTTCCCACTGGCGCACTGACAGTAACTCACCGGGCTGTCAATCCATTTTAATCAAATTACTGTGATGTTTCAAACAGTCTATTTTGAAACTGGAATGACATAAGTCTGAGAGATTGCGAGTTTCACATTATGAAAGCTGTTTTCAATCTGATCTGCACAGTATTTCATTGTATTCTGAGCTTTGCTTTAAAGGACTGTGGATATGGGAAGAGATGAGCACAGAGATGAGTTGAGTTGAGGGAGATCATTGGCAACATCACACGTTCACAAGAGAGAGAGAAGAGAAGGCTGGTAGATGCAGCACAAATGATACGAAGCAGTAAATTGTTTCCGAATTGAAAAGAGGAAATTGTTTGTTTGTTTAGCAAATATGAACCTTACAGGAACGATGTGGTTTTTCAGGAATCCTGAGGTGCTCTGCTTCAGTCAAATAACAGATTACGTTTCATAAGCCTATGTAGAGTAATTAAACATCAAGCAATTAAAAACCCCAAAGTATGTTGCTGCTGTCATCGGTATAATGGATTAGGGAGTGAAGTGAGCTTAGAAACTGTGCTCTAGGTTTCTTTCCTAGGTGATGGAAAGCAGATTGTCCCAGAAAAGTATCAGATAAGTAGCTGATAATGTCATTTATCTCTAAGGTGGGACGTGGTTAACAGCCACTTACCATCAAAGCGTGGAAAAAGAGAGATCATCCCTCGTTTAGCCATGCTGTGCAAACCTCCCTAACATGTATACCATATGTTTTTTCTTCTCTTGAGTGTCATAAACGTGTTACAGGCTGCACGGGCACAGTGGCCTGTCCTGACACTGAATCACAGGATTCCCTCAGCTCAACTAAATCTCAGGTCCACTCAACACCTCAATACAAACGGAACTGTTTATGCTGCAAACAGACTCCAAAAAGCATACTTGCAACGCCGCATTTGACAAGGGATTTATGATCAAGATGTTACTGTTTTATTTCATATTGCTGATCCACCCACAGTCACAGGACATTAACACCCAATAATACCCACTGCAGATATCCTTATTATCCTTGAAACAATCTGCAATTTTAGTGAAAAGTTGGACACTGACAAATGCTTCGGTGGTGTGTCTGAGATATATACCATCATGTTCTGCTTGCCATCTTTCTCACCTTGGAGACAAACAAGACCAGGCTGTGCCTCGGAGCGTGCTGAGGCACAGGAAATGGTCAGCCGTCACTGAGGTCATAAATTGAAGTCATGAAAGTTATTAGATGTTGCTCGAACTGCGTATTTATTTGTGATTAAATGGCTTTGCTCATGGTTAGTAATTAGTTTAATCATTGAGCTTTATAGATCAGTAATAACACATTAATGAGAACAACATTTGGCCAGAGTTTAGAAAAATTTTCAAAAGCCATTAACCTTAATGAATATTGTAATAACATAACTGTAGACTTAATGTCTTATGGGTAAGAGAGTGAGGGTTATTCTGCAGCAACAGTCCATTAAGTCTCAGGGTATTCTTTTTTTTCTTTCTTTTTGGGGCCTTTTAATGTCAGTATTAAATAAACAACAGCAGAAACAAGACAGGAAAGGAGGGGAGAGTGAGATAGGGAGGGACACTTATTATACATCCTCTGCCAGAAGCAAACCAGGGACATTACAGTTCATGGTTTCTGCCTTAACCTCTAGGCGACCAGGGCGCCCTCTTGATGAAATTAAGAGCTAGTTAAAGACAAAACAACTTATGCTGTAAGACAACAAACACAAGCAAATGACTGGCCAATTTTTTCACAGTTTGTTCTCACAAATGGTTACTCACTCATCTATAAAGCATTAATGCACGTTTGATTAACCCTCAATAAAGTTGTCAGTCACAACTTTTATAAACTCATTGTAAGTGACATGTTATTAGAAGATCACAGGCTATATGAAATCAAAATAGCATATTGTGGGGAATTGCTGAATTGCATGATGTCGTTCACATCTAGACATCACTCACTTTTTTTTTCAATTCTTTGTAGGACATTACCGACCAAGTGTCAAGTCCAGCAGGTCGAACATGCTCTCGACGTGGTTGGCATCCACTGAGAGATGCCACAGACGACCAGAGAGAGTGAGAGTGGTTGACTTTCACCAGCCAGGCCCTCTGTTTGACATCATGTTTTTTTAATGAGAGCCAGCTGTCCGCAACATCAGCATTCAACTTCATACCAGCATAAAAAAACATGAAAGTTAGTGCTTTAAACATGTCCAGATTCCTTTGTACGCCACAGGCAGAACTAGCCTGCTCGTCAGCATTACAATCAATGGTGCCTGTGATCATCAGGGGTGGAAATGAGCTCTTAGCCTTGGAGCACACACACACACACACCAAGAAAGAGAGAGGCAGGACAAATACTGCATATTCATTATATAAACATTGTGGTTTGCCAAGCCATGTGCTGGCTTTGTTTATTATGTATTTAGATCAACGTCTTCATACAAAATAAAAACAAAAAATCATATTATCCTGGTGCTAATTTATCTGTGGAGTCAATTGTTGTTTCATGTTTTCGGGGGCCGGTAAAAGCTTTAGCCTCTGCGGCCAGTGATTGTACGTATAAACTGTTCTTTTACAGTGTAATCAATTTCATGCTCCCTTTTCAGTTCATGCTTCATTTTGATTTTCTCAGGACAACAAATGGATTCAACAGAAATTTAAAATTTTCCTTTATTGTGAGCGATAATTACCTCGGATGCCATATTTCTACAAACAGGTACATTTATTATGTTGAGTAGGAACCAGATGTTGAAAGAAGAAGAAGGAAGAACCCAGACACAGACATATGGATTGACTGTTCAAAAGATAGTCTTTGACAATCTGGAACAATCAGGATGGAGACAGCGCAGATTTTCCTTTGAGAAGTCTCAAATTTAAATGTGCAACTGTGTTTGAGCTGAAGTAAGAATCAGATGTTTTGTTTATTGTGAAAAGAGCAAAATAGAGTACATGGATTTTAATCTCTAAACAGCCCTCAGAACAAATTTTTCACTGCTCTTTTTCCTGTCACGCAAGTTTATTTCGACATAATGAGGAAGCGGAGGCGCTGGAGCATGGTGTTTACACATCAAATTATTCATGTGTCATAATTTCCACTTGTACTGTAACTGCCACTTTGGCTGGCAGAGGTATCATCTTATTAACACCTCTGAATTAGTGCTCAGAGTTGGAGATGTGTTTATAGTCTCTGATTCTGTGCCTGCCTTGCGTAGTCTTTAGTGGCAGGCCGGCAGAGGAAAAGCGGAGGAAGCTCTGTTCTCCCCTGACAATATCTATTTCAACATCCTCTGTGTGGATTCCATCTGAACTCAACCCCTGACCCCTTTCCCTTGTCCCTGAGCCTGGGCCCTGCCCCTCACGCTGCCGTCCATCCTCTTGGGTACATGGTGACCTGTGAACTTTGCCTCACCTCTGAGGCCCGGCTACCGACCCCGCACACTGACTTCACAGGAGAAAAGAACACAAGAAGGAAAGTTGCCCCTCATCACTAGTCACGCCCCGGGGTGTATTGTATTGTAGAAAAGCTGACACCAGCCAGTGATCCCAATTTATAAGTGTCAGCTGTTGTGTTTTGAGTTATTAGCTATAAATTGTGTCATAAAGAGCACATTTTGCCTCAACACAAGCTCCTGTAATGCTGCACTGACCACAGTGAATAGATGATAGCAAACTTCCTAACTTCATTAATTAGGAGTGGGTCACTTGGGTCAACATGTGTTTATTCTCAGGAAGGAGCATTAAGGGGATTAACGCTTATCAGAGGGGATTATATGCAGCTATTACCCAGCTGGATGGTACTTTCCTGCCTGATCTCCTCACTTTGTACGCCTGTGGAGAAGGATGTTTGCTTTGGGAAGAGGGATCTGGATAATGATTCCTCTGGTGACATTTTCTTTGTAAACACAAACATAGTGGAGCTCTTGCTTACCTTTGACCTAAACTCAAAAGAATGGCAAGTACTTTGGACAAAGTGTGTTTCAAGTCAGGATAATGTGTATGAATTGCTTCACACTGTAGGTTGATTGATTGTAAAGATCTGCAGAAGACTTGAGGGAATAATGGTGTGGGCTTTAGATATTCTGCCTGGGGTTTTATAAACTGAGCAACCAGTTTATTTGGTAAATCTGTACAATCCAAAACAATAGTTCTGCTAAAAATGTTTGTTGACACTAATTCAGACAGGTGTTGATTCAACTATGGTGATTTTTGAGGCTGTAGTTAATGATGCTGTATCATACTGAATTATACTCAGTGGTAGAAAGAAACTGTGCACATTTAAGCCCTGAAGTAACAATTTTGTAGCTTGTAGTTTACATTATTATTTCAATTTTATTCCATTTTATACCTCTACTCCATTACATTTCAGTGGAAAAATATTGTATTTTTTATTTGTATTTTCATTCATGTGACAGCTTATAATAATATAACACTATCAAATGGCTTACGCCTTACTGTACTTTTACTTTTCAAACTTAAAAAACATTTTGACTGCATTACTTATTTTTAATGGAGTATTTTTAAAATGTGGTAATAATCACAGTACATCTTCCACCGCTGATTATTTAATATTTTGGCTTCCACAACACATTTTTCTATAATAGTCTAACATTTCTCCACTAAAACTGCCACAAAATTACTGTAGAATCAACAGCTCTCTGACGCCGTCAACAAAAATTAACATTATGAGATTGGAGTTATTGGAGAGCTATTGTTTTGGACTGCATTTGATTGGACAGGTGTACCTTATAAGCTGGTAACTTTGTTTATATGAAATAATTCTGCTGCGGTATTGTTATAGCAGCTGAGCCGCTGATTGTACAACCTGAGATGGCACATCTTCCATTTCATCCAAAATATACATGAAAGAAAGCTTTCCAGGCACAGAGACTAGGAAATCAAGTTTCCCCCGTGGAGCTGGGGAGTCAAAGGAAATTGTTGCTAAAATGAAAAGCAGAGAAAACAAACACATTATCTGTCTCTCGTTGGATGTTTTCACTTCAACGTCCTAGTAGCACTGCTTTTTAATCACAGCACACACAGATTCTTATCAAGCTGTTCACTTTGTCAACCTTTCAAGAACAGAAGAAGAATACCAAGCTTGTCAACAGTGTTGTAGCTCGAGTGCTCGTATAATGTGTGGCATGCATGTTCTCAGGTCTGTCCATGTGTTCTGGTCTTCATTAGACTTAGACTGAACATCTTTGCGGCCTGACAGAAAGATCCTTTCATGTGTCCCCTGCCTGGTCCCACTCACCAGAGCCTAAGCAGAAACATGCCACTGCCCAGGGCAAGGTCAGATTTCTCACCATACCACAGCATTAAAGCAACATTGCCTCTCTAATGGAGGGGGGAAACACTCTGGTTATTTTTCATCAATCTCACAGACAATATATTCCATCTCATCATATTGAAGTGAGTACCAGCACAAATGGATGTAGTCCATGTGGTAGTAATCTGGAGCGAATGCCTGGCTCGGCTGGATGATCTCACTGACCTGAAACTCACATGAGAGTAAAATTTCAAATCGTTCAGGTTACGATCGGTGTCATCTGAAAAGGCAAAGTAGAGTCCATCCATTTTATTTTCTGCCTCATACTTCAAAGTCATGCAAGGATTGAACTTATCATCAAAACTTAAATTCCACCCATCCCTTAAAGAGTAACGTTACAGTTGCTCCATCAAATATTGCAGGATGACCCATAAAAGTGGCTTAAAATTGATAAATAGTGATCCATGGCTCATTTCAATGTTAATCTGCAGAACGGGTGCTACGGGGTCAGAGGAAATGTGTGGGAGAAACAGCCTATCTTTGTTGCGCTCCTCTGAATGGACTCACTGTGCTTTTCCTAATTCTAATAAAAGGAGGGCTAATGTCAACCAGAAGACGGGTAAATATTTAACTGAGTGGGATTATTCAAAGAGCCAACTAAATAATATTGTTTTCAGAAATATGTGTTTAAATTTGAAAGCAATATCCCCTGCCTGACTTTCACAATAGGGATGCAATGTCATGCAAAGTGAATAAGCCCTCACTGGCCTTGTACCATCGGAGACAAAGCTTTTGTTCTGACGACTGGCCTATTATTTAGTTGTTGCATTTTTTCCTTTCTTTTATGCCCTCGGAGACTTGGACGTCTTGCAACATGCCTCAAAAGAGGCTAGGGGCCCTTTTGTTTTGAGGTTTTCACACTTGAGGGCCATGGTATTTGGTGTGTGTGGAGAGGGACTGTGACAGCCTGAAAGGGAGAGGGGCTGGGCTGGCTCACACAGAAAGGAGCCTTGGCTAAACACTGGCCCGGCTCCTAGAAAAGGGAGAGGGATTAGCGAGCACAGACCAAGAGGAACTAATCTCCTGTGACATAATAGAACTGTACATAAACAACATCCCTGAGAAGTGAGTGGCGAAGCATCGACTGACTGAAGAGGCTGAGTGTGTGAAAACAAGGGCTTCAAATTATTTGTTGCCTGCAAGTGTGAGACAGTGATGAGAGAAGACTGCAAATCGAAACATCTGGACAGCAGTGTCTCCTCACAAATATCACACAAACACAAACACCCGTTTCACACAGACACAAACAATACAAGATTTCAAATTTTTTAATGTAACATTGACGTATTTGCAATTTGGAATTGATACTGATTAACCTCCAGCAGCAGAACATGAAGCTATGCCTTTGCTTAAGGAACACTGGTGTAATATTGGTCTATTTGTGGACACTATTTTTCCTTAAGGTTTTAAAAGTAAGGCCAATTATAATTGCAATCTTAAACTAGACTGTGGCTCAACAGGGTAAAAAAAACAACAACAAAGAAACTCATGAAAATGCATCAGTTTGAGGCTAGAAAACAAACCAATTGGAAAAGTTAAGAACAATTCAAATTGTTCAACAAATACAATTTCTTTGTTGTTGAAGTAAAGTGCTAATACAAATACAGCTTGATTTCTGTTTGTGTACAACATTTCCTTGACTGAAGTCATTTTACAGTCACGTTTGTGATGATTTTTTGACTAATTTGAACTAATAATGTATCTAATTAATCTGAATTGAATTGAATCTTGGGAAGAATCTATTATTTATATGATGAAAGAACAGAAATAAAATCCAATTACTGATTCCCTGCATGTTGCCATTGTAACAAAAACTTAACAGTCAGCGTCTTTTGACACATCACATGATGAGGATATCGATGTTTATTAATGCAGGAATGCAGGAACAACACTTCTTGTAAATCACTTTGGTCAAAAGTGCCTGCAAAAAAATATATATATATATATAGTACAGTATATCTGGTGTAAATAAACCTATATCTCACTGAAACCAAGATACACATGATAAAATATATAAATGTATGCACTATTAAAGACTATTCTGTATGCACTCCTTTCAGGAATATTGTATCTGTGCTATAAAAGGTTTTCACCCAACATACACAAATAACTCACTCTGTGTCACTTAGCTTTATTTTCTTGTAAACATTTCCACAGGGTGAAAGGCTGCTGAGCAGAGGAGGGATTTAATACTTTACAAACACACAAGTGCTCTGAGAAGCAAAGCATTATGTTGAGGGGTGCCCGACCTCAGAGATGGTAAATTCACTCGGGCTGTTGAGCTAGATGACCTGTTTATTTGGACTTGCAGAGCGCATGTCTCAGGCTCCTAGGCTGATCAGTGAATATGCTGTACACAGTCTGCCATGATGGGTTTTACAGCCAAAATAAGCAACAGTAACTGCCAAATAGCACGAGGAAGAGAAGCATGTCTATTTACTGCTCACAGCAGCTCCAATTAAACAAACAGCAAAGGGAACTGGTTAAGGATTATTTTATTACTTAGCATTTTGTACAGTTTCTACCATGGAAAAATAACATGTAACATAAGACTGTATTTACAATTCCATTTTTACAAAATGTCTTTACAAGATTTTTTGCCGGTTCAAAAACTTGAGACTAGAACACACAAAAACATACACATTCACACACATCCAAACCAAACTTTGTAATACACACATAAATAAATATAGACATTCACTGACTGTTCCACGACAAATATTTCTACAGCCAAGAACATGTACAATTCATCATTTCCACACAAGTTATAATTTCATTAATAAACATGACATATTACTCCCAATATAATTCTTTGTTAATCTGTTAATGAAATATTGCTAACATACTGAAAAGAGGTAACACAGACATTATTTCATGCCAACAGAATGCTAACGGTTGTCATGCAAAATTACATTACAGGCTTTCAATTTGAAGCAAGTAATTCATTTACAGTTCAAAAATCAAATGTACTACATGCAACATACTATGTGAAATATTCTGGGTTAGACAACAATGACTTTAGTTACATTATCCATCAGTACTGACTGTATGCCTAAGCGCCTTTTTCATGGGTAACTCAAAATAAATAGATGAATTTTCTACTTTTCTTTCTTTATGAATAAACAATTGTTTTACAGTTCTGGCATTTCCTACCATCCATGTTCAACCATCTCCGATTAAGTCGCCAAAGTAATTGTTTTCCTTTGAACTGTGAACTAATTGCTTGTCATTAATCAGCTGATCAAATGCAATTTAAATTGTGTTCTCGCTTGTGTGTTTGTTGCTGCTTTCAGTAACAGCTGGATAACAATTTTAGGGGTTTCTGGGTCTTACTTTGACGTTACAATTCATAACTTCCTGATGAGTTGGGGACGTGTGTTGGGAAGCTGTATACCAGCCAACGCCGAATATGAGACCTTGTGGTATAAATTTCACTGACCAAGACCACAGACCAACCCGTCCGGTGACATGTACCAGTCAAGAGAGAGGGTTTTAAGAAGGAATTGCTTATGTATTGTGGAGCCTGGAGAGGATGGACCCATATTTCACGAGCAGGGGGGTCAGTTCATGGTCTGGTGCGCTGTGTTTCTGTTTGGTTCCACACATTTCCTTCCCTGACAGACAGGAGCAGAGAGCCACTGGTTCTTTTCCCGATTGGGTTTGCCTCGACTTGCAACTCAGTGTCTCTCTACTGATGGCTTCTGGTGGTGAGAGTGGTGCTGCCGGAGTCTGGGTCCTAAAAAACACACATAATCAGAGATCTGTCAGATACCAATTCAGAAATTCAGGTCTCAACAGAAACTGCCTTTGGTTTTATACAGTATAAATGTGCTTCTTTTGCTACTTGCTATTGCTGATGCATAGCAGTGTTTGACCTCTTATCTAGGTCATAAATACTTTCAACATCCTCTCATTTTTGCTGAGCTAAACACCCAGTGTTTAGTAAGTCTTTCCCTTAAAAATATGCTGCCTAACACAAAGTAATGTGGCGGAAGCACAGCATCTTTTCTTGCTGATTTTTTGGCAACTTGCGGGCAGCAGAAACAAGCTGTAAACACAGCACTGAGACAACAGTTACACATACATTAACATGTATTTAGAGTTGTGTTTTTGGCAATGTGATGAATGAATCAATATCCACTCTCCTTTTAGCGTTGTTTTGGTCTATACCTAAATGCTCCACTATGTTCACCAGCTAGCTGTTTGGCACAGGTCAGGTAGTGCACAGTGGGTTTATAGAGATTTTTCACTCTCCCTAGAGCTGAGGCGAACTGGTGTTCATCACTTCAAGCAACCCCTTTCACATACAAGTAGGCATGTGTTTCATTGTTGATATTAAAATATAAATTGATCATCTTAGGAATAGTTTGACAGTTTTGGGAATTATGCTTATTTGCTTTCTAGTGGATGAGCTCACTAAACAACATGTTATGTCTCGTTTGTTTAAAAGCCAGGCAGCATGTTCATTACTGAGAGGTGGTAGGTGGATTTTGTTATTGTTGGACAGAGCCTACCTGTGAGGCTACCTGTTTCCTCTTTTTTCCAGTCTTTGTGCTATATTAACTAGTTGCTGGCTGTATAGCCTTATATTTATAGAACAGACATGAGAGTGGTATTGATCTTATAACTCTTGCCAGAAAGTTAATAAACACATTAACTAGAATGTCACTGCTTTAAGGATAAATGGTAGATCTACAGTATGCTGTTAGCACCGAGTAGCTAAAACAATAGTCCCAACACAATCGCATTGGTGGACATGAGGAAGCACAAAAGATAACACATGATTGAGAAATCCAGCAAATAATGAATTAAACTGAGCTAATTAAAGTACAACTCAAATTCCTTGAGTTACTTGACACAGCAACAGCTGACAGTAACTTAGTACTTACGGTGCTGAATGACTGGTAATATGTCCGGTGTCTGGAAGGTCTTGACGGTGGCGGGACCTTCTCCTCCAGTTGTTATGACCTGCACCTCCAGTCTGTAGTAGGTTGACGGCCGCAGATTGGACACTACAAGCAAGTTGTGATCCTGCCAAGTGAGGGAGGACAACAGCAGACGACATGCAATCAGTTGAAATACAACAGAACGTGCCTGTGAATTTGACAGGACTTGAATTTGAATGGGCTGTAAACCAGGGGAATATCAGCTGCGTAGCTGTCTTTGCACAAACCACAGACAAAAACAAAGACTTTGTTTTCATAAGGCTTTCTGTCTCTCTTTCTTGCTGCCAGCTTGATAAAGTGTGCGGTGGGTGGTTTTATTTATAGACAAGCTCCAGAGGCTGGAAGGTGCAGATAGGCGGAACGTGTTGTTGATGGAGCAGATTATGTCAAAGCGCAGCTTTTTCAGAGCTCTCACGGAGGATGAAAGAGGAAGACGTGAAGGCAGATGAAAAGGTAGAGGAGGAGAACTTCCAGCAGGACACAACACTTCCTCAGATCTATCCCTGTGTCTGTCTACACACCACCGCTTATCACAAGATCCATGCAAAGCGACCACAACAGTCTTATCCTCAAATCGCCCTCACCTCTGACAGAGGCCGTGAAATGAAACGCTGAGGGCAGAGCATACTTTCCTACTGCAAGGGACAATTTATTTTTGAGTATATATGACAGAGCATGGTCCCTGTGGTATATGGAAACATATTCAACCTGCTGCCTTTGAAGGAGTTCGGATAGAAAAAAACACCAATCCTGTTTTAATGAAAATAGACTTACTGGAGGCAGAATCTGGGACTGGGAGATGATGCTGTTGGGCAGGCTGTTTTGCCGGCTTTCGGTGGTGATCTCAGCCCAGGTGACCTGGAAGCCTGTGATTCGCTGATGGGGAGCCACCCTGGACACACGCCACAGGAAGTTGCCGGTGATGTTTCCCTCGTTGATGGAGAAAGAGGCAGTCAGGTTCTCCGGCTTAGCCAAAACCTTTGGAAGCCCTGCAGCTGTAAGGGGAGAGGTGTCTCAGTCAGGGCATTGATAATAAAGGAATAGTTACATTTTGGGAAATATGCATATTTGCTTTCTAGCCAAGAGTTAGATGAGAAGATTGATACCACTCTCATGTTCTTATATGCTTTTCATGTGGCTAGACCAACCAGCCCTTCTAAAAATCACAAATGAACACACTATATCTTGTTTATTTACTTTGTAGAAGAACTGAAGTGTAAAAACATCACCTGGAGTCTCTCCTTCATTGCATGGCGATGACAAGACGATAAAAGAGATATAATGTGTTAACTGGTGAGCTTTGGAGCTGCTGTTATGCAGATTTTGTTACCTTTGGAAAGAGCCAGGCTACCTGTTTCCCCCTATTTCGAGTCTTTGTGCTAAGCTAACCGGCTGCAAGCAGTAGCTTCACATTCACTGTACATACATGAGAGTGGTATCTATTTTTCTATCTAACTCTTGGCAAGAAACTGAATTGTATTTCCTGAAATGTCAATCTCATGTCACGGTGTCTGATTACTGTGTCCGCACTAATACAGATTGATTTTAAAATGCCCTTTACGCGTCAAACAGCTGAATACTCACCTCCCTCCCCTGGGCATGGGATGTGTTTGTGAGTCTTGCTCCGGATGGTAGCGCAGGATGGGGTGAGGAAGGTGGTGCTCTCGTCCTTGGAGCGTCTCTTGGACTTCAGCATGTGAACAGTAACTTTGTACTTGCAGGAGAACAGCAGGCCTGGGAGGTTGATGTAGTTCTCCTGAGCCAAGAAACACATTATTCAGCCCTGATGACTTTGACATGTCACCCAGGTCAGGTCCCATGGAGCTTCAGAGATAATTAAATACACAGCGCCGGAGGAGATCACATTCCCACTAAGACCTTAGGAACATGCCCCACATCATAGAACCACTTTGAACACTCACATGGTAGGGGTTAGACCACTATTCTTCTATTCGACTTACAATATAAATGATTTTTTATAGCTTCCACATGTGGTAAAACACAACGAGAACTTAATTAAGAAGCAAAGTGAATTCATGTGTAATTTGAAAAGAGAATGGCCTCTAAATCCATGTTAATGAATTCAGCCTACACTCATTTCAAACTTTAATCATCTATTGATCTTAACAAAAAAAACGCCTTTCTCATCTCTTATCGAGGAAACAAAAAAAAATTGCGCTGACTAGTGGATTTAGATCTTGCATTTGCAGTAAAGAGTTTCTACATTAATAGGCAGTCCCTTGAGAAAGGGTGTGTATATTCCCTCTGATATGGAGCAGCTTTGATTAAAAGTGAATGAGGCGCTGTGCTCACATAAAAGCACAAGCCTGGAATCCTTCCCAGTGATCTACAGAAAATGGATGTATATTTCCTAGCAACCAGAGCGCCGGTCCCCAAAGAATGCGTTGATTGCCAGGCCTCTGCCATCCTGTATCAGCCTGAGCCCCAACAGTTAACCCCCCCACCCCCAGACTCTTCCAAAGCCTACACAGACCCTACTGCACCCTAACAGAAAGCCCCATGCAGAAGTATGGCTGGGGCTGTTGGAGGTGAATGATCCCCCATTCCGGGAAACATTGTTTAAGTAAATGTGTTTTATTGGCCAACACACCACATGCCTGATCACACGACTGACTCATAATATTCAAAACAGCAGCCAGTGATTTGCCCGGTGTAAATCCAACACAACGGGGCTTCGGCTCACTCGGTGGAGTTGTTTTCTTTAGTGGAGCTGTCTTTTCTAAGCATCAGACAAAAGGTTAGGCACGTGCTTTGCATAGCACAGAGCTGCTGATCAAGCCACAGCTCAGTGCAGTGCCCTCTGTGATCGGACACTCGGTTGGAAGGTGTGTGAAAAAGGAGTTGGGACTAACCTGTGTGACAGATTTCTCTGGTCCTCGGGTCTCATTGTGGCTGCAGTACTCCGGCATCCACTGGACATGGTAGCGGCTCACAGTGGGGTCTGAAACAAAAGGACGATGAGATGAGAGAATGTTACACAAGAAAGACAAAACTCTGCATTCAGAGCTTTTATTTTTTACATTTTTATGAAATGAAAAAAGTACTCCACTACATGGGCAACACAAAATGTCATATGGGAGTATTATGAGCAAAATGTACTCATTAAGCAGCAGAATGTCTCTTGTCAGTGTTATATTACTGTATTATTGTATTAAATATTAGTGTCAGTTTTTATATTCGATTCAGTCATGAAGCAGAAATGGTAAACGTTTAGTGTTTCCAGGTTCTCAAATGTAATGACTTGTAATGTAATGGCTGCTTTTCTCTTAATATTGTCACAAATTGTACTTTGGACTGTTGACCAACAAAACAACCTGGTTCTAGGCAAGCATTTTCACAATTGTCTTACTATTTACAGACTAAACAATCAATCAGTTATTCAATA
The DNA here is from genome assembly GCF_004916995.1 of Morone saxatilis. Lineage (NCBI taxonomy): Eukaryota > Metazoa > Chordata > Actinopteri > Moronidae > Morone > Morone saxatilis. The sequence continues at coordinate 15,508,492 of NW_023340095.1, read as the reverse complement.
ATAAATATATTGCATAGTTTAATCGGTAATTATTAGTAGGGTGCATCACTGTGTAGGGGGAAATTTCATTTTGTTGCAGATCAAGGAGAACGTCATTATATACTGTTGTCTAGTATAATCTAGCAATCTAACAGTGTATTAAGTACTTAGAAGAATCATTGTATTTATAGGAACATCATAGGTTTTGGAGGTAAAATCTTATGCTGCAAAGTAACTAAGAACAAGCATCTGTAGCTTATTTGAAACAGTACGCCAGTATTGAATCTCAACTTCTTCCCTTCACATGTTAAAGGGTCCTTAGCAAGACACCAAACTCTAAACTGCTCTCCATGTAGTAGTTTAACCTGCTTTGGACAAAAGCATCAAATGAATATAGTGGTCAAATAAATGTAGTCGAGTTAAAGCAATAACACTTCTGCCCCTCTACAACGTAGCCTTAGATATCTTAAAACTGTACCTTAGCACAGTACTTGAGTCAATGTACTTAGTTATGTTACACCACTGCACCCAGTGAACATTAAGATATCAAAGACAATCCGACAGGCTGATATGATTAACAGATGGGTATCTCACAAATTACAACACTCCCTATCTGAGATCTGGTATCACTATTTCCATTATTGATGACCAAGATAACTTAGGTCTCTAAAAAATAAAACTGAACTTGAAAGAACATCCTGCTTTATCTTTACATTAGTTTATTAACATGATTTTCTTATTACCTTAACCTTCCCTTTTGTTCACTGAAGCCTCAACTCCCAAACCAAACTTTTCTGCTTCAACTTTAAGGATTTGCATTCTCATCAGTGGAGTGGCAGCCTTGGTCATGCCGGGACACACAAACGCTCTCAGCTGCGGGCTGCAGCAGCAACGTTCACTTCATTACTGTACAGTAGCTCCTCCTGAGCTCATCAGCAATGTTTATCCACCCATCAACCTCATCTTATGTTACATTATTTATTATTCATTCAACTGTGTCGCTTGGATATGTGAAATATTTCTCCGATTAATAATTGAGTTATGCTATGTTCGCCCCTCGGCGCGGGCCTGGGTTGTAGTGGGGAGATAAAAGGGGTCCTTTGAAGGCTTAGACACAGATCTGGCACTAGGAGCCCCTGAGGTCTTTGGAAGCAGAAGAGAGGAATTACAGGGAACCGGGAAATCGGGAAAAAATAAACAAGATATGCTTAGCGGGGTCTGACGGAGAGGGGAAGTGGTATGTAAAACAAGAAATGGGACATGGAAATCAGGTAGAGAACAGAACCTCAGCGGTGTTCGATAAATCATGGCTGGAAGCGAGCCTCAGAAGTGCCGCCACCGCCGGACTGCTGTGTATTGTCTGCGCGTTGGGCAGCTGGCGATATATTATCTGAGCTGGTGTACAGTACGGTTCTCTTTCGTCTGCTGGAGACAACCCAGAAGCCAGGCTGGTTTGGATCACAGAGACAATGAGTGAGAGTTTAATCACGGTTCAGTTAACCTGTCCCTTTTGTCTGTCACGAAAACCAGATGTCCAGAGACTCCAACTCTCCAGGCCATCTGCATGTCTGTATGTTTACAGTTGTGGAACCCAGGTTGTCGAGAGTCAAAGCCAGGGTCATCCTTCAGACTAATGAGTGGCAGTGGCGCACACATTGCAGAGCAGCACCGCAAACAAGAGACAGAAAAAGAGGCTGGACCAGGATTAACTTTGCTCTGCAACACTGTGATTCCCCAGCCACGCTTGATCCCCGTCAGCATCACTCAGCTCTCGGAGTCCAGGCCAACCTCGCAAACAGCTCTGGGCCAACTCTATCTTCTCCTTCCCTCTCTCTCTCTCTCACTCTGATTCAGCAGTTGGTGTCTCACCAGGCCTCTCCTTCAGCCAGGGTTTGCATTCTTGACTCTAAGATGTGGAGTTTGGCTGGGGCGATGACATATATTAGTAACATAACATAGACCAGTGAATGGGACTTGACAGGTTACCCTGAGAGCATGGCTTTCAAGGTTTCCATATTTCCACTCTGGTATTAACAGAAGGGTTGGGGAATGGACGCCGCTGGGACAGGCATTCCTATAGGCTTTAACCCCTTGCGGTGCTTCAACTCACGGCCGTTTCTGTTCCCTATGACATCAGGTCTTGTAAAACAAAATGGACCGCTTCAACCCTAATGCGAGGGCGAGGATCTATTAAATACAGCTGTCAATAAATCCCATCGCACGGCTAAGCTCTGTGTGTTTATTGTTCTTTACTAAACAGTGGCTCTGCTCTACCAGTGCATGTGCAGGTTTATACCAATTTGCCCAGCACTCACATTACCGAACTGTCACAAAGACACATTGTTTCATTTATTTAATTTCTCATTTCTTCACCATCTGATACCACATTTTTAAAAAGGAATCTTTCATTGTTTGAGTAACCGAGAATCAGTCATAAGACTTTATTATGGTGCACGAGTCATAGTGATTGATGGGCATAATGGGGTGCTAATTAGATTATAACAAAGCTATAAATCAATACAGTAGAGTGCATACCTCCCCGGTTCTTCCAGTAGACACGGACCTGCAGCTGGCCATCCTGGTAGAAGGGCGTGCCTACCTCTAGAGGGCCAGAAGGGCGTTTGGCCATGGTCGAACCAAGAGGGGATATCTCCTCCTTCTTTGACTTGAGCACTGATTTTACTGGAATAGAAAAGAGAAATGTTTGCTGCTGTAGCTAAGACACAACAGTGACTGTGTTGTGGGAAACTCTCCAGCATGGTAACAGAAACACACAATTATTTCTTTGTAAGATCACGGGAGTAACAACACGTTCTTTATGCAAAGGTTTGGTGTAAGTCAATGGGTACACACAGCGCTAACACTGCCAAGGTTAGAGGTTCAATTCCCTCTAGAGCCACACATGCTTAAAATGTACACACTGAGGCTTGGTCTGTGTTTCCTAAACACACAGGAGCTCCGAATGAATGCAGATGTGCTGTCAGCATACCTTGGCCATTCCTGTTTTTTGCAATTCTTATGATGATTGTTTGCCTGAAGACTTTCAGTAATTTAGGAAAATTCAACTTTCAAGGAATACAAACAAACAAAAAGAAAATTGGATTATGCAAAGTCGGTTCTGCCAATCTCATAAGGAATCCGAAATCAAAAAATTGCAGATCCATATAAGAGTCCTAATCATAAGAGTATAGAGCCATGCTTGCAGCTCTGTGAGGCTGCACTTAGGACCAGTGGTGATTTGATTGAAATGGTAGCATGCTCACAGTCATATCACGCTATTATTGAGCAGGTTTGCCAAATTCACCATTTTAGTTTAGGGTGTTTGCATGCTAGAAGTAGCAAATTTGCACTAAACACGAAGTACAGCTGATGATGAGATGGATGATGAGAATGTCATAAATTTGGCAGGGATTTAGTCATAAACCAAAATTGGACAAAGTGAAATTTTGACCTGATGATGATTAGGATTCATCTTCTGGGGATCACGATTGTCTCCACAGAATTAACGTCAATCAATTTATTTGTTGTTGAGATATTTAAATCAGGACCAAAATAGTAGACTGAAAGACCAGCAATGCCATCCCTAGTGACTGAAATACACAACAAGCCTGACAGCTGAATGACCAACATAAAATTATAACTTTTACCTGACTCATTATTCTTGGTGGTGCTGAAGTGGAGAGAAGCCTTGGAGCTCTTCAGACGCACCTGTCCCCAGTAGGTGACGGCCTGCAGCTCCACAGTGTAACTGCTGTTTTGTTGAAGCCCCTCCAGTTCCACCCAGCTCTGAGCCTGCGACAACAGAAAATACGTGCATGTTGGCATCTTGTATGTTACTGTCACTTGAGGCCCCTTTCAAAGCTCTACCATTGTCCCGGTCATAGCTCCAACTCAGCTCAGCCTGGGCCAACCGGGGCCTGTGGGAAAGCCGTGCTTATTAAGAGCACATGTGGAGCTGAGGAAGGTATCATGGCGAGGAGATAGCCTTCAGGGCCCTGTGAGGGAGCCATGTTATCAGAGCCTCCCAGGGCTTCCTTACTGTGTTTGACTTGCAGCATTCCACCATCAGCGTGAGCTTGATGAGTTCTTGTTATTGACTGTGCATGTTTTGACATTCCTCTACCAGCAGGCTGCTTTCAAAGCCCTGAGGTGCCAAAGTGGAAACCAGTAGTACATGTGTCAATAGGTGTCTGGTGTCTCCCACCTCTATCTTCTCTGTGCCACATCTGCTACACATTTCATAAACTAATTCAGGAGAAGACGAAGAGGTGTGTGGACTGTCTAGACAATCTGTTTTTCTGCTCAGGGCTCTAATGAAATGCGCTTTCTAGAAACTGAGCCACAGCTATGGTAGGTCACATGTTACTATTGTGCAAATGGACAAATTTATTCAGTTATTCATATAAGAGCCTGTGATTTATGAGGACAGTCAATAATCTCGTCGTGTATAAGGTCAGTTCAATTGATATATGCTTATGCACCCATCGACAGTCCAATCCATGCTTGCATACATAATAATAATGTAATTTGTATGTAAAAACACATCTGTAATACTATCAAAATATTAGTCTGTGGCTTTTTCAGTTGTCCAAGCCAGGAAGACTAACTTTGTCAGTCCTTAGCTTGCCTGTTTGTTTAAGCTTTTATAACCAAATTGTATTTTCTTTCTTTGTGATTGCAAGTGGGGGCTTTGTCTATGTGACATTGCAGACAAAAGGCCATGAAAACTCTTGTTTCTGGCCGGACCGAATAGTTGACAATGTTCCCATATGCAAACTCAACTGTTCCAAGGAATTAACAGTAGAAATCAATGGTATTTTCCTTTAAACATGATATTGATGTCATTATTGGAGAATGTTTCATTGAAGTTTTTTGTAGTTTTGTCCTGTTTTACTG
>NW_023340095.1:15477435-15503600 GCF_004916995.1 Morone saxatilis | reverse complement strand
ATTAATGTAAAAATATAATGATAGGATAGGAACTGTGAGTGTAGTTATATAACCACTTGACTTTGAAACTACTGAGATCTATGTTAAAAATAAGACAAATAAATAAATAAACCCATGTACCAATTCAGAAATAGCTGAATTACACAATCAAAAACAGAGTAGGAGGAGGCAAAAGGTCCAAAATACCAACTACAATACAATACAATACAAATTGAGATATTTAAGAAACACAGACCTTGAAATCATTATTTATCACTATAAATAGAGCTATTTATCACACTAAATGTGTTTTCTTCCAAAGCTTAACAGTGCATTTAAGGGTTCTTTCATCAGTATGAGGAATTAAAACAATGAAGAACACATTGTATCAATCTGTGTGTGATTGATAGCCCTGCAAGTATATATAAATAAATGCAACTCCTATTCCATGTTTATCCTTGTTTCCACTGCAGGCCTACATGGATATTTACAGTGATGTGTTGAGGCCAGGGGGTGGGAGATGCTGAGATAATCCTGGAAAGACTCTGTAGTCTGTTAAAAGAGAGGAAAAAAAGAGAAAAAGAAAAAACACATCACTAAGACAGGGTGAGAAGATTACCCCGTTGGTGGTCTTTCTCCTTTTCTTCTTGGATGGCACCATGGACTTGGTGTGCACAGTCCAGCTCCAGAACACTTTGTAGTGATGTATGGGAATATCGGGCTCCTCTGGCAGGGTCCAGTTCAGACGAGCTGTCACCAGGCCTTCGTCGCCCAGCGTCACGTTGGTGACACGCAGACTGGTCGGGCTGGGAGGGGCGGAAGGATCTGAAGACATAGCAACAACACGAAATAACACTGTCAATGGTAACACATTTTAGTACATCTGTAGACATTTAGAGCGGAAGACAAAGAGGGCCTCTGGTTCTTGTATGTGACAAATCTCGGGCCAAGGCAGTTTTCTTGCAAGTATAATTTCAGGTTGAATGTGTTACAGACCAAACACACCTTTCACCACTTGAGTGTTAGCGTTACAGTTGAGGAGGGGGACCAGTATGACACTTTGTAAAGTAATTAGTCTTCCTCTGACAATCTGCCGTGAGATGTTATGACAGGTGTCATGTCATGTCTATGACAGCGTTCGGCAGGACCGAGAGCACAGGTCAGGGGTTAACAAACACATGCTGCTCACTTTTGCTCCACTCTCAACATTCCTGTACTCCATCTAATGTGTGTGTGTATCCAGGGTTCTGAAAGTATCCGTATGTGCTGTGACCCAGCCTGCTGTCGGCCGCTGATGTCAGCCTGGTGCAGGAGGAAAGGCAGGGCCAAATGCCAGACGTCAGACCAGAGGGAATAGCCCTTTAATGAGAAAATGATTCACACCAAAGCACAGTTTGCTCTCCATCGCCCCTGCCCTCTCCCACCTGAAACACATTTAATCCAGTCCAAAAACACTACTGGACACATCGGTTGGCCATACCAGCTGATGTTGGCTGTGCAAGATAAATAAGCAGTCAGTTCTTACAAATTGTCCTAACAAAGTATAGTAGTGCAAAATTGCAATCAGATGATATGGCCGTGCTATATAAATAACAATGGCATGACAGAATGGCCAGGAGCTCATCAAATTCACGACAGGTCCCATCAATCTATCAACATTCTGGCACTGATTGGCCTGATTGGAGATTGGTTTCCATCCCTGCAGCAGAATCTTTTTCCCACCTGGTGTCTGGCTCTGTCTGACAGCCATCCAGAACGCTCTGGGGAGTAAATGTATGACGAGGGCTTGACAGGACAGGACACACACACACACACCACAACACACACACTAATACTTTTTGTACTTGGCACAGGTTTTTAGTTATTGGCAGAACATGGAAAAAGTACTTAGGACTTGCCAGTGTTCCACTGCTAAACAACTCTTATATAGATTAATGAATAAATAACACAAGTTTGGTATGCTGATGTGCACTGTGCATTGCATGGATAAAATAATCAAAGTGGTCCACACAATGCAGATACTATTCTACATGATATACACTTACAGACATTGAACTCAGGGCTGCGTAAGGCTGAACTGGTGGGCACATGGCTCTGCCTCTACATGTCAAACAAACACACTGTCTAGATTGAAACTGATCCGGATCAGATTCAATCTAGACACAATATTACATTCAGAAACCTGTAACTCCTGGGAACCGCACAACAACTGGCTGTTTTAACCAATGCCATCTGCAGCACAACACTGCTGATTGAGTGTCATTCAACATTGAGAGTGCAGGGTAGAAGGAGTCGAGCAGCAACACAAGATGCCATCAGGGCTTCACTAATCTGTGGCAAAGATCTGACGCTTGCCTTGGTTACGTCACTCCCTCTGGAAGCAAGACAACACTTGCATTCATTTGAGACCTGTAATATCCTCACTAATTCAGACATATTACATTTTATGACTGTAAAGCGGGGGAAACCCCTCTTTTGAAGACATAAATGAAGATCTGGTTGCAATACAGAAAAGCAAGTGTTCTGCGCACCCAGTCCCTCCTCATACTCGCATTCTAGTTGGCACAGGCATGAAAAACCCTCTCCACTTAACTCACTGGGTGAATGTGTGGAAACACATATTTACAATTCAGGTTGCCTAGTTAAATGAACAACAGTTTGATACCTTAATACATTTTAAATGTTTTAAATTCAATAAAAATTTTTGGCTTTACCAATCATGTTTCAGTCATAATCAGTTTGCTACTACTGCATGCAGCCAGTGGATTACACATAAAGCTAAACATGACTTCTCACTAAGTCCTCTAAAGAGATGCAAGGTGCAAATGCAGGTGAATAAAAGTTGAATTCTTTACAACAAAATACTAAATTTCAGGGATAAAAAAGCTTGGCTGAATATTCATCGCATACACTTGGCTTGTGTGGTCAGATAAGAAGTCAAATCAGGTTTCAAAACTCTTTCCCAAAGGCTCCACCTGTTCCAAGGTCTTAACCATAACAAATGGAGGGCAGTGGGTGTCAAACAGGAACTTAGTCACAAAGCAAGGCCACACACACACACACACGTAAGTGAAGCACATACAGACCTCTGGAGGAGCGGAAGTGTTTGCTGGGTGCAGTGAAGCCGCGGGTCCCGTGAACATTGACTGCGGAAACTCTGAACTGGTACCATCTGCTGGCTCTGATGTCGGCCAGTTGGACGTGCTCCTCTGCAGTCTGAGGGACAGATGGGGGGGAGAGCAAACCACAGAGGTCAGAGTTCACACAGGGTCACAGGCCCCATGTGAGTCTGCTGCTACATCAGTCAACTGTGTGTTTCTCTTTGCCAAACTTTCAAAGACACTGTGACTGTGAGGAATGTGCAACCGTGTGCAACAGTCTGTCAGCGCAGTGCAGCACTTTCACAGCTGTAGCATGTGGCACGCTGGGACATGTGAATCTGACATTTCTTAGTGACACAAATCTAAAATGTCTGATCAAAAGAATCACTTGCATAACTAGATTTGATGGGATCTCACTCACATGCTTCAGTATTTTGCATGTATGGTGGGCTGATTCCTACCTGTGCCACAGTCTGCCATTCGGTGGCATCATCCTCGCTGGGGTGGATGCCATAATTCCAGCGACGCTGCACCACATAGAGAACGGGCTCCACGGAAATGTTGAACTTGGAGGACCAGCGGATCTCCAGCTGACCCGACGGCTGCTCCAAAAATACCAGCTCTTTCCTTGGCTTCAGAGGAACCCCTAAAAGTACCCGCAAGGAAGAGGATACCATGACAGGAGTTAATATCTGTACACAATATTTGTGTGGAACCTTGTAGGTCAACTTCCAACATTAAATTTGTTATTTTCCTTTCATGGGTGGAAAGATAAATGACACCATCAGAGTTGGACAGATACAGATTGAAAATGAGACATGACCTCACTGCAATAGATTTAATACATGCTGTGGGTCAACAGCATCATCTTTCTACTGTGACAGATTGTGATATTTCCTGGCCAGAGAGATGTATTTTGGTAGCTGCGCTTCTTAGTAATGATACACATAGTTTACATCTAGGTATGTGAGATGGTGCATGGAATGATTTTCACTCTCTCTCTCGCAGACACAAAATACACAAGTGCAAACATACATACATGTAAAGTTCATTTCTATCACTGCACTTCACATTCAGCCTTTCAGACAAAGTCGATGTGGCCATGTGCAATAAATTAGAGATTTATTAAGTGCAGGACTGGGCCAAATGCTCAGCCAAGTCAGACTGACTCTCTCAAGTGAATTTATTGCTGTGGAGACGTAGTGAGTTGTTGATTGAGCGTCAGGCACAGTGATAATGAGATGGAGATTGGAAAAGCAAGTTTGGAAGTACAGGAGAAGGCTGAATACATCCCACAGTTCTCAATAAATCACCTAGCACTTCAGACCATTATGTTGGACCTCTGTCGCTGCTGAGCGGCCCGCCACTGCTCCGCATTTATCAACAGCATCAACACACGCTCAAGGCTACTGCGCCTCATGTCCGTAAACAACATAATCAAGACTGTGTTTTGTATGCAGAGCACTTGATCTACTTATATCTCTATTCAGCCTTCATACAGGGCACGTAAAACTGATTGATTGATGCATATAAAATCCTGGAAGATGGAGGAGGGTCCTTGAGCCACATGCATATGGAGTCAGTACTTTGTTTTGTCCCGCTGATAACAGCTTTCTGCATACTAACAGCTGGGGGTCATTGTACTGTGGTTTCACGGCTCCACAATGATGTGTGTCTGCGTGTGTGTGAACGAACGTGTCACATTTCCTGCGCAATAATGAACACCAAGGTAACCACAGCATTCCTCCTCTCCCTCTGTCTTAGCTCATCTTCCCACACACACGTACTCCTGCAAAGCACAAACCACACACACACACACACATACACAAGCTCTCTCTTCCGCAATATGTAGAAGGGCAACGAATACACTTTTTTTTCAGCTCGTTCTTTCCAACGATAACTTCTGTGTCAGGTTTGGTCCAAGAATCATACAGCATTCATTTTTCAATGGCCACACGCTTACTCCAAACCATGACGTAACTGCCGCTGAGGCATGATCATAAGTACGGAGTCCATTCATGTCTTAATCACGCCAACAACTACACTCGCAGGAATATAATTTTCAATACTCACGCACATACTGTCATAATCACTGCTGTAATTACAGGGGATTGAGGAAAACTGCAAATCCTGCTTGTAACACAAAGACTTACCGTAAACTGAGGATGGCTGATGGACCAATACACTGACTGACGTGTTGTGACAGTGTGAGGATAATTTGATTTCCTTCTGACATCTACATTTTTCACATATTATTTGTTTAAACCACCCACCAGCTCCTTTTCCAATTTCTCTCACAGTAAGGCGTAGAACTGCTTTCGATCAGAAAACACCCATAACAAGCTGGGTTGCATCCCATGCGGTTCTATTGCTTCTAAGGAACAGAGAAAATGAGAGAACTACAGAGAAAGATATGGAAATGAAAGAAACAGAAGATAAAGATAAAGCACCTATTTCCATATGAGCACAGCATATTCTATCTGAGGCACACCTCTGTGAATACACAGTGAATGATGTGCAGCAGCATCGGACTCAACTGATGTTTTTAAAAAAAAGGAAAAGAAGAAGAAGTTTTGTTACACATCAAAAGCCCAGTGGGGGTCCGGTGTCTCAGAGATCCTGAACACCAAAGTTTCTCTCTATCAGGGACATACACATGGGCTGGGGACCCCAACCTGAAAACACACACATACACACATCTGAGAGTGATCTCAGTGGGGGAAACGCTCCATTTCTCCCCGCTTGTGTTTGCTAATGGCTTCCAGCATCATTGCTCATCATGGCAAAGACTACATACACATTTGTGCACACATAGAAACAATTACACTCTTCAAACCATGAGCAGCTAATTAGACCTTTAACACTGAGAACCAGGACAGGAATTCCATCCGGACTTTCACCAAAAGGCTCAGTGTAATTCAGTGTAAATGCCGTGCTGACGGAGACCCGTCATGAGCTCAGTGTTTGGACTAAATCAGCAAGTAGGCCGCTTGATTTGAAGGTCTCAGAGTGCGGTGAATAGTTTTCATTGACTGGGTCATTGTATTGAAATGTTCAAGGTTACGCCTGCTTTCATCTTTCCCCCGATTAACTTGCTGTTCACCTTTTGAGCGCGGTATCCACCATAAAGTCCCTCAGGATTTTTCCAAATCAAATATAAATACTAGCATGCTCTTCTGTGTGCGCAAGCTCAAACTCAAAATCACACGCTTGCCTCTCTCAGCTGAATACAGTATGCACAGTAAAACATGCTTACACTTACTGCAGTGAGATTCAAAGCATACACAGCTACAGTCTATCACTGCTGCGGTTCAAAGCTTAATTTACACTCATCTTCCACTGCTTTCACTTCAACATCTCTCCAACTTTGTTATGGCCCCAGGCTGCCAGCAATTGTGTGCTGATAGTGTATGTAATGTAGTTCCAACTCCAATCTCCAAGTTCAGAGGCTCTTGGTTCTCTCACAAAACGACTCAGCACCCTCAGAACATCAGGCCGCCTTGGGCAGCGCTATTAAACTGTTTTACTGGAGCAAAGATTCTTGGGTACATCTGTGTCTGTGAAACCCTGAAGCTTATCCAGCTAATTCAAGAGTGAAGATTTATTCCAATTTACAACAGAAACAGCATGAGGGATGTGTGGGTGAAGTACAATACAAAGAGATGTAATAAAGATTTATGATTCTGAGCAAGTTGTAAAAAAATTGTTCAGGATAATCTGCGTCATTGAGACTTAAAATTAATGTTTTGACAGAGAGGGATTAATTGGTTCAACGCTATTTATGAAAATTATGCAAACTGCAACAGTTTAATCACATTAACAATATGATGTTTGCATTGGACCATTACCAGATATAAAACGTCATTTACTGAATAGGATAAATAGAGAGGGAGGGAGTATCCATAATTCAGCTGACGAACCGTGTTAATTTGGTCCCTCTTGCAAACAGCACTGAGCAATAATTAAATAAGCAGCTGAGCCCACGGACAATTAAGCAACTTTATCAGTGCGCACAGTCCAACATTAAGTCACTTTGTGCATCCTAGCCTGTCAACCTGGCTTACTGTAGAACTCATTCTTCCTCTAATTATGATCTCTCTAATAAGTGTTTCACATCATAATTCATCAATGCCCTTTCATTTAAACTCCAATGTTCTTGTCCGCAAAGTAAGAGCTGACAGCTAGCTTCATCAAAATGCAACTACAAAACAGTGGTCATTTTCTGCACAGTGGATCAGTTTTAACTATTGCAGGGAGTAATGCAACAAGAAGTATCTGAGGTGAGCTGGTAGATAAAGAGTTGCAGGTGACAGGCTGCAAACCTCCTCAGTGAGGTAACCAACTCCTTCTCCTGTGCTCTGCAGTTGTGTGGAAAACTACTGAGATGAAACAAAATGGGTTTGTGTGGTTGCACTGTAAACAGATGCTCTTCAGTTGTATTTCTGACAAAGTAGTGTTTGCTGTAGAATTCATAAAACCACCCTTCTACCACAAGTGACCTAACCCCTCAATCAGGACTAAAAACGTAAGGATTGTAACTTTAAAGAACAGTTTGTTGCTGAAAAATCATTTTTATTGTAACGCCACATGATTTAAGTTATGTCTTTATTATTACCTTTGTAGAGGTTCTTGGGCACCTGGCAGGTGTGGCCACAGCCGTTGGAGCAGCACTTTTTCACAGCTGAACACTCTGCATCCTCCTCACAACTCTCCACGCAGGCTGCTGCAAAGCCGCTGGCCTTCTCTGGGGCAGGACAGTCGCCTTGCTTCACTCCCTCTACCGACTTAAGGAACTCACAGCTTGTGAGACACTCATAGTGCTTCTTGGGAAACAGGGGCTAGGGAGTAGGGGATGAGAAGGAGGGGGAGGAGAGGAAAAGTATATGTTAGATTGCTTTTTAAGACCAACCTGCCTGGCTGCAAACAGGCAGCTCTGTGAGCTAACAGGGATTGTCCTGTTTACATTTCAACTTATGACTTACTGGAGCGGCGAGTACATTAAACATCTTTGATACAGCCTCACAGAGAGCGTCGTTACAGGGCAGAAAGAGTTACTTCACACTCCTCTCAAACTTTCCTCTCATTGAATTTTCCCACTAAGTATGAAAAGCTCAAACACTTGTGTCTAAGGCAACCGCTGTATTTGTGGTAGTGACATACCTCGCATAAATCCTGGCACTGGTTTTCCTTCAGGTCCCAGGATTCCTTGCAGGGCTCCAGGCACTGTGAAAAGGAGAAGGGTGTCAGTTCTTCAAAGAGCCAGCCACATCAAAGAGCCACTGGTGCGGTGATGGTGCTTTCAGTGCTCGGGCACTGGCTGCCTGACAGGCAACTCACTCAGCCCCTTCCTGTGCACACTCACAACAACCAGTCACACCTCTTTTTGTTACAGATGCCCAGCATACCTTCAAAGGACATAAACAATCTTCTACAAAAGCAAACATGGGGCGAAGGGGTTGTCTATTGTCAGTAGTCAGACACACCCTTGCGTCTAGAAATCTAGCGATGCTTGGATGTACAAAGATACCTTCTTCGTGCCTCAACACTGCTCGTCTCCCATATCGTCTACGCCTCATTCTTATACTGCCGCTTCTCCTGTTCATGTCTGGGCCTGATACGCCTGGCACTGGCACCAAACTCCCCTCTCTTTACCAAGCTGAACAGAGAGCACTTAATAAATGATACACTTGGTTTAATGTTCTTGGGATTCCCTTTTTAACACGTGGAACGAATTTACTGAATGCTTGGCATAGACATAGGCAAGTCGCTTTGCCAAACATAATGGGATGATAAAATTCAAAATGAAAGTTTACCAATCTAGTCAAGATCCTCATGCTTTAAATACTACACCCCTGAATGAGTCAAATTCAATAAAAGCGAATGTAATATAGCACAAAAGCCCATGCATGTCCAATAGAATCAGGCAGATGCTGCCGCAGGAAAGGGAATGTGTTCAGATGGGACTGAGAGAAGCTCGGTTCTTATACGCTCCTGTTGCTGGCCACTGAGAGCTGGTGTGAAAGAGAAGAGCAAGCTCAGTCAAACAGTCAAACCACTGCCAGGCTGCTTCTGTGCTGCACTGGGAGCAGCCCAAACCACACCAACCAGAGACCTGCCAAAGTCACTCATTCAACTCTATTTAATTTAGACTCCTGCACCAGCTACATTACTAAGACAAGGCACAGCAGTAAATTTTCAACACATTCGTCTACATTCTTCAACTGGGACAGTCCAATATGTTCAGTCAGTGGGAGAGGGAGATATGATAGAGTAGATATGGAGATCTGCCATCACCGGAGGTCCACTTTTGGCCTGAATAAGAGGCTCCTGAAAAAAGCTCATCAGTACAATATGTGGTGTTATGTAAGGTACACTACAGAGGAGTGGTTAAATGAGGGCATACTGTAGAGAGCGTATTTAAGACGAAGTTGATGTAAGAAATTTCACATCTCAGTCAGGGGGCCCGGTTTGTATTTATGACTTTAATTCGCTCATTAGCCAACTCTGTCATTATTATGCCATTGCCAGTGAAAAGTTTATTTGCTTTTTATGGAGTGCGGTGGACGGGCACATGATGAAACATAAACCTTGCTTCTGGAGGAACACGCTGCAATCAGGACCATGCACACGTCTGCCAGCGCTCAATTACACTCAGCCTCGGCTCTCTGCGTTTGCCCAGCCTCGTCTCGGGCAACCGAGAAGCCCTGTATGGACAGTGTGTTGAGTGTTAAACAGCCGGTTCCAGAGGGGTGGGAGGGAAGGTATTTTCTTAATTACTTCATAGCAATATAGATATCTCTCCAGTCATGATATAAAATATAATGTGCCAGAGGGAAAATTGGACACCTCGGAGGGAAAGCACGCAGTTATGACAGCTGAGAGCTCCAAAAGAAACTAATGTGGTTTCTAGAGAGCTGATCAGGTGAAACCACTGCAACACCTCAGAGATTTAAGATGACATATGAGCTCAATTGCACTGTCCAAGTAACGTCTCACCGTCCGGAGAGTCTTTGCAGTTTTATCATCATCTGCTATTAATAATATGGTGACCTTCTATCATTAATTCTGTTCTCAATTGTGTCCTCTGAGAGTACAGCCTGCGGCGAAGACGGGCAGTAGCAGCAACCTCAGCATCCCGGCCTCGCACAAGCGGCGCACTGAAACAATGAGGTGTTGAGGCAATAACTGCGTGCCGCACCAGTGTCTAAAGGACATTCTGCCAGTAGACGCACATGTTAAAGCCCCCAAATCCCTTCTACAAATCACTGAACATACACACATAAGCCAGGGGGATCAAGCTCATTTTACTCATTGAAAGATCTTGTGTGCACGGACTGAATGCATTCCACTGGCTTTTCTTGAGGATGAATCTTTTTTCGGGTTCACAACTAAGTGAAAATAGAATCATCGTTACCTCGAGATGCTCGGGCTTGCATGCCAAGCAGCTTGACTTAACACAGCACATAGCATACTGAGGATATTGCAACACAGATCAGAATTCTGGCTGTGTGTTGTCTCACCCTCCAAATCCTAGTTTTTCTCTTTCTCTTTTTTTTCTTTAACTCTTCGGGGCAAAAGTTCCCAACCAACAAAAACTGCTGAATTATTTAAGGGAGTTCTATTTTTTTATTTCTTTATCAGGACACTTATTTTTGCTGAATGAGCACATATAATGTAAACGGCACTCTTTAAAAAGATAAGCATTTGTGTTGAGACAGTGAGAGCTCCGTGCAGGTGTGCTGAAAACTGACAATCTGTCAGCGTTTCTTCCCAGCCACACCCCCAACCTGACATTTAAGGAGGGAAGAGGAGGACCGACGACAGATGTCTTGCCAAAGCAAATAGGACGGCTGTATATAATTACAAAGGTGCTCTCATCAATCAAGTGCCTGATTCCTATTTACACAGTTTGGTGCTCAATCTAAACCATAGTACTGATGCCGCCAAAAGTATGCTTGGGAGAGTGCCATAACATCTTTTTTTTTTAAGCTCTTGCACAACTTCTTCTTTTTCTCGCAATCTCCAACCGATCGAATACAGATACACACCCTCATGAAACTTGTGCTTCTGCTTTTGTATGTCGAAATGTTTTTAATTTGTTGCATAGGCCTTTGCAAGTAATAATTCCACCACTAATTTGCTAATTACAACAAACCAAAAAAAAGCCAAAACACTTCCAAACCATTAGTAAAACTTCCTGTATCTGTGAATGGCACATAAAACTGACACTATTCCACTAATGGGATCACATCAGGAGATATCTGTGGTCTAACAGTTAGTATTAGTGGGTCCCCTAGAGGCTTGGAGGCCTTAAACATTTGCTCATCTCTCACCATTGATAGCTATGCTAGTGTTTGACTTCTGAAATCTAATCTGGGAAAACACACCATGGAACTGGAGTAGAGAACATAATTGGGCTGGACATAGTGTATCTGCTGGGATTGGGTGCCAATGTCTGGGTCTCCCTCAAACAAATCTCTCCAGCTGGCAACACAGCTACCATCTGTTTGAATAGCGTAAGGAATGCATGTCATTATCCTATGTGATGTTAACATATTTCTGGACAAATTTCACCTAAAAAGACACAAATGGTTTTACTCTGAGAGGTAAACAAAAACATGGGGTTGTTTCTATGGACTTGAGCTGTTAGTCTTAACAAAAGCATTTGAGCGGCTGATTTCCCCTTTGTCCTCTTATCTTCCTACCCAATAGTGACACATTCTGCATGGTTAAGTAGGAACATCCATAGCAGTCTCTCACTCCCCATTTCACGCTGTAATAAAACGCAGCAGTTGTTACTCTGGGGGACCCTGAAAGGCATTCTGTGGGGCCGATGAGAGAGTCAGGCTGAATGGCAGCCAATGCCACAGCCCATCTTTACTTTGTCATGGCTGGGACAAGGCAGAGGGGAGGTGGAGGGAGAAAAGAGAGGGGGCATAGGCCTCCCGCAGAGGGAAGGGAGAGAGATGGGGGTGTTGGTGGCTGAGCATAGAACTGCCTTTCTCCATCACTGGAGCGCGGTTATCTCCACCCATCGTAAAAAAAAAATTAAAAATGCTTGCTGGCCTGAGTGAGTGACTGGAATAACATAAACAATGAAAAAAAGCGCATATGTAAAATGTCACGCGAGTGTTTTGTTTTAGTTAATGAAGCATGAACTGCTACCAGTCGAGATTGCCCCAGGCGTAACAATACACAGTGTATACAAAATAAAAGGCTATAATTCATACTGATACAGATGACATTTTGCAGTAACATATTTGTACAGTTATGAGTAGATGAAACAGCTACGACTGATCTGTTATTTTGTAAATGAAATTCAGCAATCAATGAATCATACACCACTGCATGTAGGTACCTGTGCCTGCATGGACTATGGACTTTCCCCAGTACATTTTCTCTCACTCTGTTTTCCCAAAAGCTGGGAGATGACATCTGGGAGCCGAACACGATGAGTAAATGTGAAGCTCGAGTGGCGCCAACACTTATTTACAAGGTGCCTTTGCTGCCCCTTGGGATGGAGCAGCTGCTTTCTGCTTCTCTGGGAGACTCCGATATGGAGGAATCTCTGTTGTTGATCATACACATCGTAAATCTCACCTCCAATCTCATTGAGTTATGGCTACTTTCTGCTGCCCTGGCGCTTTTCACACTCCCGATGACCGGACTCAATTATTCCAGCAGCTCTCAGCTCCCTGCTCATATCTATCGACCCGTCCAGGAGCGAGTCGGCAGGCTCTGCTCTCTCCCCCATTGAAACAGACACTTACTCCATGTATTCACTGACTTCTCACTCTATTTCACTTTTATTTGGCTGTCGTCTCCCCCGACTTCCCACAGTTTCTTCTCACTTCTTATCTGCCTTTCATTCTTTCTCACTCTCCATGTCCGCTCTAATCCAGATACATTTCAAAACTCATCTCTTTCTCTCTGTTTTGGCCTTCCATCTGCACCAAGCAAGCATGGTCATACTCAGAAAATGGATGTTTTCCAAAACTCTTTCCAAAGTAGATAGATTTGAAAACACCAGGCTCACATTGCAGTGCAGACAAAGAATGAGCTTTTTATCGTGTGATATATCTTTCGCTAACATGGCCAATGCACTTTCTCTTGCCAGCAATGTTATGAGGCCATGTTTCTGTAACCTCCAACTTTTTTTTGTAATCATTTTTATGTGTGTTTTCCAGGTCTATAGCCAACCACAAAATACAGGTGATGTCACTGACACATGTTTTAAGTCTGTTGTAAAACAATTGCACAAGTATAAAAAAAGTAATTTAATGAAATATGCCAATCACAGGCTGTAGAAATAAAAACAAAAACAGGCTTTCTTAAATTTGGTCAAAGCGCAGGAAGGGTTGAGCCGAGGTGGGACATGGAAGCAACAGTACAACCATGGCTGACTGTGAGCAAGCAGTCACACCCCACATACCTTTGACATTTCATCAAAGAACAGGATTTTTTCAGTGCAGGCGCTCATCGTTTGTAGTAATGATGGCTTGGAGAGTTTCATACCCTTTTGAAGTGCTCCAACAAGCCAGTTACCTAACCCTGTCTATGCAGAAAGCTGCATCCCACAAATAAGCACTAATATTACAGCTAGCCATAACCAGCACAAAGAATTCATGAAATTATACTGTACTTCTGTATTTATGTTTATTTTAAATAGGGCTGCTATTAATGATTATTTTCATGATCAATTCATCTGTCAATCTTTTTCTCAATTAATTGTTTCACCCGTAAAATGGTTTGTTTCCCCAAAGCCCAAGGTTACATCCTCAAATGTCTTGTTCTGTCCACAACCCAAAGATATTCAGTTTAATGTCAAAGAGGAATAAAGAAACCAAATCTGAGAGACTGAGATAATATGTCAGAACAGAGAAATATGTCAATTACCACACCTATGTTGAGTGTTTGGGCAGCCTAAGACACAAAATAAGCTAATTTGGCTGCAACTAACCATTATTTTATTTTTTAATATGCCAATTATTTTCTCAATTAATAAACCCGAGGGCACAATTTCAATTGGCTGTGCTATATAGTACATTCAACCCAATTTCTTTCCAAATGAATGGTGGTTTTGCCTAAAATCTGTGTATTTGCCTTCCAGATTATGCCTACGGAGACTTTGATTACAGGTTAACTAGGCTGAAACATATTTCATCAAGTGCTGGGGCTGTGATCTGAATGAGCATAAAATCATATGCTAGAAAGGCTTTCCAATACGTCTCTGACGTGCCATTAAGTTTCACAGGACTGTAAAAAATATAGCAAGTAAATCAGGAAGAAGATATCCCAGTCTAGACACACCATTTCCTCAACCTTATGTGACCTTATACTGTGTGAAGTCCATGAGATATTGTGTATTTAATTTCTTCTCCGCTGTAAATCAGCACAGGTGTGTGTTGAGCAGACAGTAGTGTGGATCAGGTAGATCAAAAAGATTAACTGCATGCTGATTGGAGATGTGAGCCTGTAACTCTATACGCAGCAAGCTCACATGGGCACTCATAAATATGAAATGAGGCTTTCCAAAGAGCAGAAGGTTGCTTATTTAAATGCCACATTTATCAGGAAGGAATGGCTGGATGGGTGAAAATGTAATTTAGGAATTATATTAGAGATGTTGGAATTATTCCCAGTCAATGTTGATGTTTCACTCGCAAGTTAAACTAGCAGAAAAAAGCTGTGCTAGTCAATGCAAGTGCATCTTAAATATTCATACAAAGTTTGGGCCTGATATTTCTAGGAGGGGGCACGGATAGAACTGTACGGCAGTGGTTGCTGTCGGGTTTTCTATTCTGCATTTACATAAGCCTCTGCACACCACCAGGAAACCCACATGGCTCAGGGTGTCAGAGGATGTTGCTTTATGCAGAGCAATAAAAAGACAACAATTACAGAATGTTGGTGCCCCTGCGCTTCATTTGCTCCCCCTGCTGAAGTCTTGGAGGTACATGATGTCTGTGCGGGTGCCAGGTAATCAATGTGTGTAGAGCAAATTGGTGGTTGTCTGCTTTCCTCCATCTCCCTAAAAGGTGCAGGTATCCAAACTGTATGGAAATTTGGCACAACTGTTTATCACTCCTGTCATAGCTGGTCTGAGGAGGGACAAGCTGTCTGTAGCAATACCCTGCAGCACCTGAGAAATACTAACATTGTCAATAATATTTAGACCACATCTTCTAAAAATGGAATGTGATACAGGGTGCATCCAATCAACATTTCTTTATTATAAGTAAGACAAGATACAGTTATAATAATGATATGATATGCTAATTTACTCAGACTAAGATTGACTCTCAAGTAATGACACATTTTCCAAAGTGTTTTACAGCCCTGAGAAGGACGTACGCTGTGTCATAACTCCTTCATATTTACAACCAACTAAAACACTGTAGTATTCCAGCTCTGGAGGGGTGAACTGAAATGCATACGGTTTAAGACTTTCTATTTTGTTTCTCAAACCACCGGAGTCGGAGACGGTGAGTAACCTAGCAGGTGGTGTTACAGACATTCTTTGAGCATCACTTTAATTATTAATTAAAATGCAGTTGAGGGTGCAGACAACAAAGAGCTGAAAAGGAATAGCTTGGCAGAAAGTGAGAAGAAAAAGAGGAGGAGCAGGAGGGGCAGTGCATGAATTATACATTTACCCCACAATCAGAGGTGCCTGCCTTATTTATGAGCATAAAGCCCACACAGCTTAGCCAGAATTGTGCTTTGTCTGCTGTGGAATGCAATAGCAGTTCACTTAATACTTAATGACTCTAATGAAGTCCCCCCCCCCAAAAAAAAACACACTCAGACTGATGCCCCCCTCCTCTTGCGAGGGCTCCTTCTCTTACAGGTCCTCTGCCATCTCATGTTGTTATGTTCTGCAGTGACAAGAGTCAAAAATACAGTGGCTGTAACCAGAGCCTCAGTTATCACCTACCTCTGGGCTCAGTTTACATTTCATGACAATAAGACTCAACAGGATGTATCCATCATGATGGGGTCAGATTGGTGATAAAGAGGCCAGCAGTGACGTGGCATGGGAAAGCCAAAACCCTCCCCGCTGTTCCCTGAAAACCCCACACCGGATCTGCCCAACACATGATTTACTGTATTTACTCCTACACCATCACACTGAATAATGTTATGATGACAGATGCATGGGAGTGGAGCTGAAAACGGAATTGCATGATAAAACGCTTCCTCGGCTCCAAAGCCAACCTGTCTATACAGCTGATCTACAGCGACGATAATGAACTCGCGTTTTCTGCGCAGAGGATGAAAAATGCATTTGTGTCATGGCGGCGTCAGTCACTGCAGATTGAGCAGATTGTAAACAAAATAAAGGAGGGCCCCACAATGACCACTCAAGCTGTCTCAATCCCTCCTCATGAGATGAGACCTAGAGATTCTGTCTCAATGTAGGCCAACAACATGTAAAACATGACATGCTATTGACTGGAGTAAAGCTGCCCTAATCCCATGCTGCAGCCACATTCCACCACTATCACCGCTTGTTTATTTGAGTATCAGGAACAGTTGAAATTCATTAATCCTACTTGCCCTCCTCACCCTGCACTAACAGCTCCTTACACCGACAGTTCTTTCCAGTATCTCAATAACAGTGACAGATATGATTTCTCTTTTATATGTTTAAAATCTGAAAACAAAGACTCTGCGAAGAAAGGGAAAATCTGGGTGAGTTGAGTGGGAATCTTGGATTTATATTGATGTAGAAAACAAACGTCTTTCTTCATCTCTGATCCATGTACAGTCTGGAAATGTAAATCACTCCGCTGGAGTTGTCATCTCCAAGTTAAAGGTTAAGAGAGCTGTCGATCACAAGGTCTTTGACAAAGATTCTGTTTTTCCATCGTCCTGAAACTGTCACACACAATCTTTGGGATTTATCTACGGGATGCAGCAGCTTTGAGTGCCGCTGGAATAAATTGATAAGCCCACATCTACTAAGTACATCAGCTTTAAGATTCTTACATTCTAATCTTCCCTTTCGTTGATGCGTCTGTTGGCAAGATTACTTGGGTAACGACAGCATAGACCATAAATAAAGCCGCAGAATCATTTCCTGCTTTAGCACCTCTCAACACGTGAACTTGGGTGGGAAACGATAGCAAAGTCAACATGAAAGGTGTGCTGTAATCTATGATATTCAGCCAATCCATCCTCAGAATGAGAATAAACACTTGGACGACAGCAGATTGTCTCAGTGTGACTGGTCATTATTGCTGAAAGAGGATTTCACAGCAGCTTTGATTACATTAATCCTTCAAGAGAGTAAAATCCCTTCTGACAAGGGAGAACATGTGAAATCAGGCTATCTGGGAAAGGTTGATTATCTTAGAAAACAAATGGCTACCATTTTAAAAAAGGCCCCTGTGCTCTGTAGGATCAATAAAAACACATGCTGGTTTGAGATGGAGAGTGTATTTCTTCATGGAGGATTTCCTGGAGTGTTCATCACTCACATATTGAACAAACAGAGCTTCCACTGCTGGGGAAGTCTAAACTGCAGTTCCACAGCCTCTTCGCCTCCTCTCCTGTGGCCACGTCTTTGGTTTTTTCTGCTGTGGGGGGTTTTCATTCTCTGCCACCCACCATGTGAATAATGAGCTCCACAGATAGCAGCCAATGAAGCGACCCCCCCTTTAGCCAATGAAACTTAACAACCATGTCCAGATCAGGTCCTTCCTGCTGGGACTGACCAGCCTTGCTTCACACTCCTCCGCCACCCACACACACTAACACTCACATAGCCTCCAACTAGATAAAATACAAGAAAGGCTCCAGAGAAACCACAGAAATGCTTCTTTGCACAATCTCAGGAGCTCTCTGCATATATGTGAAATTAGAAAATCAATTTAAATCAGACTGTCAAGGACTATTTCTCCAATTTTACACTCTGCTTAGCAGTTACACTGACAGGCACTCCACACACACTGCCCACCTGACAGATTGATTTCTTGTCCACCTTGCTTTGAGGTGTTGGTGCTGGTAATGTGGATAACACAGGGAGGTGAGACCAGCGTCTGGCCTCAACATGACCAAAAGGTGCTTTGAAGTCTGTCTAAGCACCTAACAATCCCAGCCATGGCCAGCTGTAAACCAACACAACCAGCACCCACTTCATCACATCCTTTCAGTGTGCCTCAAAATATACTACCTACCGCCAAAGAAGAGATGACCACACAAAAGGCTTGTAAACTGCATTGACACACTCTCAAAGCTTCAAGCGAAAGTGATCCATAAAGACTGGAGAATGAGGCTTCTGATTTAATTTTATAGGTTCAACTGACCCTGAAAAAAAGAACAATTAATGGGAAGTTTGACCATTTTATTTTGGCGTGAGAAAATGTGGGGGTTGGTACGGGGTAGGGGGGGACATCGGGCTTTGAAAGACACTTTTGAATGAGACATAGTAGCATTCCAGTGATTGTTATTCAGGCAAACCACTCCAAAGCTTCAAACATGTGAAGGCGAGGGCGCATGTAATCCAAAAAAGTAAACACTTCTTATTCTTGCGTTGGTATGTGCAGCTCAGGGTGTGATTGGGAGGAGAAGAGCGCTCCAAAAGAGCCACCTGGAATATGTGAGACATCTATGAAAGACATGCACGACTCATTGCCGTCAAATGGCGACCAGACAATGTTGCTTTCTAAAGCTTTTCCCTCTGGAAACTCTGGATAAATAAAGGGCAGGGACGTGGCTGGTTAGAGAGAAATGTAGGGCCAAGTAAAAACATCTCCCTGCTGAAAGACTTTTTATTAAAGACTGGTGTTTTAATTCTCTTCTGCTCAGTAATCACCACTCCAATCCAATTCATTGAGAGATCAGTCTCAGTGGAGGAAAACGTATACTGATTTAAAAAAATGTTCGGTGTGTTTACAAGAAAAATATTACATTTTCTTCCTCAGGAATTATAAGTGATGGACACGTTCCAATGACTCACCACAGGCAAACTTATCCAGGCATAATGCACATGTCCTTTCTTCTCTTCCTTGCCTAAGAGAAGTTTGAGTAATGAAGCACACCGCTTTGTTGCAGGCCGGCATTTAGCCGCCTTAGGTCAATCCTAGCATTTGATTTGGAGCCTGGTTCACACCCATGGGGGAAAGCAAACCCTGCTAATATCAGCCATGCTCTGAATGTGGAAAGCTTCTTGGCTGCTTCTGCACCCTCTCCCATGCACACGCACAAAATCTATTTTCTTTGCAGCGGCAGAAAAAGAGAACACCCTGGAGTTTTTAAAACTTTCAGGGAACACATCCAAACTTCTCAAGTGGGGAGCTCTAACAGTAGGGAGACAAAATGACAATAGCTCATAGAAATGCTGCTGCTGCTGCTGTCTGCTCTCCTGGCGTCTCCCCCGCTGAATGGAGTTTGTCTGCTGGTCCAGTGTTATGGCATGATAATGACTCCCCGGCTCTCCAAATGCCACCTCACTGTGCTCTGAAGAGAGGGGCAAGCAGGTTAATTACCATGACAATGGGGACTCTGAGAGCGGGGGGGGGGCGTCTCCGGACACTGCATATGAGATGACCGGGATGACTTTCTCATCACAAAATGGAAACAGGAGGCTTTGATTTCCTAAAACGCAGACAGATGGACGGGGTCACAGCATCTTTGTCTAAATTATTAGGCAGCCGTTCCTTGCATTTTCTTCACAGGCAGGGAGCCCTGTGAGGCTCTTTAACAGAGCTCTGGGTGGACAAGCCTTCTGCCCTAACGCACTCCCTGGGAGCCACTGCCTTTGTCTGTCTGTTTGAGTGTGTGCTGTTCATGAAGTGAAGAGGCTAATCAGCGGCTGTAGAGCTATTCACAGGGAACCACTGTACAGCATGGGCCTATTTGGTACAATTGTTAGAGCGGCCACAATAGCTCCGTGTTTTGACACACTACACACAGGCCCTGAGTGTGCACTCGAGTCATTGATGTGGATGTGAAGTGTGGTGATGTTTGCTACCAAAATATTGACTTCTGGTCACAAATTAAACTCCAGCACCGCGCCCTGGCCAGCATCCTAAAAGGCTGAACTAAAAACCTAGGACACAATTAAATTAATTAAATTCAGAGAGCCCTTGAAACTATTTGGAAAGGCAATAAAGTGGCAGAGCAACACATTTATACAGCCATAACACAAGCACATCATTATTTTTAGTGGGCTTACATCAAATCCAGCCTCATTTATTTACAGCCTACAAGTAGAATAAAGAAGTGCTAACTGACATGCTTGTTATAGCGAGGGGAACAAGAAGTCCATTAAAGAGTTTTGGGAGAATTTGCAGAGTTTCAGCAATGTTAGCTGGTTGATTATGAAAACAGTATGCTGTGCTTGGAATCACAGCCAGCAAAAGCCTTTTTCAAACATAAAACTCTGCCGAATGACTGGGGAATGACTGGTGCCAAGAGCCAATGTTGGCCATCACAGTGGAAAGGAGAGAAACAAGTTTCACAGAATTATGGTGAAAACAAAAGGTCTAACTTCTTGAGTGCCTATACATTGACTTTAAACTTGACACAGAAGGTTTATGAATAGATATGTTCTTTATCACATGTTTTGTTTTAGGGGCAATGAGACAAACTTAAATTAATTATGTTTTGCCTTGAGATACTGCCACATTAATAAATAAATAAATAATAAATAAATAATTAGAACAGTTAACAATTTCCCCACAGATAAGGACACACTCAGTGGTGTGACAGAACAACATGCTGTAAACCTTTGCTAATTTGGGAAAGGGAAATAACCTATACATTTGCAGATGTAGTAGAAAGCACAAAGCACAATGGCTCTGCTGTATCCCAGGCAAATGCAAATTGCCAAGGAAACAATTTGAAATTCAAAAAAGGGAATTTAGAAATCAAACACAAAGGATCATTCTGTGAGGCAGTTGATAGCAGACACTGATTGTGATTAATAAGTACACCAAATGTAAGGCCGTGTTAAGTAAGCATGAGGAAAAAAAGCAACCACTTCCTGAATTTCCAATTAATCACCATCACTGCAATACTGTGATCGGCCCAAATCCTCAGCATGCTTTCTTCTATAAGCACATCAAAGTCTGTGGACTGTGGAAAAAACAATATACACGGACTACATGGAATTTCTCATCACCTGGACAATAACATGCCTCACGTATCTTATTCAGACAATGGATATGTGTTGTTTATGTATATTTTCAGTCCTTATGGGCTAACAGCATTAAATCCTTTTCATGCTCTGTGTGTGTGAGGAGATGAGAGCCTTTGACAGCTACTGAGAGCATTGTTCAGATTTCTACTTGGACCCGGCTTTGCTAGCGTATCATCCTTCTTATTCCAGCTCCATAGTGCTCTCTGTCTACAGTCTATACAGCACATCTCAGAGGGCCTTGTCAACAGCTCTGGGAGAGTCTGATAGAGTATGTCAGCGCCATCTTTTCAGAGGAGCTGTCAACACCAGCTTTGTATCAACCTTCTTTGGGACAGGGCACGAAACACAAACAAGCCCTGTGGGAGGCGTACCGTAAGGCATCGTATTGAAATTCCGATCGGTAGAAAAAATAATCGCGCTTTGCTTTCATAAATTGGCAGGATTTTAACCTCTTCAAATCTTATTTAATTGTATCCCATTTACAAGTGCAAATGAGTGTCAATGAAAGCAGAAGCAACCTAGTAAGGACTAGCTGAAAAGAAAAGAGTCTATGTCAACAGCTTTCAAAGGCTCTCTTCCTGCAGGCATGACAAAACTAGTCCTGTCGTGACTCGTACACTTTATGTTGTATTATCCTCTGATAATGAGGCATGTATGTGGCATGCGTCTCGTTCGTGAAGTGAAACCACACTACCTTGGAGCACTGCTTGTGATTCTGGCACCACGCCAAGGATCCATTATTCTGTAAAAGAGACGGAAAAAATTTCATCAGTCATCAGATATTGTTGAAAACACATTTACAATAATCAATTCCTCAAATGAATATGCAGCGTTGGACCCTCTCCTCTCCAACCACAATTCATATGAATATCGCTTTCTTTAAGTCGTGGCCTTTTAGAGTACTTTGAGTCAGCTTTGCGTGTCGAGTGCATGTAACCTAAGCAGGAAAGTGGGGTCACCGGCACCCGGGCCAGGGCAAATCTCTGGTCAGTTTCAGCAGAGCATGGTGACCTCAGGACCTGTTTGATCTTGCAAACAGACGTCCCCAAGGCCACCGAGGTGGGAACTGATGTCAGCAGTCCTGCGTAGACTGCAGATACTGCCAATTTCCTCTAATTGCTGTGGAAGTGCCACCTTCTGTGCTCAGACAAGGCAAACATTTGGCCCTAATAGTGCTGCGTATTTATGAAACCCTCTATGTGTAAATATGGAGAGTTGTTGAGCGAAGGACCAGTGGGGGTAAATGGCTTGTGCAAGTGGTCATTTCCTGAATGCCATTAGGGCGAAGAATTATGCTGTCATCCTTTGCAAACATAATTGTGCTCGTAGGCAAGTGCAAGGCTAGTGCTTCAGAATAAATGGCCAGCCGATCGACATGAAAGAGACGAAATGTTTGAATGTGATGTGCATCAGAGAAAAGGAGCCGACAGAGCCACATTAGCAGGAATTAGTTTCTGGCCAATGAATGTAAGTTCTTTTAGTTCTGTTTTTGGTCTTCTGAGAGTGATTGTGGGGCGTAAAACCATGGGAGCTGCAGAGCCCATAATTGTCTTTGGCTTCATGACAACAAGCAACATTTGTCACATTACATAGAGTCATTTGATCCATTGTTATGAAAGAGTATTGATTATAGCTGCTTTGAATCTTGTTTTTTTTTCCCGCACCTACTACTACTACTACTGGATGTGTGATCATCTAATGCAAATATTCTCAATGGAGGCGCTGAGTTTAAAGTTTCATTAATGGAATTCATTCTAGTCAATGACCTCAATCTGAGCTTCACTTTTGGATGTTCCCTGTGCTTTCTTAATGAAAGCAATGAAGCGGTAGAATACAGCCAAACTTTAGGCGTCGGAAGGCAAAAAGTCTGCTTAAGTTCAATGTCAAGTTCAAAGCCTTTTCCCACAATGTAATCCAGAAGAAATTTCCCATGAGACCTTAGGAGAGAACTTATCATTAAAGGGTTTAATTTGACATCCAGTACCAGTAAGTGCTGTGCTTTTAGTGTCAAGGATAATGGTCAAATGGCTTCAAAGGAATCCATGATTGTATGGTCATGTCTTTGGAGAATCTCCTCAACAAAAAAATATAAAAGATAAGGATGAAAAATATATGAGTCTGAGTGCCAAGGAGACTAGGAATAGTTGTTTGATTTAGTTATCAAATGAAGTGGAAATGAGAGCTAACTTGGCTGAGAAGTTTAGTGTGCATCAGCAAGTTTTCTGCCCTTTTCTATGTAATAGAGTACCTTCGCTCTTTTTGGCCCAATGTAAAATATGAATTATTCCTCACTAGTACATCATTTTGTAGAGTATCAAATGATTAAAATCCTTCGGAGTTCGCTTAGAATAAAAAAAAGATCAATCAAACCAAGCCAAACCCCCTGTTGGTAACATGCCATAAATAAATCCTTGACATTCACACTGGCAGCCAAAGCCTCAGGATAATTTATACAGATTGTCACAACTCTAGACCATGTCCTAAATCATCAATCCTGTTTTTGACACCTTTCTTTGCCCATCCATCAGTGGCGACAGGGCCAGATCCACGGAGAAGCTAATTTTGCTGTGTGACAGCATCCCTGTAGCAGAGAAGCTCAGCAGGATGTTGCCCCAGCTGTCCAGGCCTGACCCCACCATGTCAGGGACCAACGGGGGAATAATTATAGGTCAGGACTTCATCCCTCTGACTCACCATGACATTCCTCTGCAGTCTGAACATTATGCAGTGCTGAGGACTGTCAAGGACTCCAGTGAATGAATGCTTTCCAGATATCTTCCTGTGTGACTGGGGTCAAGGAGAAGAGACCAGACAGTGGTCTACGAATGTGAGGCTAAGGTGAACTCCCCGCTTTGTTGGTGACACCGG
The DNA here is from genome assembly GCF_004916995.1 of Morone saxatilis. NCBI lineage: Eukaryota > Metazoa > Chordata > Actinopteri > Moronidae > Morone > Morone saxatilis. The sequence goes on along the minus strand of NW_023340095.1, from coordinate 15,479,504 downwards.
TGGAGTGGTGTAAACAGGGGATTTATCACAGAGATACATTATGGCTGTTGTCAGTTGAGAAGTCAGAGCAGGTGGCCAGGGGCGTGTTGTATTGTCTAGACAACTGAGAGGAACATGGACAAAACCTCTTTTATCTTCGAGGAAGCATTCCACCTTTTGAAAATGGAAATGCTTTGTTTCCTGTGAGCCTCTGATTTGGATTAAGTGGATATCGGTTTACACTGATGAATTGCTTTTGAATTGTACTCTATCTTGCCTATGTGTTTTCTAGGATAAAACTACTGGAAAATGCTGCCAGTCTATAAGACCTTGTGTATTTGTGAGACAGGACTTCAAAGGACAGGCTGTGTCTCTGGGGGTCCTCAGGCAACACCAAAATAACTGATCCTTAAGGGCACATATGTAGCACTAAAATAAAGGGCCTCGAGATTTAGGCTTTGACTTAAGTGGGTGTGAGGGCTGTGGTCATTCTACTCATCAATTATTCATTTTATATGAATTATTTGACAGGGGCTCTGAAAGTGAGCTAATGTGCTCAGCACACATCCAATGTTAACATAAAAGGGTGTTTCAGAGATCCCAAACAACAGTGGTGTAAAGTTGTCCCCACTTTAGGAATGAAGACTATTTGTCAAATGAGGTAGCTCAGGGTGTAGCAGCACCAGGGGCAGAGATTTACAGACAGAACTGTCATGGTTTAAAAGCATTTACAGAGAGGTGAGGCCAAGCTACATAGACCCCTATTCATCCGCTGTCTTCGCTAATGAAAAACTCCACACATGAGACGAGCACTGGCTGCAGTTTGATTCCACCACAGGTTATTTAATATCAAAGGCAAAAACAAGGGGACACGGAAAAACTACTTTCCAATGTTTTTCCTTCCCTTCGCTTAAAACACAAATCGCTCAAGTAAGATGCTTAGACTTTACTGTGCGGCACATTAGAAATGAATGACTGAATTTAAAATGTTAGATTTTTATTGCTTCAAATGTAATAACAAGACCTCATGGACACACCTTGTTTTTGGCTTCACAAGTCCCCACATAAATAATCCAGTACAAGGCTGATGCTTTCAGAATACATTATTGCGCAGGGCTCCCAGCTCGCTCTTAATATTTTAAAGTGTCCGAGGCTAATATTTATGGTTGGGTGTTCCCCTCTGTCTATTGTACTGGGGTGACAAGTTCCCCAAATGTGGAGTAAAATGTCAATAAATCTGTATTTGGAAATACTATTACATCAATAAATCTACAGTTGCTATAAATCTGACAAGCAATAGACGACCCATGGGTTTCCTAACTCTGCAACTCCATGCTTGTTTCCATTTCACACTAATTCATAATTGCAACAATTAAAACAAAGTCTCTGATTTGTCCTCTGATTCAGCCACATAAAAAGGAAAGCCGCGTGGGTGTTCATGACATCTGCAAGTGCTAAATTCTCCAAGTATCATTCCAGTATTCACAGAATGATCATATTAAAGCTCATATGAAAAACAGAGTTTTTAAATTCCATCTGCAAAATGTGTTAAGAAGACAAATTGTCTTTTGTACCATAACCAAAATAAGTAGTGGTCCATATAGATTACTAGATATTGAGTAGACACAGTAAAATATTAAGAAACAGTAGGCAAAAGTCACCGCTTTGACATACAGCCCAGACATTTCATTTCCATTAAAATGGAAAGCGTTGTATTGTATGTCTTGGTTTTCCTATCGAGTATTAAATGACCCCTGAAGGATGTCCGAGTTGAATTAAGAGGTCTGTCGTCTCAATCACTGGAGTGGAGCTCCGAGCTGCCTGTCGGCCCTTCGCTGTAATAAGATCTGCCGGGGAAGCAGATCCACCTGTAGGTTGTGCTGACTGAGCATGCTCCAGTGTTGTGGCAACAGCACATTAGAGCTTATCACATTTAGCACAATTGGGCGCCAGCATTTCGCAGGAAGGTGACCTCGGCTGCAGCATCGGTAGCTCAGTGTGTATCCTCTACATGCCTATGAGGTGTGATGCTGGCATTTATTGGCAGGGGCCAGGGGGTAGAGGGCAGTTGGGGCGGGGTGGGGGGTTTT